>NC_092860.1:23429411-23617737 GCF_032062135.1 Pyxicephalus adspersus
AAGAGAGTAAAGGCAATTACTAAACTACATAATACCAATACCATTCATTGTCTCTCTGTTTATAGCTTTGATGAGCAGATTCCCACTCTGAGCACACTAAAGACCCTGGCCTATCAAAGTGGAGATGTACCAGTGGTATTTGCTCTGGTAGATCATGGAGAAGTGGCCTTTTACACTTTCAAAGACTTTCAGCCCCCTGTGGACGTATATCCCTGAGAAAGACTGCTGTGAGCATGTGGCATGCACTTAGATTGATTTGGGATATAAATATATTTTTCTTGCACTGCTTCAGAATGAAACAAAATTCATACATGCTTATTTCAGTTTAATGAAATATTCAAATATGTTTATTTTAATAAAAGACACAATTGTTACACTGAAATCCAGTTTGCTTGTTTTTTTTTTTTCCAAATATACTAATTGCATGTGCCAAAAAACCCTAGCAACTGATTGTTTATTAACGTGTATTTAATACATGGAAATGTACCATGGAATGCATTTTGGTATCTGCTCAGTGGGTGCAGGACGGTGAGATTTACCTACTGACTTCTTAAGAACTCTGCATGTGCTGAAAATCTTGAACAGTATTATCAGCCCTGCAGTTCTTTCTGTCACCTACAGAAAACCTCTTCCCTTTAGCGCTTGTAAAATTGCACTTTTATTGGTGCTGACTTTTAAAACCCATATTTTTTTTATCCACTGTCATTTAGTACATTCATTCAGTTTATTGGGCTGCCTTTAGATGTGAACATTTTCAATCCCCATAATACACAAAGAAATGGAGAAAAATGCCTGAACATAGACAAGTTAACATAAAAAAAAATATGCTATATTAAAAAAAAAAAAAAAGAGTTAATATGTCAGTTAAAGCAACAGGCTCAAAAAGTATTGGAGGTTATTAGCAAGAAGTCTATATGTATACCACAAAGTTTGAACGAGTGGGAAATTGTCCACTTCCTTAGTGCATTCCTTTTTAAATAAAGATCTAGGATTTGAGAGGTTGGAGAGGATACACTTTCATCAGTGAACCTGGGTGATTAAAAAAAACTGGAATGGATTTGGTCCAGGATTAAAAACACTTGCTAACAGGTAACAAATTACTTTAGGAAATCCATTCCAGATTTGCTGGATCACTCAGCTTCACAGAAGAAAGTGTATCCTTCAGCCTTGGAGAGCTTTAATAAATCAGGGCCCTAGTATTTATGATGGGGGAGTCTGACCACTGTGTACAATCTTCTCTAGCACATTCCACATTAGGTGACAGTCCATGTGTGAAAATGATGTCTCATACCCCCTGAACTGCTCGTTCACAATCTAAGCCCAATGAATCCTGGATTTGTCATCTTGGAATATTCCCGTGCTGTTAAGGAAGCAAAAAAATTCACTGATGAAAAAAACCTGGTCATTCAGTATTTTTAGGTAGTCCGCTGACTATTATTTTGGGAAACTAACAGGCTTGGTGACCTTTTTTTGGCCAGTCATTTGGGTACATTTGGGTTTATAATCTCCTACATGTATAATACATTTTACATGTGGGTGTATAACCCCTTTACAGTTTGATTTATCTTTACATACAATAGTGAAAATAATCAAACTCCTTCCTAATCAGCACGACTCACTTCTCTCCAATGAAGAGTTTTCACAAATTAATAAGAGTGGAAGGGATTTAAAAATGTGTAAGAATGCTGCTATTGTATTCCTAATAGCCCCTATTAACCCCCATAGGTGTGTCACAGAAGACTATCACAGTTTCGGTACTGGTGGCTTTTATTGTATCATTTTTTTCCCCAAGCCTTTGTAAATCTAATTTAATCACAGAGCAATTAACCTACTTGCACGCCTTTTAATTATACCAGCATTTTACAATAGTATAAAAAGGTATTCCTGAATATGTTATAAAACTCCAAAAACCTTTTAAGTTTCATTTTAAAAACTGGAGCAAAGAAAAGCATTGGGTTATTTCCAATAGCAACCAAAAGCATTGAAGCAGTTGAATTCCCTGGTGATGGTTAGATTGTGAATGCAATCATCTGATTGTAAAGTGTGTCCAGCCACAATTATATGTATTTCAACTTGGATCCAGGAATCACTATGCAGTGTTCAATGCAAACAATTTTAAAGCGCGGTCGAAGAAATTGTAGGTGGTTGGCACTCCCTGAATTGTGACCCAACTCATCAGTAACCTGATAGCTAGCTAGGGGGAACACTGCTGTGCTTATGAAGCCAGATGGGGAGGGGGTGTAGATTGTCTGTCTTGGTCAGCATAAGTTGTCACTTTGACAGGAAGGAGCTGTGTCCTCTCCTGTAATTCATTTAACCAATTGTGCAAGACAGCTTACATGATTCGCTGAACAAAATGATAGAGAGGTCACAGATCCTACCTGTCATAGCAAAGGCTGCAGCCGACAAGGGCAGCTGCAGCCCAGTTTGGCACAGCCTGGTACTGGTTCATGGCTTGGTGGTTGGGGGATGCTCTATATGCATCCTGGCTTCATTATAAAAAATTGGGGTTCTATTGGGCAATAATCTACCCAGATGTAGAATGACTAGATTTATTTTCCAATGATGTAACACAAATCAAATTCAGATAGATGTAAATGTAAATAGGGCAATAAGAAACTTCTTGGTACTGACACATAGCTCATTCGTAAGCAAGAAGCTGTAAAGTGGGTCTGTTGGGGAATACCTCTGCTGCATTGCAAACAGGTAAGCAAAGTGTTAGCATACTATTTACACATATGCGCAACAACCATTCCTAAATATAAACAATTATTCTTTCCAGCAGAACTACTTGGTTATGATGTAATTTCCTGCCTCTGTAACTGGTAATCCTTATATCAGCAGCAGATAACAGGTTAATGGCCCAGCTTCTGATAAAGTTCAAAACTACAGTCTTTGAAAAAAGGAAAGGTTGTGAAACATGTACCGATGACTATTACCAATACTTTATCTAAAATTTCAATCGCTAATCCGACAAACTAGAACTACCAGTTCTGGAAGTTTAAAATTAGGATGCTGCTAAGAGAAAGTAAATGAAACTGCAATAGTGTAGGCTAAACCCACTTACATTCCTTTTATATTACTAACAAAGGGCTGCATCCAAAGCTTATCCCACAATACAATCAACGCAATTAAAGTTGGACTATCATTACAAAGAAAAAATATTATCTTTGCAAATGGAAAGCCATCAGTCCCTCCTTGATCCTAGTCCTGCGCCGTCCTATCTTCCCTCTTTGTTTCGGCAGGACATCAGGTGCTGCCCTCTTCTTCCTCTTCTTCCAGGTTCTTCTTCCTACATCACCCAATCTCGCACTGTGCAGTTGCAAGATCAGGTGACATGCCTTTCTTGAAGTTGCCATTTGCAACCCATATTTAATGTACAGCGCTTCATAATATGTTGGTGCTATATAAATACAGGTAATAAGTAATAATTTTTTTAAAAAGTGTATATATTAACAAGGGTCCATTAGGAAAAAAATACAGGCAATAATATGAATCATCCAGAACCATCTGCTGCTATAATAATGGTCTTTGTATTTATACAAGGCTGCACCTAGAAATGCCAGGCACCTATGTCATCACAAAGGATTGCACAAGTCGTCCCACCTGTTGGAATGTTGTAACCAAAACTTCAGGACTTCAGCACTGAAACTTTTCTAAAAACTACAAAAAAAAAGAATATAAAAAAAAGAGAATGTAGGTGACTGGGTATGTTAGTTATATTAGGTTACATTATTGTATATTTTCTATATTATATATAGGTTTGATGGAACATTATTCCTCAGTTCCTAAAACTCAGATCAGTGCATTGCCTCAAAATAAGAGCTGTTTATTTTAAATGGCATCCAAACGCTCAAAGGCAATACATGGGTTGCAGCACAAATCAGTGCATGGTAATACAAAATGACAAAAAGAGTGAATGAGCCTTTAAAACTCTTTCACTGCTTTTTATGATTATATACATTTAAATGTTCATAGCCACAGATCACCAATAAAACTGAAATTCCAGGAAAACATAGGTGTATATACAAATAAATAATTATAATAATAGTAAATACACAGATTAAATACATAAGAGGTATTCTTCTGTACATCCAAGATGCTCAGAGGTTTACCCAATTCTATCTCATGGTGCAGCTCTGTCAAGAAGGGGGAGTGCCTGATCTTTCTATGGTTCAGATTGAGTTTCTTTTACTGGTCCACTTTGCACCCCTACCCTGTGACTGGACAGTGAAAGGAGAAGCAGCAGGTTCACCATCAGCGTGCTCCTTGCACTGAAGCATACTTGATTGGCTTCTTGATCTGCTACACTTTTCCCCTCCCTGAGCTCTGCTGTATGTAAAGTATGTATTTAATGTAACTGATACCAAGTCCTTACAATACTTACTTTTAAAGATATGTTAGTGGTTACAGAGATTAATGTAAAGCAGAGCTAATAGTAAACACTGGGAGCAGGCAGGACCTTTGTTGCAGAAGGGACAGGCAATGAACGTTAGTTCCACTTTAATTGTGTCTTTTATATTTATCTAAAGTTTTGTATAAAAAATTTGGTTTTACACCATAACTAGCCCCTCCTCCTCCACACAATCCCCACCCCCGAGGTTCCCCTGGATAGTTTAAGGCACAGAACATAGGAATATCTGCAGCCAAATTTGCACCAAACCAACTGATCCAATAGATTTTCTGGTCAGTAATGAGTAATGTCTTCTTTGTACTATGTGCTTGTAGTTACCAACCTGTCAGATTACTTCATCTGAGATTTTATGTGAGATCCACCTGGGATCCAATCAAATACCAAATGAGCAGTTACCTAATGACTACCCAATATCAGCTGGTAAAAAAGGGTTCATGTATAGCAGGGGTGCCCACACTTTTTTGGCTTGTGAGCTTCCTTTAAAATGATCTACCAACAATAAAAACTTGGACTTAATAATTCCTGTGCACGCTAGAGTTTATTTTAAAAGGCAGGGCTCCGCGTTCTACTCGTGTTGCCTTTGCGATTTACCGGTAGATCGCGATCCACCTGTTGCGCACCCCTGATTTATAGGAATGAGCAAAAATGTATTTTTGTGAAAATACATATTTTTATGAATATTTTTTCAATTTTACTTCTTTTAATTTTTTAAGCCCCCTGCCAAGCTTTTGAGTTAATTGCAAAGCCACCAAATTTGCTGGAAATTACAGGAGGACCTGATGGAATTTGTCCCCATTAAAATATAGACAAGAAAATACATTGTAATAGAAAGATGACTTTAAAAAAAAATAAATCACTCGGGACATGTTCCCACGGGTTTCACTGTCACCGCCTGCAATGTTTGTCAATGCTCACAGGGAACACATTTCTACGTGTTTCACATGTGGCATGTTCCCACCAGTACCCCTGACTTCAGTGGGGTTCAGGAGCATTGCAATTCACTTGTAAAATTAGAAAGGTAAATTAGAAAGTTTGTTTACTTTACCAAAAATTTCACTGACAAAATTAAGGTTTTTGTGTCAATTCAACTGAAATCACCTGGCCATCCCTAATCCTAAAGCAACAGGTCTCTCTATTATTCTAAGTAAAACTCTAGGGGGTCTAGTTATTCACTAGTACATTCCCTAGTGGAGAATCTTCCAGGTCCATGTCTTTCAATGCCAATAATTGATTCTCCACCAGGGAATGTTTCAATGAATATCAGATTCACTGCTTAAGGAATAGACCCCTATGAATACTGGAAGCCAATTGATATGGTATGTAAACTCTCTACTGTTGTAGCTGTTACAAGAAAACTTAAGTGTGCTTACAAATGCTGATGTGTTCACTAAAATTGAAACAAAAGAAATACAGAAAAGAGTTGTGCATTTCATGGATAAAAAGAACCATGGAGCAGAAAGAACAACATGTTCACTTTAGGATTGAAATCCAGGATATAAAATACCCCGGCAATATGGCCCTCTTGCAATTTAAGGGTTAAGTGCTCATCTGGCCCTTGGGTAGCTCCAGCCAATGATCTCCTGTCCAATAATTTGGGATGTGGCAGCGCCTCACCATCCTCACATATAATACAGGACCGCTGATCCAGCATTGTACATGATGAGAAAGCCTAGGACCACCTTTGGTTGGTGAAAACCAGTGGAAGTTTTGGCCATTGCCCAGAATGGGGCTTTAATACAAGCTGAACCAACTGCACATATTGACTTCACTCCTCCATTGCTGTATGCAGCTAATGACAAACTTGGCAAAATATAGAAGACTAAGTGGGATGGATTGGAACATGGTAAAGGGCCCATTTAGACCTGAGGGTTATGGTAACATAAGGTAAGGCAAGCAACATGTGTTTCCATATTGCAACAATAAACATTTTAATTGACACCGAGGCATGGCACATGCTTTGTAGGGCATTGTAACAAATGACAGCACTTGGTAGTGTGTTATGTTATTAAAAACATTTTTGGGATGAAATAATAAGAAAAAGAAGAAAAAATGGAGACAGTCTTTAATGGTGACCCAAATGCTTCCATTAGGGAACAATGGCAGGTCATATCCAATCACAAGGGTAAATATTCTGTGAAATGTTTTGAAGTGTATGCATACTAAATAATGTTAAAGTTTAACATTCACAGATATTTATTACCTCTCAGAGATCACATCGCCCTGGTGGATTGATGAACAACCGCTCAGGAGTGATTACTGTACTTTCCTATGGAAGAGAGAACAGCCAGGTGCTGCTTTCTCAAACCCCCTCCGCTCCCTATAAAACTGAACAGTTATGTGAGTACAGTACTTATCTGTTCTATTATCACTGGAGACAATCATGTTACAAACTGTTTCCAGAAATCTGACGTCTATCAGAACAAAGCTTTACAAAGTGCCAAATGGGCTGACGCATTTTGCACTACAGCACCTGATCACTTGCACTTTACAAAACACACGAACATTATTAATGTTGCCGTAGCCAAACCGTCAGCATAATTCAATTTAATATTGATCATCTGTATCTCCATATCCATACAAATGTATCCATTTCATATATAAAAATGTAATTTATATCTTTTATTATAGTGAATGGGGACAGAGCAGTACAGGGCCCTCTACTGCCCCCTAGTGGCCTTCATCTTCCTAACCCAATTTACCAAACCATAGCAAACAATTTGCTGTGCATATGGACTAGGAATATAATAAATTGTTGTTTTCTTTAATTTTCCTGCAATAATTCCTTTTTATTCCCCTATTAGATCCATCTTTATGTATGAATGACATGTTGAATATAGATCAACAATACCAATATGTTTGAAACAAAGGTATATTACAGTCTGCTAGTTCTCGTTATTGGGGACACATACAGATGATCAGACCAGTTATCAATAACTAATGTTAGCTGATTGGCTGCAGCAATTTACTTTATATAGTGTGAGTGTATTGTAATGTGTCAGTCTTGTGATTAAGCAGTTTCGAATGCATTTAGCTACTTGTGAACGGCTGAATAAAAGTCTTTTAATCACATATGCAATCTGCCCTGGACATAGGGAATCAGAGAATGAAATCACTGCATGCCATGGGTTCCATGCCTATCCTCAAAACTGTTGTATGTCAGAGAATGGGTTGGAGGGAAAGTCAGATGCACGGGGGCCACCATAGTGGCAGGTATAATTCTTCTATTGCAAAGAATTTAGGATTTTTTGAGACTCAACAGCAGGGACAGTTCTAAACAAAATGAGGCTTCAGGTAAAAATTAAATGGGGGCCTCTGATTCCATCTCACTCAACCCCCTGCCAATCTGTAAACTTGGGCCCTGGTCCTAAACGCACACCATTCCAGCTCCCTGTATCCCCTGCTATCTGGTTGAATTGGGCCCTAGAGAAAGTAGGGGTCTGGGCAAATATGATCGGGGTCCCCCAGATCTGCTGCATTCCAGCTCCCTGTACCCCTTGCTATTTTTTTAAATTGGATCCTGGTGAAGGTAGGGGTCCAGGGCAAATATGAAATGAGAAGCCTGGAACCACAACATTTCAGCTAACTTTATCCCTGCCATTCTAGTGGAGCCCTGGAGAAGGTGAGTGCTCTGTGCAAATCTAATGTTGGGGTCCCGGATGTACAGCATTCCAGTTCCCTTCCCCCACTTTATTACATTAGATGGGACAAGGTGGTGGCCCTGAGTCCGAATTAGTTTCCTTTGAAAACAGACCCCTTGATCAGGACATTTTAATTGATCTTGCTGCTTTGGCTTGCATGGACAAAATAAATGGTCATTTTTAATCTATTTTTAGCACTGTGGTAAAATCCATAATTGAGTTCCATAGCCAATACATAGAGGTTCTGATTGAGGTTTTTATTTTTGTAATGTCCTAAGATGGATCTGACCATTGGTACCCCCAAAACTTTGTTCAGGAGACCTACAGTCCAATCCAATTCATTTCACCTATTCTACCACCTGCTCGTCCATCATCATACAAATTCTGCAGGCAGTGTAGGGATTTGTAGGAATCTAATGCCATATCTAAACATTTATTGCAGTTTGTAAATTTCTATTTCTATATATTGCTTGCACCATCCCTACAAATGAGCTATTTTTTTTCTCCTGCAATACACATGTGTGCAATCTAATAACAGATTATTTATTAAAAAGAATTAAATTCCAGCAACTCACTGGAGGGAATTTAGGAAGTGTCTCTCCTCGCATTATTACGATCGGTAAGGCTGTTATAGTAGTGTGATCCTAGTAATACTTTGCATGAGCAATTTATTCTCACTCCAGGGATTATTTTTCTGCAGCGCGGAGTGTTACGGGCGGGTCCATGGAGTGCTGCTACACAGGTGAGCCAGGTGCGCGGATGAATCCATCCCATGAGTTCCCAATCCCATGACACATTATTCATGAGCTGAGGGGCGGGGCTATATTCTGGTAACGTCATCTAGCCGTGTGGGCGTGGTCATGGAGCCAGAAACCTTTTTTTCATTGGCTGATAAGCGTGAGGGTGTCATGAATATGTAATAAGCCGGCCCCCGGCTGAGGGAACCAGGAAGCGGCTGCGGCCCAGGCGCCTCCCGCGGGACTCGGATAGGGGGAGCAACCGGACACGGGCAAGGTGAGGTGGCGTACGGCTGGTTGTGGGGCACCGGAGCGGGGTAAAGTGATATGTGTGAGGGGTGAGGTGAAGGTGCTGTGACGGATACCGGTGGCCCGGTGACGCTGTTATGTTTGCGGTGACTGTCTGCTTGTTCTCCGGGCGGTGTAGGTGGTGTCACAGGTGCGGTGATGGAGGATGGACGGTGCATGGGGCCAGCTCAGCACATATGTGTGTGTGTGGTACAACAGGTGTGTAGCCCGGTGGGCGGGGCCTAAGTTACACTTAGAGGGAGGGGGGCACTGCTGAGTGCACCGATCATTCACCCACGGGGGACCGATCTGCTGAATCGGGGTCATTGCCACACAGCGAGATGGTCACTTCTATTCCATGATGACAGCTGGAGACATTTATGGGATGCAGGGGATGGGAAGTGTTGGATTTAGGTAGCAGCAAATCAGCCCGATTCATGTGTGATTTATCAGGGTGAAGGGGTTCCATTATTTGTTTATAATCTGTAGTTTTTTTTACCTGGAGTCCTGACAGTAACAACTTCTGTGACAACATTCCCTTGTGTCAGGACCAGGTGGGGTCACAAATCCCCGGCCTCTCCTATGGTATAGAGGGATTTATCATCTCAGTGTAACTGATGGCAGGGAGCAACTGGGTCAGCTCACAAGAATTCTGCTAAATCTTATACATTACCCAGATAATCCCAGGGGGAATGGTGATAAGTACTCTCATCTCATCAGTTGGAAGGGCCTGATGGAGTCGGTCATTAGTGGTCTGCAAAGAAGAGCTTGCCCTCTACTTTGGGGGTAAAGAAGGGGCGCCCGCTTGGGTTGGCACTTGGTGGTGGCGCGTCGCCTGTCTTGGGTTGGCACTGGGTGGAGGTGCGTTGCCCATCTTGGGTTGGCGCCGGGTGAAGGCACGTCGCCCATCTTGGGTTGGCACCGAGTGGAGGCACGTTGCCGGTCTTGGGTTGGCGCCGGGTGGAGGCGTGTTTCCGGTCTTGGGTTGGCGCCGGGTGGAGGCGTGTTTCCGGTCTTGGGTTGGCGCCGGGTGGAGGCGTGTTTCCGGTCTTGGGTTGGCGCCGGGTGAAGGCGCATCGCCTGTCTTGGGTTGGCGCTGAATGCAGGCGCGCCACCCTTGGGTTGGCGCTGGGTGGAGGCGCATTGCCCGTCTTGGGTTGGCGCCAGGTGGAGGCGCGTCGCCCGTCTTGGGTTGGCGCTGGGTGGAGGCGCGCCACCCGTCTTGGGTTGGCGCTGGGTGGAGGCGCGCCGCCCGTCTTGGGTTGGCGCTGGGTGGAGGCGCGCCGCCCGTCTTGGGTTGGCGCCGGGTGGAGGCGCGCCGCCCGTCTTGTGGGTTGGCGCTGGGTGGAGGCGCGCCGCCCGTCTTGGGTTGGCGCCGGGTGGAGGCGCGCCGCCCGTCTTGGGTTGGCGCTGGGTGGAGGCGCGTCGCCCGTCTTGGGTTGACTATCCTTAGGAGAAATGCCCTTATGTTGTTGGTCGGTGTATAAGATGTTCCTCTTAGACAGATCATTGGTTTTTCTGGTAACTCATCTGAGCCACTCCAATGGCTCTTTGGGTGATATTGGCCCCAGGACTATACAGGCACCATCAGGTGGGGAATCAATCTGCTATTGCTTGGATGAACCCTACCCTCTGCCTAGATGGGGATGATGTCCTTCAGATCCCGGCTAGAGTAGACATTAGGAGGGGGGCTTGCCCAAAGTGAGCAGATCTTTCAATTTCCACTTTGTGTCACTGACCTGGGATGAGCATGTATATCAGGAAAGTCACAGAACAGTACTAAAGGAAGAATGTCGGTATGACAGCCAGCAAATATTTAGGAGGTCGGTGAATATTCAGTATTGCTGATGTATCATGCAGTGTGCCTGGAACTGGTCATGTCAATTCTAATTATCATCATCATGAAGTTTTATAGCTTGCAGCATCTTAGAGAGCCCACAGTCCTGTCTGATGCCTCACAATCTAATGATCCATGAATGTTTCTCTTCAAATAAATATCTGGCCCATTGCACTACTTGATTGCCACTGATAAGTAGTCATTGATCTCTAACAATTGGGATAAAAGTATGTGTAAGCTACGCAGCCATTCATTAGCTTTGTGTGAGTGTAGCTCATGGCTGCTACATGATATTTGTCTGTCTATCCTAAAATTATTGGTATATTTCGCTCTGCTTATTGTTTTCTTTAGCAATCTATTTTTTGTTACTTTGTTGCAAGTGTTCTGGCTCCATAATCATATTTGTAACACTCAGGGTTCTTAATATTATTTTCAGTATGATTGGGATCACTTCATGCTTCGTTGTTGTATACAGCTTTCATAAGCAAATCGATTTTGTTACTTGTTGGCTCAATGCCTCTCCTGAAGATCCATTGGATGACCAAATTTCAGGCTGACAACGAATGCTGAACAAAGTCACAAACTGCGAGGCATGCTGTGATGGCAGACATATGGAAAAATAAATCTTACACTGCAGATTGATCTGATAAAATGTTCAGATCTGAAATGAATCGGTAAACGTTACTTCTGACCTTAACCCTTACCCAATCAGTCCAGAAAAATTTGCATAGGTAGTAATCCTTAATAGGTTTTGTGTGGTTTACAGACCATTTTATTCAAGATTCTGATCACTTTCTGTCCTTTTCAAAGCAGAAGTGCAGAATATTGTGTCTAACAGACCCCCTGAGAACCTGTGAGCGGCACTAATATATCACAAAGGGTGCTATTTAGCCTTCTTTTGCAATGAAGTTGTATTAAAAATGTTTTAAATAATAAAAATACCTCCTTACAAAAAAAAGTGCCCCCATATAAAAGCAAATATTGTGTGCACCACATGCGTTGATTGCCACGCACACCAGATTGTTAGCACTATATTGATGATCCGTAAAGAACTTTAAAGTTTCATCAACAAACAATTTTTTTTGCCATTGCACACGTGCTGTTTTTAATCTGACCATGTTTGGTATCTATTTACTTGATGGAGCCTCATCTGTAACATATTCCAACAAACTGGATTCCACAAAGCATGTGTGGGTATTATATGCAGCTTTTCAATTATTATGTGGCCAAAAAAAAAATTGGAGCAAGCAGTAGATTTTATTCTGCATGATCTGTGATTTCAGAAAATATATAATCCTTGGAAGTTTGAACTAATCTTCAGGTCCAAAATGTTAATTTAATGTGCAAAAAAAAAGCCAATCTGTCTCTGGCAGCAATAAGGATAAAGTGTGACGTTCTATTTGTGTTGTGATCAGTGGCTCGTAGTAATTTTAGTGGCATAACCGACCTTCTAATAAAGACATCAATGTATGTTGTAATGTGAATTGTAAAGTTATAGGGGGTAGAAGCAGCTTGTGTTACAATTACGTGTTGGATTTACCATGGATCTGGATAAACATTTGAAGTGGATAGAATATACGGCTACTGGATTTTGTCATCTGTCTCCTGAGCTTGTAACACAGAAACTGGAAGAGCCATGCCATTGTTTATACTCATCGTTTCATGTTATTGTTAGTCATTTATACGACGTTTATGGAAACGTTGGGTGTAGTGTATACATCCTGGGAAGATACAACAGACAATAAATTGATTGTGCACTTGTATTCATAATATTCCATACAATTAGAGGATGGAAAGAGCACTCGTGAAATGTAAAATGTGGTATCTCATACCGACCAATCGTATTACTGCTATTGTACCATTACTTTATAAGATGATCTAGTTTGGAGAAAAACACAGCCTTGGAACTTTGTGTCTCTAATTGTTGTTTTATAATGAACTTTTAATAACTTTACGGCTCATTTAGTCCATTGCATTGTTGTTCTCCATGGTAAATACACAAAGATAAGTGCAGTCATGGCCACTGCCGCACGCTTATGCTTTATTGAGCTATTTGTATCATGCGGTACTCTGCGTTGGGGAAAAATGTCTGTTAAAATGTGCTTTGGGGTTTGTTGGTGGCCAATTTAATAGAATACCTCACTTAATGTAAGGCATTCATATATGAACAGCATATACTAGCTGGTATTATTAAACAAGATTTATATAGCGCCAACATATTACGCAGCGCTGTACATTAAATAGGGGTTGCAAATGACAGATAAAGTCAGTGACACAGGTGGAGAGGATTAATTAATTTAATAATTTAATTTATATGGTGTTAACAAATTATGCAGTATTGTTCATGAAATAAGGTTTGTAAATGACAATGAGAAGGAGAGGACCCTGCCCAAAAGAGCTTGCAATCTAAGTAGCACACAATGGGAAAGGGAGGGGGGGGGGGTGATACCTGTTGTCTGGATTGTGTGTGTTTGTTTGAATTAGCAAAGTGTTGTAACAAACATATATTACTGTAAAGATCTAAACCAGACCTTTGACACCTTTTGTATTATGGGATCAGTCAACTTGCTAATAGATTTTGTAGGAGCTGTAGTTTTGGAAATTTGTCCAGCAAGTAGGAGAGTTGAACTTATGTTGAAGGAAATCATTGGCAGCAAACCTGAATGTGACCCTGGTACTGGCATGACTTGCATTTATAATGATAAATTATTCTGACATTGCTTATATGGAACTGGTAATTTATAGCCTGACCAATACTTGTGTGAGTTGCATTAAAACAGGTTGACTGGATTGTACTGGAGTACAGAAAAGGTCAGTAGGTGTTGTAATGTGGTAGACCTAATCAACAAAGGGCCTCTGTGCAAAAAAGGAGATTGGGGACCCCCCACATTTTGGTAATTCTCAAATACATTGTGCAAAGATAGACTGATGTAGATAAAGAGTAAGCTCTGTAGAGAGAATTGTCCCATCCCAGAAACAATGGAGTGTATAACCTGTGATCCCTATCACGTTATTCTTTAGAGTGTTGATCAGCATATTCATGTAATCAAAATCCATCTTTTACTTATTTCAGGAAATATACAGCATAATCACTAGACACTCATAAACAAACCATATAGTTTTTGACTGCAAGGGTCTTTATCAAACCTCACCTCTATAGCCTATATTATGCACTGGGGATCAAACGTCCCTTCCACTTCCTACCCAATGGCCACCAGTAAATAGGAAAAGCAGTATACATGTTGCAGTGCCAGTCAGGCAGCCATTTATCTAATGGAACTTGTATTTAGGCATTAAGAAAGCCTCTTCATTTCCTCTCTAACCTGCCCTAGAGCAATATTTGGGTCTTTATATTAGGGTGAGGGGATCACAGCACCCATTGAACCTGTATTTAAAATCCTGTGCAGGTACACATCCTGTCCAAATGCTGTTTATCACCACAGATTGGTGAATATGTGGCTGTTTTTTTCATTAAAGCGAAAGTATCATTATTTTTTCCAGTGTGGTAATTGTTCCATATCTAGTTTTAATTAAATTAGACTTTTACTTTAATAATATATTAAAAGTAAAATTGTGCCTGGGGTCATGTTGAGGTCAGCGGGAGAGGCCGCTAAAGCTGTGTACACACATCCAATAATTATCGTTTAAAACGACCAACGAACGACCAATTGGCCAACAATCTTTCTAAAAAAAAGTCGCCAACGACGCTGATGAACGAGGATTGTCATTGGGAATAAACGACCGGCACAGTGGATCTGATTGGCTGGCGATTGTTCACTATCTATCGTGTGTACAGTCGTTCAGTGATTGTGCATGTTTCTGTGGTACACTTTCACCTGTACATGTCCCTCCCTGCATCGTTCAAACGATTGTATCTAGCGTGTGTACACTATTGGTGGATTATATATGAACGATCATATCGTTACAGCATGTACAGAATTGTGCACAATTCGATTGTTCAAGTATGATCGTGCATAATTGTTGATTGGTCGCAGTCGTTTGTTTTCTAACGAAAATTATTGGAAGTGTGTACCTAGCTTTAGTGCAGAGGGGGACATAGGAGATTGACACTTCTAGGAGTGGTGGTTTTTAATACATCATGCAGTCCCTTGTCGTTGGAAAGGATCGTGAAAGATCCTTTCCAACGACAAAAATTGCACGTGTGTACGCGGCTTAATTGTTCCATATCTAGTTTTAATTTAATTAGACTTTTACTTTAATAACATATTAAAAGTAAAATTGTGCCTGGGGTCATGTTGAGGTCAGCGGTAGAGCGCTAAAGCTGCGTACACACATCCAATAATTATCGTTTAAAACGACCAACGAACGACCAATTGGCCAAAAATCTTTCTAAAAAAAAAAGTCACCAACGACGCTGATGAACGAGGATTGTCATTGGGAATAAACGACCGGCACAAGGGATCTGATTGGCTGACGATCGTTCACTATCTATCGTGTGTACAGTCGTTCAGTGATTGTGCATGTTTCTGCGGTACACTTTCACCTGTACATGTCCCTCCCTGCATTGTTCAAACAATTGTATCTAGCATGTGTACACTATTGGTGGATTAAATTTGAACGATCATATTTTTACAGCATGTACAGAATTGTGCACAATACGATTGTTCAAGTATGATCGTGCATAATTGTTGATCGGTCGCAGTAGTTTGTTTTCTAACGAAAATTATTGGAAGTGTGTACCTAGCTTTAGTGCAGAGGGGGACATAGGAGATTGACACTTCTAGGAGTGGTGGTTTTTATTACCAGAATTTAATATTTTTCACTTCAATGGTCCTGCATATTAAACATCTAACAGAATCAATCACTGCCCAATAATCATCATCCACTTTATGTGCAGAGTGAACATGTTGCCGGAGATCAGGACATGTATTGAAGGAGGATTTTACACTCGCCTCTTGCTCCAATGGTAACCAATTACTGGACTCCCATCTAACTTTCCGTATGCCATAGTGGTGATCAAATAAAAAGTGATGAATATGTATTTGTAATTTGCTGATTCCCAGGTTTGGATACTGCATTCCAGGTCCTGTCTGGATGCTCACCTGTTCCTCCTGCTTCTTCCACATTGCATTTCTTACATGGACCTTTATGGATACTCTGTTCTAAATTATCTGGTAAATACTTTATAAGTGTTATAAAATTTAAGTAGTTGTAACCTTGTTTCTCTGTAGTGATCCACTCACTCCCACACCTGCTTAACCCATATGGACTAAACCTTTGGGGTTGCCTCATCAACCCAGATAAGCTCTGATACCATCTAAGACCAGGGCTTAACCAAAGTGGGCAGCTACAGGTGGAAGGCAGCAAAGGAACACAGTTTGACCCTGCATGGGGGTATAGCTAGGTGGGTTTTCAAGTGACACTTTGTATCTTTTCAAGTAAGTGCGATGCTTTGCATTTATCCTGTATGTGTTTTTGTGTGATGGCTGTGAATTCTTGGGGTAGCTATGAATGATTCCTTCATCCCCATTTTAACAACTGATGGTAAATCCAGGTGAAGATTGGACAATATGGGGCTACTAAGGGAGCAGCATTTCCAATTTCTCATCACCAGTAGAGTTTTGTATGGTACCTGGAGATCTGTAACTTGCTGGGCCATTTATGTGCTGTATGTGTATGGTCATGTGAACCCAAATATTACAGCACGGGTCCCAGGATTATCAAAAGTGGGCAGATCTCTAGCCTCATTTTTTTTGGAAAAACCTTTAATAGACATTGTTCTTTTGGACAGCAGCCAGCTGGCAAGATTGCAGCCTTCTATCGATGAGAATTTGTCGCTGGCTTGCTGCCATCTCATGTCCGTGGGTAGCTTTATAGTTTAGTGTAAAGTTCTTTATGGTTTAGTGTATATATAGCTAAATAAAAAAATTGAATTGAGAATAAACATCCAACTGATTGTAAGTTACTGATTTTTGGGTTGTTGGTCAAACATGGAGAGGTGGGATGTGTTGGTAAATGTTGTTGAAAAGTACACTGATTCTGATTCATGTTCAGATTTGCAGAGTTATTGTACATGGATACTGTGTTAATGTGCAAATGAAGTCTGTTGGTCGAGCACAAAATTGTCAGCAGATCTGCTCACGTGTATTTAGTCTAGGTTCTGGTAACAATGTAATTGTAAAGGAAAATGCCAGACACTTTGCGTTGGTACTGTGCTGCTAAATCTCCATATCGTATGGGGCCACAGTGGTACATAGAGAGTTAATAGAACCGCTTGTTCTAGGTGAACTTTGTACAGTCATTTAATCTGTCTGTTGGTGCCATAATTAGGCCTTCCACAATAAATGAGAATGTCGGGGGAGGGTGTGCTAGGAAGTTGAAGGGACTGGCGTGGTGTTTGGGTGGATTTAGGGAAGGGCAGCTAGAAATTTCAGGTAGTTTTCCCTGTTTGCATCCCAGCTTTTGAGTCAGTGGCGTTCCCTGTACACTTATAAGTTGTGAACGTCTGACTATAACCTGTAGAGCCGCACAAAGCTTCTGTCCCTGGGAATTTTTATGTGTTGACACATGATGGTTGTAGTGTATGAGGGAAAACTGGTTTTTGGTGCACATGTAATTGGTTGGCATCTTGGGAGGGATGGGAAGTTAGTAAGAAATATATATATATATATATATATATATGAAATGGTGGCTTCAAACAAACCCAAGACAATAAGATTGAAATTGGTATGATCGGGACTGGTGAAAAAATACAAACGTTTTCCCATATTTAGAACTGGTCTAGTGGTCGATCAAATTTTCAGGAGGTGGGTTGCTTTGCTGGTGGTTGTGATCATTTGTGCAAATACTGGTGGTTCTAAGGTGGCTTGAAACTATCCAGTACTGGTCACACCTAGTTTGTTTTTATCTCCTAAGTTATTTAAAGCATAAGTAAACCTTAAACTTTTGTATTTGCTCTCCTTTAGCTTGTCAAATATACAATTGAAAGTGTTTAGTAAGTGCACAAATCCTGCAAGAAATCCAGGAGATATCTGGGGCATTCTGCAGTGTTCTCTCCAACAATGTTATCGGCCTGGTAAATTCATCGGGTTCTGAATGTGGGGAAAATTCTGCAAAGATGTTCTTGCTCTTTTTGCCCCGGGGTATCAACTGTTACGTAAATGTGAGGCCATTTATAGAAGTTGTTACTGGCAAGATCACCAGAAAAAAATAAATATATGAAAAGGAAATTAATGCAAACCATCACATCTAAGAACCTAGTAAGCAGCAATTTGTTATGTTTTTGGTCTGAAATTTACATACTCAATGTTGAATCTGACAACTGTATGGAGATTTGTTCATAAGCATTTTCATGCTTCGCCCATGATGACATATCAGACTATTTGTATTTTCCTTAAGAACAAATTGTCTGCCATTTATGTTCCACACTAGAGTCTCTGTACTTATCTCTGCACCTTGCATTCTAACAATCTCTCCATCATTTGTAAATCCTGTATAGAGTACAACATTACAAGTTTACAAAATATATGAAATCCAGACTTCTTTTCAGTGGCCTGCCTGTCTTTCTCTCCTCCCCAGTGAGGATCCTTTTCACTAGGAGTTATTTACCTTCCATTCATGGTCTGTCCTTTGAGCCTGGGTGACATTTATCTGTCAAGAGTCATAAATTGAGAGCCATCCCCCTGACCCATGCTGTTGTTTTGTCTACCCAACCATGCAGGTCCTCAAAGTGCACATTCATTCTGTAGACATGGCTTCCTTTCCTTCCACTATTGGTATGTCCTGACCGCTTTTATATTCCCCTCAGTTATACTGAGTAATAATTCTAATATGTTGTTATGGCTAGGGGTGGGAAAAATACTAGAAAAGTCTTTCTTTTTTTTCTAGGTGATGCGCCTTTTTATAGGAAATATGTGCTGACAGTTAATTTGCCAAATCAGGCTCCTCCTATGTGCTAGGCACCAATAAGTGGCAGCTGGTTCCTTAAAGTGGAACTAAAGTCTGCTAAATAAAAAGTGCTTTCATGCTTTTTTTTCATGTACAGCACATGATATGCAGTCTTCATGATCTTGTTCTTCACGCAATGAAGATCTGGAGAAAGACCAGGTGAGGATGCCACCAACTGAGGGGAGTAATAACATTGCAGCACAGGAGGGGTTCTTTTTTGCAGGTAACTTTTCCATAATATGCAAATATGCTGTGCAGAACAAGAGATGCTGGTTATTACCAAGTGGGGTCACATAGTGACAACTGTCTAAGGTGAATTACCATCTTTTGTATTGATTGTTCTTGCAGAATCTCCAGGATAGGAAGGGGAATCCTACCAGTGTAATTTAGGCAGTAAGGAATAAAATACCTGCAGTTCTATCTTTTCTATACTTCTATGTAGCAAGAGATGTTTTTACTATACATACCCTTTTATAGTAAATGGTTCTGACTGAGCACCAGCTTCTTCTGCAGTGTGGGTTGTGTGGTTGAGTTGTTCGGACTTGTAATGTTGCAGGGCCTGAAGTGACCCCACGTTGACATTGCCAGCCTTGTTTTAAATATGAGTTTCCATACTGCATCTGACATAATTACTTTCTGAGTCACAGACATGAAACAATGTTCACAAGGTGGCCAAAAACAACCTCCTCCATTACCATAGGGAAATTTCCCAAGGGGCGGGTTAAGACCTGTGGCAGGAGCAAGCCATTCTGTGCAGCTCCCGGTGGCAACCGCATCACAACCTCACCGCCATTCTGAACTTATTGCTGCTTATTTCCTTTAGCACTTGGGCGTCCTCTGAAAACTCCAGAAGGGGACACTGACAGAAGTCCCTATTTCCTCTTTACCAAAACAAAAGGTTAAAGTGGGGTTTCGGTGTTACTCCTCTTTAAAGTGCGATATAATGTTTAAATATACTGACTCAATCTGCAAAGTATCTCTTGGCCCCATAGAGTTTTCCATGTTTCTGAAAGCTGTTAGTCTCCCCAATGCAATAGATTGCTTAACTTTTTGGGTGCTTTGTGTAGTTGGTGGTGGGACTTTTCCAGTAATAAGTGTATATTGGTAGGTAAAATTCATCATTGCTTTTTTTTTTTTATACTGTAGACATGAGGTGACAGTTTCCCATTTTGGCTGAAAACCAGAATAGACATCAATATCTCGTTTATGGGTTGTGACAGATCTCTGGCTGCCAGCTCTCAGCACAATATTGATCTATTGATATACCCTGAGTTGGTTGCACTCCCAGCATCTGTCTTCACTGCTAATTCCTAAGCAAAGTGAAAATTTCTACTGTGAAGTCCATGCAGACTGATGAGGGGCTGCCCCTGTCCCCAATGAGCCCCCAAATCCTAGTGGCCATATGAAAAACACTTTCAGTATTTTTGATAACCCTGGCCAGCTTCAGGGTATCTCGGTTTTGGCAAAGTGTGCAGGAGTCAGGATAACTGAAGTTCTTGTTTCGGAAAGAGTTACCACCACTGAATAGCGATCTTTTTTCCAATGGGGCTCCTATAATTGGAGGTACTTTTCCACTGACCACCAGTGAAGGGGGTCTTTTTTTCCCCACTAACCCCCAATATAACGACATCTTTTTACCTGAACATATAAACATATATTACCACCAATGCTATGGTAACATATACCTACTGCTAATGTAATTGGAATTTAAAATGACTGTCATCGTGTCAGGTGCATAGTGGACAGTGTAAATGAATCTCCATTTACTGGTCTGTGTACATACCTCCTGTTTGAGGAAGATTTTACTTTTTGAAGTGGGTGAAAGTGAGAGGGCTTTACATTAGAGGACATAGTGGTGGCTGAGCAATGTAAATTTATGTAGCTATGCCTCAAACTTTATTTTAGTTTTGGATAGAATGAGCAAAGTTTAGAACCTGTGTCTGGCTATCCCCCAACTTTCTGTTCTTGCAACAACCTTTTACCAAACAGGAAGTGAGGGATAGTCTGCAACCTAGAAACAGTCATTAACAACAAAAAAGTGATCGTTCTAAACCTAACCTGCCAAAAAAAAGTGTCAGTTATGCCCTACAAGCTTTCTGCAGTTCCTGGTGCTTTTTACCAGACAAGGGGTAAAGGATTATTTCCAAGCGTAAAAAAACTTAAGCGTTTTAATCTTTGCCCACTCAGTATTCAAAACTAAAAAAAGAAAAACATATATTGTTTAAAAATGTATTAAGTTTTATTACTGTTCTTACAGGGTGATGGAGCATAAGGGCCCGGGCACTTTTTGAGTGGGTTCCCCAGTGCACCAAAACACACTAAAAATGGTGCATGCACTATTTCTGGCAACACAAGACAATGTTTTTTGTTAAACAACAACACAACTTGATCAGCATACTGGCTTTGGGGTGCCTTTTGAGGGAATGGCACTTCATCAAAAAAATGTGTTACCAAATCACAGTATTATGAATTGGCACTTAAATATTGAAGTATGACCTCACATTCCACAGCACATTATGGAGTCAGGAAATGGGGCACATAGAAAGCAAACTTTAAGAAAACGTTTTTTTACTACTTAGGTGCCAGAAAAAGCTTTATTATTGCCTTTCAATGGCCAGGGCCACTTGCTGGACCAATTTGTAGGGTCAGAGTTGGCACAGTAATACAAAGCTTGGTGCCTTTGAAGTTCTTGGTTGTGTTCACAAATAAATGCAGCTTCTGCACTCCTAATCCTTCCTTATACTACACAAATATAAGCTGCTATACTAATAATGGGATGACCAAAATGCCAGAGGTCTTGTGATTTCTGCAGAAAGAGGGGATCAGCCCCCTATACAGTATAACATGGCTAGGATGTGTGGGTTCTTGGAGAAAAAAAGTTTGTATTTGGTTTGTCTTGGAGGTTGGTTTGGGATCTGTAAGCAGTTTTAGCAACACTATTTATATGTTATGTAGTATGTGCAGTATATGGGTCTTCCTTTCTAAATGTGAAAAATGTGTGGTACCGTCAAAAGTGATCTGCTGAAGGGGAGATCTACCAGTCCAATCTATTATTTCACCTTCAGCACAGAACATGTGGCCAAAGTCTAGGCCTTTAGATGTGTATCCAGCACTGAATGGAAGCTGGAGTAGCATTTCTCCCAGGAAGGCAAGTTTTTCAGCTTCTGTGTTCTTTTAATCTCTACAACACTAATAACATGGCTAAGTTTACATTTGAGTAAATCTACTTAAATGACAAGTTCTGTCTGGTATGTTCATGAGAAATCTTGAGATGATTCAGAAATTTACCATAGACATTCCATCTGTTGTCTAAGTGTTAGATCTCTACCACGTTAATCCTAGGGCAGCGAGGTTGCAGCTTTCTCTCGCTTAGGATTTGTGCTAGTGGTTGGGAAGATGCATTCAACACCTTACAATCTCCCAATGGGTCACCCACACTGCAAGGGCCCAATGCTTGTTAAGGTTTTAGGGAGATATAAAAAGGGATTTTACTTGCCCTATTCCCTCACAGCCTGCTGCTGTGTGACCAGTATGCAGGCTCCTCTACAAGTGGATCCATGTTTTATTCCATTTGGAGCCTAAAGCAACTCGCAGAAATCCAAACTCCCAGCTTTTTCTTTGAAAAACCCTGGAGGTTGAGAAGACACCTGTACCAAGGAAGAAGCAGATCTGTTGACATTTACCCAAGCTGAAACCTCACTACTTGGTTTTCAACCCACAAAACTAGGCGGCACCACTACTTAATACATAAAAAACATTTGTAAAAAAAGGGGAAAAAATATGCAGATTCCTAGTAATCGGGGTACGAGTTTCTGTCTGGTCAGGTGGGCATTCCTCGATGCCCTTGGCAACTCTCACTGACACTAGATGACCGAAAGGAAAAAAAAACTGAAGGGGAGAGCCAGGCACAGTGCCCATCATGGGGGAGCTTGGGGGAAGGGCTTGATACTTGTAGTCCATCAGACAGCATATAAGGTGAGTTAAGATGGTTGTTGCAGCTTCTTATTCTTTTTGCATGCAAAGTTAGGGTATATAGAGAGGATATTGATTCGACTGAGCTTTTCTATCTTATAAGTTCATCAAGAGATAGGTGCCTGCTGTTATACTGATGCCAAAGCTTTCATATTTTTAAGTCTAAAACGTCAAACAACTATGCAGATCTGGAGTTATAAATTTCTTATGTGCATACTTGTTCTTGGTCAGTGACTCAGAAAGATTCCACCTTGCCTGAAAAAGCCCATTCTGCTGTAAACTCTCTAAGGAATTTTTTTTTATTCCTTTAGCTCAAGAATGAAAGCCCCTGTATTTCTCCTGGTACAGGTTTCCTTTAATGTCACTGGATCCCTAAAGCATTGAAGGACTGAGAGCATTCAAAGTAACACAATGAGAGGCCTCAGGAATGTACTGTTTGCTGGCTCCTACACATTCCCAAGTTCTTTGCCCTTGTCTGATCATTATTTCAATGCCCTGCCTGCAGAATTAATGAGCAGGTGCTTTTCACCTGCAATGTTTCATCATCGGTCTTGTGATCGTTCATTGCACTTATTTTGCAGCACTAAAGTAGAATAATCTTAACAAAGTAAAAATATAATGATCCAGGGAACATCCGATTGCCTCATGGAATCCGGTAGGGATTTTTTTCCCCTGTTAGAGCAAATTGTACCAGGGGTTTTTTTTTGCCTTCCTTTGGACCATGTTCATTTTTTTTCTGGGATATGTTTATTTCCCTAATGGTTGAATGTGATGGACGTGTGGTTTTTTTTTTTTTTTTTTCAACCTAACCTACTATGTAACTATGTCAAACTGTGAAATTAAAGAATAAAATGAACCTTTAGCATGCAAGTCTGACTAGTGTACAGGTCACGAAAGCTGTAACTTCTCCCAGTTCCTACACCCACTTGTTGAGAATATACACACACCCAGAAACCTCTGCTGTCAGCATGCCACCACGTGCTTTAATATATACAGCTAGTGCTGCTCAGCAGGGTGTATGAGCCAGAGGAGAGCTGCCAGAACTCATTAATTATGTGTACATATATTTGTCTTGTGCTGGCACCAACTCAAAAATTCTTTGTGATCTGTCAGTATCATTGGCTTATGGTATGTTGCATATCTCTGCAAAGCCAAGAGCCACTCGGGAGTAATAAAGGAGTTAAGTATTTGTGTGTTGTAAAAGTATGTAACAACACTCAGTTTGGTAAAGTGATTCAAAATTTTTGGAATGTGGACGATTGGCCATTGTTAAAATAAATAGCTTTTCTATTTTAAACCTGGTATTTAAAATTGGCTTACTTATTAAGAGAAATGTGTTGGCAACCCCAGGCTTTTTTATTATAAATTATAAGCTCCAAGGCACTGTTGGCTTCTTCCATGCTATTTCTGGGATTTAGAAGTGTTGAATTTGTTTTTCTTTTTTGGAATTTTGACATGGACCTATTACTCAAATGACCGGTTTCTGTGATCCTCTTTGCTCCTCCTCCAACATCTACATAGGTTTATATAGGGAGGGGAGTGGTGGAAGAGCTGGGCCAACACAGAATAATTTGGTGCTCTGATATGACAACAGAATTGTGAAGTAGACACGGTGATTGACTCCGCTTTAGAGAAACGGAACTATTCTCTCCTAACCTCCAGCAATTTTTGTGTGCTCCCCTGGTCTTCTTCCAGATTTGGATCTTTCCTAAATTTGATTGGCTGCACTGGGATTAAATAACCCAAAAAAATGTGAAGGATTTAATTTAACTTGGCATATGCCAAATTTTACACTGATCTACGCATAGATCTAATTTTGTTGCAACCAGAGGGTTCCCAGGCTCATGGCCTTATCAGGGGATCCTATAGCAGACCCCATCATCCTTACCATGGACGTGATACTCTACACAAGCTCTGTATAGGGCTGCTCTATACCTAGAATCAAACTGAAAGGGATTCCCAATATTTTTGTACTTCCACACTGGAAAAGCAGGCTCCTAATATATGACAAGGGCAAGACTGTCATCACGTTGGAAAGTCTTCCTTGGTGCAAGTCTCACAAGGTATTCCTAGGACTGTTGTGTGGGTTTTTAATTCTTCTGCAGTTAAGCTTGGCACATATTACATTGAAACATCAGAGGTTATATCTCAGGCTTTGTGATTTTGGTTAAAAGTGCCAAACAATTGGTGGGCAGCCAGCCGAAGCCAATTATTTCTATGCCAACATTGTCCCTCTAATGTCTACCATGGCATCTGTCTTTTTTAGGCTCCTCTGAAAGTTTCTTCCTTGACTTTTCTCCTTGCTTTTACTTTGGTTTAAATGAGTCTGAGCTGGTGGCTCTGTCCTGCCAGTCACATTTACTTATCCCTTTTGAAGACCAAGCTCTTTTATGATCTAGAGGTTCTTTCTGTCCAAGCTTATTTTATCCTAATAGGGGTTTCCTACCGCCATCTTTTTCTCATTCTAAGAGGATTGCCCATACCTCTTAGCCATTGCTTTCTAAGAATTGTCTATTTTTAGAATAATATACTTTTTCAGAAAGTATTTTGAAATCATTGTGCCAAAATAATCCTCATTGCCACTCTTGTTTGGCCCAGTCATGATCCTGTATCTGCCATTCATGGGAGGTAATTAATCACCCAAGGTGTGCCAAGATTATATTTTGAACTGAAAGTGTACAAAAAAAATTTAAAATGTATTTTCTACTAGCACTTTTTATTAATAATAACATTTTTATAAAGCTCCAGCATATTACTCAGCGCTGTACATTAAATAGGAGTTGCAAATGACAGATAGATAGAGACTATGACACAGGAAGAGGAAAGGATCCTGCCCTGAAAAGCTTACAATCTAAGAGGTGGCACACATTAGGAAAGGAGATATGGATTGGTGGGAAGTAGTGAGAGACAGAAGATGACGGGTAGGAAAGTAAAAGCAAGCCATTCCAGTCGGGGAAGCTCTAGAAAAGTCTTGGAGCATAGGATGTAACAAGGTTATGAGCAGAGAAGTCATTAGTAGGTCATTGGAAGAGCGAAGAGAGCGGCTAGTGGGGAGTATTTTTCGATCAGATTAGAAAGGTAAGTGCGACAAGAATTGTGGAGGGATTTGAAGGCACAGGAGCTTGAATTTGATTCTAAGGTGAAATGGAAGCCAGTGGAGAGAACTACAAAGAGATGCAGCAGAAGAGGAGTGGTGGGAAGGATGGATGAGTCTGGCTGCAGCATTTATAATAGATTGTAGAGGAGAGAGTCGGGTTAGTGGAATACCAGAGAGGAGGAGGTTACAGTAGTCCATAGTTCTCATTTAAATATTGCTAGCTCTGTTAATAAGTGGTTTCAGTGAGCTCTCTGTGGAATAGGTGGGGATGACATTCTCAGGGATATCCCCAACTGATATTAGGTCATCTATTGACAAAAGCAACCAGAGTCTAAAGGTAAATGTGTTCTCTTTTGAGTGGACTAACTTTTTAATATCCTAACACAATGCTTATAGGTACAGGATAAGTGCTACTTTCTATTCCCTGTGAGCCCATTACATTGTTTATAACCACAGTAAATGTTAACATGAAAATGAGCCGTTGTGTGCATAAAGAAACAGAAAGAAGATGAATCCTAAACAAAGTGTGTGTAGTTCCAATGTAAATTAAGAAATATTTACTGTGTAATGGCGGAGAAAGTGCTTCAGGAATTAAAGTGGAAGGGCGGTGGGGGGATTGAGAGCTTCTGTACAAGAGGAGTCCTATTTTTAGGACTCTTTACGTGCTCAGCCAGAATGCGTCTACTTCACTAGTGACAAAGGAGAACGTTAAATAAAACTGTGCCAGCTAAAGTGAATAAAAATTCCAGTCCTCATCTACAGTGACCCAGAACATTGTTAAATTAGAAGTGACAAGTGTGTGTGTGTGTGTGTGTGTGTGAGAAAAATGATTGAGGCCACCACCAAGAACCATTTTTTTTGGTCTTTTATTGAACATAAAAAAATTTGTACTTTGATGGTGCATACCTTTAAAGCTACAGATGATTTTGAAAAAAATGAACTTATGAGGTAATATGTAAATCTTTTTTTGACTCTCTATTTAGTATGCTGTCTTTTTCTATAGAAAAGTCCATTACTGTATAACTGATGGTAAGGTAATGGCACTGCTAATGTCATCACGGCACTTTGGTAACTGCTTAATACCATAATGGTTGTCACATAATTACTACTCTTGTACGTATGTACAAATGAAGCGTCTAAGGTGTCTCGTCATGATCCGTGAATATTTGGCTAGAGGAGCTGACGACAACATTTAGGGTGGTGGAGTCGTAAGCAATTATTCGGTAGAAGAAGTCGGATTTAGCACTCTTAACTCCACGGTCCTGACAACAATTATTGAAACATTATACACTGATAGGACGGGGACTGACTGTTGTCAGCCCCAGACCAGAATTGTCTGGATAAACCAGGAACTGATAAGGTCAACAGGTAACTTCATGGAAACTGCACGGACTATGGAATATTATCCTAATTTTGGCTTAATCCACACTCTTTCTTATGAGTGAACAGTGCGGTAGGCAGTGAATAAATAATGATTGAGGGGATGACATTATAGAAAAACTTACCTTCATGGTCAAAGCAAAAGTTGGTTTTAAATGAGAACTATATGTTAAATTAAAAAAAAAAATAAGGCCTGGTAAGTTCCTTTTCTGCAGAAGGGACAGTTGATGTTCATTCTGCAATAAAATTGACATACCTGCCTGGTCTAATTTTTTCACTTTCACCCACCTGTCCTCATTTCAAAGCAGGAGCTTAATTTCTGTCGCTCCCTTTCTGGGTGTCGGATCTTCAGCCAACTTGATTGGCCAGGCAGGGATGATGAAACTCATTCAGTCTCAGAGTTCATTTAGTCTACGCAGCCAGCATCCTGCATTGAGCTGCACATGTGCACCTCAGTGTATTTACAATGAAGATTGTTAACAGGAAAGTAAGCTTCTTTTATTACTAAAGGCTAAATGCCTGCTCCTTCTGTAATAAAAACCCTGCCTGCTTTCAATTCTGTAATGTGGAACTTTAGTTCTGCTTTAGGATCTCTTACATTTCTGTGTTGACACTTTTAGAAGAAACTAGGTGTGCTCCTAATACACACTGTGGTTTTGTGGTCCTTTAACAAGCAATACTTTAAAGCTACTGAAGCTAAAGTCCAATAAGTGTTCTGGTTGTTTGACAGAGGGGCAATTAAAGTTGCTCCTCTGAAGCAATTAAAGGCCAAATTGTATTCCTTTTTGAAAAGCGATCTGCAAAACTTCAGCAAAAATTGAATCATTTTGAGGCTGCAACATAACACACTTGTAAGCCAAGTCATTTTTTACTCCTGTGTAAGACCAGGAAGTCTTGAAGTGACCACAACGTCTGAACACCAGATGATTTCATTATGGGACATATAAGCTTATGTGATTTAACCTGAAATAAAACCATATGGACTTCTGGAGCACTCTTCTATATTATGGCAAACTTACCCTTTGGGTTGTCCTCTATTTGTGATGACATATACACACTCCCTTGCCATTGTTGCCAAGTTGTTAAATTCCTCCAAATACCAGACATCGCTTCTTTCTTTAACCATTGTGTAGCATCTATGGTGAGACAACCTCAGCACTGCATTGCTGTTGCACTTCTAAAAGTAAAATATTCTTTCTTTCCTCCTTTTAATTACAGGCAAAGTTTGCTTATTTAAGCACTTCCTGGATAACTGGATAGTAAGGAGGATAACGGTCTGTCTGGTATGTCTCTCTGGTGGGAATGTGAGATTCATACATGAAATATGGTTATGAGAAATTTTACGGTTCCAGATTTTGGACATGGTTATGTAAAGGAGGTAGTTAATCTTTCTCCCTGTCGGTAGGCCAAAGGTCCAGTGTGCCCAGCTGTCTACTGCTTGTTAATGATTAACGTACCAGTGCTCAGCTCTATATGTTTTATACCATCCTCGGATATAACTGTTCTCTGGAGTTGTATTACTTTCCAATGTGTGAGTTTTTTTTTTTCAGTGTTTAAATATAAAGAAAATCTCATAGATTGTAAGCTCCTCAGGGCAGTGTCCTCGCCTCCTCCTGTGTCACTGTATCTATCTGTCTGTCATTTGCAACCCCTATTTAATGTACAGCGCTGCGTCATATGTTGTTGCTATATGAATACTGTTTAAAAATAATAAACAAGTAAATATTGATAAATGAGTGTCTTTTTTTATTGGTCAAAATTTATAATTGTTTCTCTTGCTTTTTATTGCAGGGCCGCACTGAGCTCTGGAGCTGCAAAGATGAAACGCTTCCTACGTTCCGGTCAGGATTCTGTGCGGGAAAGGCTCAAGCGGGACTTGTTTCAGTTTAACAAGGTGATTTAAATGAAGTAGAATGAATCCCCCAGCAGGTTAATGGGAGTCATGTAATTAGATGGAAATAGAAAGCCACAAGTCTCTGCAATTGTGGGTTTACCCATTTTTCCCACAAAACTGTGACTCTAAAACTTAAGCTATTGGTAAAATTATTTCCCCCAAAGCAGAATGAAATACACTAAGTAGTCTAGTTATAAAGCAGTGATTCTGACATTCACTAAATTGGAGAGTGTTTCAGTGAATGAGAGATTCACCGATTTTTTAACTCGACTCTTAACCTAATTGGTATTATATAGGCCAACTTTATTTTAGATCAGTCTGACATTGTGAAGGTAAGATTTTTCTATATATACACTTCAAGTCTTTATGATTTAGTGGGTCAACCTATTTTGTAATGCTATCCTAAACGAAAAGTTCACTTTTGCTGTATATTCATGCATCAGTCTGTAAATTAGTTCTTCAATCTACGTGGTACCTTTTTTTTTACTGTTTGGTACTATTCTTTTTTTTTCCCGTTTTAAATTTACAGTATGGTGTTTCAGGAGCAGAAACAATCATAGGTATGTCTATTTAGTGAGACAGTGGTGTTTCTGAACCCTCGTTGGTTTAGTTGCATTGCATTCCATTGAGCCAGAAGCCAGCCCTCCAGAATTCCAGAGCTCTTGTTTCATCTCTGCAGAAACGGGAAAACAAATCCAAAAGCTGAACACCCCTTGCTGTGGCAGTGGTTTATGCCATAGAGTGTTAACGGCATTCCCGTAAACCTTTTATGGTCTGGAGGATTTCACTGAACTGTCAGTAAAGTAAGGGTTAACTGCACATCAGACAATGTCATGGGAGTTGGTGGCCAAGCTCTGTGTCATGCCCTTCCTGGCAGTGACTCGATTTGTTTGCTTGTGATGGGCAAGTTTAGGCTGGCACACAAACCAGCTTTTCTTGTTAGTGAATTAAAAGATGAAAATGTGCATGGGATCTCGGCGATCTGGTTTGGTATTATCCCTGAATGGGTAGTATGGTACGCAAATGGGTCATTAATTAGGATGGTATTGTTCATCATCCAGCAGAAGACCTTTATAATATCGTAAGGAGTAGAGAGTGTGACTAAATACTACTGGGAGTCTCTCATATTCAGGTCAGACAAGCCACAGTCGAACACAATGCACTCTATAGCTTATCATGTAATTGAATTGTACAGCTTTCAGGAGCTAGAGCTAGATACACACGTGCAGTAATTGTCATTAGAAAACAAACGACTTACGAATATGCACGATTATTTTGAACGATCATATTGTGCACAATTCTGTACATGCTGTAACGATACGATTGTTCAAATATAATCCACCAATAATGTACACATGCTAGATACAATCGTTTGAACGATGCAGGAAGTGACATGTGCATAACCATCCATGATCACTGAACGACCGTACACACAATAGATTGGGAACAGTCGTCGCTCAATCAGATCTACTGGGATAGTTGTTTGTTTCCAGCGACAATCCTCATTCATAGGAGTCATTGTGCACTTTATTTGTTAACGATTATCGGACGAATGGTCGTTAGTCGTTCTTTTCCAGCGATAATTATTGCACGTGTGTACGCAGCTTAAGCAATGCTGGTTGCACTGACACAATTACAGGGTCTTTATGTGTGTGAATGAGATAATGATTATGTTAGGAGGTGAAAACAAAGCATGACACCTATACAGATTAATGTGACTATATCCTCAAGAAGGCAGGCTCAGTCTGGATGTAATGATAGTTTTCTGCTTCATTGGGGGAACAAGTTTTGCAGCAGTATTTTCACTCTCTAGCATATATCTTTTATAACATATGTAGCATGTATTTTCTGTATATGTAAAAAATACAGGTATGATGTTTTTGGCTGCAGTACCATTCTTCTCTAAAGATTGCTAGTGACTGTCTCAAAAATACACAAGGACCGAATTAGTTTAAAAAAAACAAAAAACTTCTCTATTGCCTTTAATGTAAAGCTTATTGCTAAGTACTTGCCATCAGCCCCATTCTAAAAATCTCCTCTATGTGACCCTCATCTGGTGCTGCACAGCCTTTTGCATAAAAGACCCCCTATACCCACTGCTCATATTTGTCCCCCATTCATCCCTAGGGCTAGGTGGAACTTGTTTTGTCTGGAGCTGCTGTGTGTGTATTGACCCAACAATAGAAATGGAACAAGTGACCTGCAAGTGTGGGATGCAGTTAGGACTTTGTGGCATGCATAGAGGCAGTATAAAAGATACCTGGTCTAAAAATATTTATCCTTTGAATGCATTAGACAAGAGCTGTCTCATTGTATTATACACAGTGCTTTACTTGAGCTCTTGGTGCTGATTAAGGTGTTTCAAATTGCACTAAAAAGTGCAGAGGTCTTAAAAGCCTCAAAAGCCTCACATTGTATGTATTAATAGCCAAATAGAAGTGGTAATGGTCAATAGACCTAATGGGGGAATAGAGGAATCTGTGCCCCTCTCTGCATCATACACTGCAGAATCTGGGTCAAACACCTCCGAGGCGCTCTCTGCAGCTTTCATTCAGCACTCAACAGGTTTGGGATATTCGTCATGTCTATTCCCTATGGAAAAAACACTCAAATTTGGTGAGCTAGATCTTTGCGTTGCAGTTTTTAGAAGTTGCCTTGCCTCAGATTGTTCAGACACTGAGCAACTTTCGAAGACTTGAATGGAACTCTTTCCGAGAATAGTGATAAGAAAAAGAAAATAAATCCCTCAGAAGATAGATTGGCTTCATACCATATTGTTCCCTTAAGATTGGCCAAAAACCCCACAAACACCATCTACTTTATATCAGAGGATTTGCTATATATACCCTTGTATTGTACCAATTGATCTGCATCTAAAGCTTTACTTGTTTTAAATCGTTGTTGTACTCTTTTTTTTTTTTTTTTTTATCTATATCCGCGGTATCGGCTAAATTTGTTCTACATAATTACCCCAGAAGAAGCCATTAGGTGAAACGCATCGGGGAAAAAGATCATTTAGCTTCTGTTTTTTTAAGTTGATATACTAGGAAACTTATATTTTCAGTCAACACCCTGGTTTTAAGTTTGGGGATTGACCTATCTACTGTATTCTTGGAACTGTTTTACATGCTATTGTTTTGAACTTATAATTTGTAACCTTGTGTGAAAAAAATCAATACATTTTGAGTTGCCAAACTTAAAAAAAAAAACTTTTCTTTGTTAGAGCCTTCCTTTTAACACATTATTAGTAGAAGTTGAAAGCGTTCTATAGGCCAGTGATTTTCAACCACTGTGCCGCGGCACACTAGTGTGCCATGAGGGATCTTTAGGTGTACCGTGGAAAATTATCCAATTATCATTGTCGAGTGTCTGTGCTGTAGTGACTGGCAGAGTAATGTAATACTCTTCCATGTCAGTGGGTGGCAGTAGGTAACATAGTTTTCTTGTTCATTCTTAGAGACAAAAAAATTAGCTACAGAGTGTCATTTTGTAACATTTTTGATTTGTGGTGTGCCGCAGGATTTTTTTCAATGTAAAAAAATGTGCCGTGGCTCAAAAAAGTTGAAAAACACTGCTATAGGCCAATGGATAACCCATGATCCTTGGTGACATGTAGTCTGAAAATTAAACTGCAAACTCACATATGTGCTTGTTAATACCTCCTCATGATTGCTCCTTGGGGTGTAGAAGCTGAAATTGGGGACTGGTTAACACACAATTTTTCAACTGCCTGTCTGAACATAGCCTAAGGGTTGGAGGGGAGGATAAGCGAACATTTTCTATTTACTGTGCTTTACTTCTCTATTAGTAGTGGTGTATTCCTTTCGTTTACATACATCTTCAACACTTACCCTGTCAAAATGGTCAAATCGTTAAACACAAATCCTGAATTGTTCATCGCGACTGCACCTAAAATGACTTTTGCATAATGCCGTGGCATTCATGTTTATACTGACAATCTAAGTGAAAATGTTTATATAGTAAGTCAATCCCTGCAATGTACAAGCTGTTTTAAGGTGACAGATGCTTTGTGTGCATTTTGTCAGTCATCTGACTCATTGCTCAACTTTTATTATATTGTGTGATGACTTCTGAGTTCAAATATCCTTTTTTATGTGTCATACCTTTGTAGTTTGTTGTTTTATTTGGAGACCTAATACTTAGCAACATGCTTCTACAATGTGCGGAGTAGCAAATAAAAAGTTGCATAGTCGAGTTGCAGACTGACATGTCGGTCCAGTTCATTTGAGATAAAATCTATTAATGAAATAGAAATGTTTGCTGCTGTTAACATATTGGCAGAAAATGGTTTTAAAAATACGTCTGTACTCTGATACCAGTTGTGTGTATTAGGATGTTTTTTTCACAGCTTGTCTGTTATTTTTATGTTTTTCCTTTTCTGTTCTGAGTGTTTGTACAAGGCTCACTTCACTGCTTAAGATTACTTGGGTGGGAGGGTAGTTAATTTGTGTTTTATGTAGACTCAGCTGTCTGCTGTGAATTTTGCTGGCAGCCTATTTTACACTTAACCACTCAAACATTATTACCAGCGACCTTCTACAGATAAATAAAGCTGGTATTTATATGATGCACAGTGTTTCTTCCAGAAAAAAAATATATTTAGAAGCAGGCAGAGAGTAAAGGACTGAAACTAGTATCTTCTAAGGTTTTATTGTATTTAATCCTTCCTCATTACTGGTTTACTGTGCCTTGTGATCATCATAGCAGTGGCAGGGCTTTGCTTTCATGTCAAAAAAATTCCAGCAAGGAGAACAGTAAGCAGCACAGAGCTGGCTAGTAAGTTCACTAAAATGTTGTATTTTTCTGTTCCACAAGAGGCAATCCTTTCTGGCAGATCAACAGTATATTTCCATACTTGCAGGGTCTTTACAACAATAAAGTATGGGGAAAATCCAGTGGTGTTTGTGTGTGTGTTTTTTTTCTTTTTTTTCCTTAGATGCATCCTCACCTTCTTGTCTTGGCAAAAATAATCTGCAGTATGTATATTTTTGGCCCATATTACTGTTGTCTACAAAAGTCAGTAGTGCAAACTGCAGTGTTCACACACAAGTAAATGAGCTGGGACGGTGTATAGGAAAATAGAAATAAAAGCATTAAAGGTTATATATCCCAATGCTTGCTTTAGATTGTATCAGTCATGTGTGCCATTCTTGCTTCTACGGTTTTGATTCTCTGTGGCAGGATAAAAAAAAGCCTGCAACTGTTATTTAGTTTATAACTGGGTGTCTTACATTATTTTGTAGCCCTTTTTTTAGTAATAAATATGACAAGTTTTGCAGTGCTTTTTTTACTATATTGGTTTTTTCTTGTATAATGTTTGTGCTATATATAGTAAAATTGTTTTTTTTTCTGTTTCACCAGACAGTGGAACATGGATTTCCCCACCAGCCCAGTGCCTTGGGGTTCAGTGACTCTCTACGTCTCATGGCGATTGGAACCCGATCGGGAGCCATCAAAGTGTATCCTTTGTTAGCTGTAGCCTAATGCATTGTCTATATTTAGAGTGTATTGAATTTTGTACTGACCTGGCCCCTTCGGACTATTATCTGTTCCCGAATTTGAAGAAACACCTGAAAGGGCAATGTTTTGAGGACATTTCTGACGTCAAAGATGCTGCTGAGAGCTGGTTTGCGGCCCAACCAATGGGCTTTTATTTGAATGGTCTGGAAAAGCTGCAACTACGCTGTACCAAGTGCATCTGTCTCAGGGGGAATATGTTGAAAAATTTGTGTTATTTCATAACTCTGGCTCTTGTTTCCTTGCTTCAACTATTTAAAAAAAAATTCTTCTCTGTCTAGCCACACATTGAAGCCTGCACTGTCATTTTTTGCCTGTGTAATCGGTGGCAGGGTTCATTTTCTATGTTTTCCCTGAGCCGGGACACTAAATGACACGCCTGAATGTCATCTCAAGTGCCATAATCTGAGTCTATGTAAATATTTTCTGATTGTGTGGCTTATTGGGACTGTGTGTGGTAATTATATTGCATATGCAGATTATTTAGAAAACAAATATTTTCTTAACCTAGTTTCCCCTTCAGCTACGGTTGTCCTGGAGTGGAGTTTATGGGTTTGCACGATGAGAATAATGCAGTGATCAAGATCACCTTTATTCCCAATCAGGTGTGTTGCAGTGCTGTTTCCAATGATACCAGTGCATGGAAATTGTTGTAAGCTCTCTGATGTCACAGCCGTTTTATCAGTCCCTAGATAACAAAGTGTCCCTGTGAAAACTCAGTGTAAAAATTTACTTTACCTCCCAAAAACTCATCGGTAGTGTGTTTTCGGTCTGCCTGTATGCAGTGATAGTATTCCTCCTTTTCCAACTGGCTACAGATATTTATTTACTGAGTGATCTAAGGTTTGTTAGAGAGCTACGACCTGAGAGAGAACGCAATATAAAAAACTGTACAGGTATTCTTTGGTGAGATAACAAGGTAAATGTTTTCTCAATCTCAAAAATTTTGAATAGCCAGTTGATAGATAAGTTGTCAGTCTTTTTCATGGAAATAACTAGTTTTATATGAATAAGATACATTTGCAGAAATTCATTGCTTCTCAGTTTGTTTGAACAAGTTTAAAGACATAAATAGATTTCTGGGAATAACATTTCTGCAATGTACGTATTATAAGAATTATGTTTGACATGTCCAGTTTCTTCCTTTTGTGTAGGAATCCCTTAAAGCTTAGTGACTTTTTTTTTTTCTATACTCTAGTGCCAAATTGTCACATTGCTGGATGACAACAGCCTCCACTTATGGTCCTTCAAACAGCATGATGGAGGCTCAGAGCTGCAAGAGGAGAAGAAGTTTACCCTTCGTGGACCTCCAGGGTGCGTAGTATTTGCCATTTCTATTGTCCTCTAAGTAGCCAGTTTATAAAAAGTCCACAGGGAAGTTTTAGAACATGATCACCACCTATATATGTGCCATATTTAAAATGGGAGCTAGTCTTCTTTAATGTCCATCAGGCTTCTACAAGTCGATTTATAATTGGAAAGCTGATGTCAACTTGAATGGAGTAACTTTTTAACACTTGTTCTAGCTTCAGATACCACTATAGCAAGTAACAGTATTCAGCCCATTGACTTTTATTGCTGCAACTTACTGCTAATTACTAAAGTGGGGGACAGGTTGTTAGAGGACCTCTGTCCTCTAATGCATTTGCCACTTTGTGGTGGTTGCCACTACAATGCTCATAAATGGTGGTATTGTAATATTAGTAACCCTTTCAGCTGATTGCTGGTTTTATAAATGTGTTGGGGAGAAAAGTGTCCTCATTTGGTATATTAGGACATTTATATAATTGCCATAAAAATCTGTACGATAATATTTTCATATGCAGTATAGCTTGTATGCATATGTGTACAGACCTGCTATTCCTGTGGTATAACACACCTTTATTTGTTCTGCTGCCTGATCCTTCTCTAAAATGTTGATTGATCTGTATTCCTATTTTTTACAGTTCACCCCCTAGTGTAACACAAATTAAGGTGCTGCTAGCGCACTCGTCTGGTGAAAGATTGTATGTGGGTACAGAGGGAGGCAATGTCTTCACCATCTCTTTACCAAACTTGCAAGTAGTAGAAGAAAAGACAGTTACACATGATGTGGCATTACAGGGGTAAGTTCTTCTGATCCTGAGAATATTTTGTTATAATGTATTGAGAAACTCAACCTAACTCACCTTTCTCTGGCCTCAGTCTTCCAAATGATTATGCTGACAGACGTCCCTTTGAGTCAGTGGAAGCCTTACAGGAACACCCAAGGAACCCAGCTATCATACTTATTGGCTACAGTCGTGGCCTTATGATGGCATGGGATACCTCAAGCAGACGCAGTGTACAGCATTTCCTGGGCACACAGGTAAAGAGATAAGTAGAACAAAATATAGAACTTCACTTTATTAAATATAATCACCCTGTGCAAACGGCTAGGAAAAATATAAGTATGCAGTATTTATGAACAGAAATTTTCATATGTAAAATGTTTATAAGGGTACTTTTGACACTGAAACTATCTATCTGTATCTGTAGGTATCCCTAAAGTGTTTTTAATCCTATCGGGGGCATTTTTCACTTCTATGGGAGATTAAAAATAAGGAGACAGTCCCCTAACAGTATACAGCAATAACCTGAATGATATTCTTTCACTTCCCCGGTCATAATAAAAAAAAGTTTCTTTTCACTATTCACCCACTTTTCTGATGAACCAAGAGACTGTTACCTCTATGGCTGTGTGCTGTGTTTTTTGCAAATGTTGCCATGTATTGCGTTCAGTTGACCATTCATAAAAAAGTAATTAATACTGCTTTTTTAAAGCTATTAAGAATGAAATGCAACACTGTACATCAGTACATGTCTTGTGCGTTGAAAGGTTGTACGTTAATGCACGTCCCCTGTACGAACCACGTCTCTTAATGCAACACTAATGGGAACAAGCTCTTAATATTTCTCTCTTAATCTTGGAATTTGCCGCTACCTGCAGGAGTGGGTAACTAAAGGGTAACAGTCAACAAACTAGAGGGCAGACTGCTGTTTCTTTTCTTTATTCTGAGAGGCTGCTGTTACTTTCTGTCCTGATGAGAACTCTAAACTGGACTTTGAGCTTCAAGTGAGATTTAGTGCTATGTACTTCCACTGGTGCCATCTTGTAACTTGACTTTTTATTGTCATGTGTAAATTGTAATTGGTAGAACTGAATTAATACATTTTCTGATGTTTTCCCTCAGCAACTAGAAAATGTATTCTGGTGCCGAGATGCTCAGCAAATTATAAGCTGTCATAATGATGGAGGATACAACCAGTGGGATGCAACTGGGGAACGTGTCCAACATTCTCCTATGGAGAGTAAAGTGCCATATGGTAAGTCCATCATGGGAGCTCCAAGGATTGGGTTTACATAAAAACAAGATGTGGACTGAACACGTCCTATGTGTTTTTTACAGGTCCTTTTCGCTGCAAGGCAATCAGTAAAATAACCTGGCTCACATCACGTAGAGGGTAAGCTTTGAAGTTACCAGTTGTTATGTGCATATCCTTTAAGTAGCTTCTTTTCATGCAGGCTGCGATTATGTAATGACCCATAATGGTATATTTTGTTTGCTTAGGTCACCGTATATTGTGTTACAAGGAGGCATGCCAATGGCAAGTTATGGGGATCGACATAGCATCTCAGTTGTTCATGGCAGTCAGCAAGTGGCATTTGACTTCACCTCTAGAATTATTGACCATATGGTGATTGCTAACGCCGACCCTTCTGCTGGTGAGTAACCTAGAAACTTTGTAGAAGTATAATGTTTTATGCCAAGATTGGCACAAAAGGGAAAAATGGTTTATTCTGTTTTAGTGAAAAATGGTGAGGTGTATTACTGTTTTCCCTAACTCCTGTCCTTCTAGAGCTATCCTGTTTAATTTAATTAGTAATCATGACTCAATAGTATGTCAATAGTATGTTATCTGGGTTGTATGGCTAGGTGCCAGATTTTGTGAAATAAGGAAAAATCCTTAAAGACAAGACTTCACTAACTAGATAATAAGGTTACAAACATGCTTATAATGGGTTTTCTATTGGACTCAATGTCCAAGTGTGAAATCATGAATGACAACAAATGACCTGTATAGAGAGCTAGAGGATGTGTGGCTGGCGGGCTGGATTGCTAGGTTGTTGGGGTACAGAGGACTAGTTGAGTAGTCTACTAATAAAGGAAAATACAAATAGGATTTTGTTAACCTTTACTTCACAAAAGCTTGAAGAAATAGAGAAGAGTGTCTGCCATGGGTTCTTTGTGTGGAAGTTCTTGGTGATGGAAACCTTAAAGCTAAAAAATGCATTTTTAAACAAACACCCTTGGCATGAAAGCAAACCCAAGTAATTATTGGCAACAGGGAAAGCTTTAGGAAACGGTGTTATTGGCTCAGCCATTAAAGCAAAATCGGCTTGTAAGACACCAGTTGTGGGTAGCTAGCTAGTATGTTGCTACTAATTTGGGTACAATTTTGCAGTGGGTAATTAATGTGCATTTATGTGTTGATTTATTTTCTTAATTATATGGCTATTGTTACTTGTTATTTGTGTGCATTTTTTGCCAATATTTGGTAACAACTTTTATTTTGAGTCTTTCAAAAAAAAAAGTTTAGGAACCCCTGCTGGGAGGGGATGAGTTAAAGCAAGAAAAGGGAAGCTAGTAACAGACACTGCACAGATTATTTTAAAATGGTTTTAGTTCTATTCAAACATGGATCCAGACTTTGATCCAGGAAAACCTGTTGGTGCAAGGTAGTGACCAGCCGAATCAGTCCAATAACGTTTTTTTCTTTAATGCAAAATAGTATATAAAAGTAATATAAAGTGAGAAATTGGGTTGGTGCCTGATTAATATTTGGGACCATTCTGATATTTGATATTTATCTTTTGCTACTTTTACAGTACAAAACAGGAATGTCCTTATATTTGTAAATCTGCTACTACAATGTTAACTTCATATTTACCAACCTTTATGAAGTACTATACATAAGGGGGGGGCGATTCTTGGATTTCATTGCATATTATGTGTTTTTTGCCTCCTGTTGATTGGATTACTTATTTTTGTTGCAGAATATGATGACCCTCGTGCCCTTCTAGTGCTTGCAGAGGAGGAGCTGGTAGCCATTGATCTACAGACACCTGGCTGGCCAGTAATACAGTGCCCTTACCTTGTGTCACTACACTGCTCAGCAATCACTTGTTCTCACCATATCTCTTCTATTCCACTGAAACTATGGGAGAGGATAATAAGTGCGGGCAGGAAACAAAACACTCATTACTCTACCATGGTAAGGTTTTTTTCTATTTCTGTATGTTGAAATACTAGGGTATTAGCTGGTGACCTAGTAACTATTGTTTTACATTAAAAGCTATTAAAATTTATTATCAAATTTCCTATTACAGGAAACAGTTTCCTGTAATAGGAAATTTGATCATAAATTTTGTGGAATATTTTGTTATACTGAGGTTTTAACGTTTTGTCCTCTTTTACTTGGTATGTTAAAATAAAGCTTGTCAAAAACAAACTGCTTATTCAAAAAAGTATCTTTGCGTTCAGTAATTTTAGCCCTGATGCTTATAAAATGTTTGTTGTTCAGGGGATCGAAATTTATAGATGGCACTGAATCAGCCAAGCAATACTTTTTTGTAGGAGAGGTCAGCCTACCTAAATATAAAATATGGTTTCTTGCTGCATCTGTAACTGGATAGAAACACTTTTAGAAATGTATCTGCTTTTCTAATTGCATAATGAGCTGATAAATTGGTCACAGGATCTCTGCCTAGTGTAATCCATACATTGGATGCTGCTGATTAGACTCTGTTCTGTCTAAGCATCACTTGTAGAATTCCCTTTGTAAGGGAGAATGTGACATAAAAGTTGCAGATTATGTGGTCTAGCATCAGTGTCAGTGACTACAAATCCTATATACATTTAAAGTGAAATATAAAGAAATGAATGGAATTGTACCTACTATTACAGTAACTAGGAAATCACCTATATGCTTTCATTACAGCCATGGCCAGTTGATGGTGGTATAGACATGGCACCAGCTGCACCTCAAAGGGACTTGCTGCTTACAGGGTGAGTACCCATAACAAATTCCTTGTTATGCAAAGATCTACTAGTTCCAGATAATGCAAAGCCTTTCAACACATCCTAACAGGCAAAGGACTAGAAAATCCCATGTCCATTGTAGGGGTGGCTTTAAGTGTTGTCCTAATATAAGCTGGGCAAGAAAAACATCTTCTTTGTAGGACTTGAAATTCAGAGGCAGTAGGTGGTAACCGTTTGAAAGCATTATAGTTTACTTATAATTTACACCCATAGCATTTTCCCTTGTTCAGTTTCGGCTTTAATTGGGCTTAAAAGATCTTGCTATTAAACTGATAATTTTTCGATATGAATATATGTGAATGTAACATATCTTATGCATGGCATTTATCTGCCAAACCTCTCTTGTGTAGACAACCTAAAGCCCTGAAACTCCTACTGGGTGATTTTGCTGTAGATATATTGTCAGCAGACTCAGAACTGTTGCTTAAATGATACTCTATAGTACTTATCATTTAATCCCCCCCCCCCCCCCAGCAACTACATAAAATATTATGTAGGTAGGAATTGAGTCCGCATAAAGTCTGGACTATATTTTATTTTTCATTACAAATCTGTTACATTTACCCTGCTTAGACATGAAGATGGTACTGTGCGATTCTGGGATGCCTCTGGGGTCTGCCTCCAGCTATTGTACAAGATGAGCACAGTTGGGGTTTTTCAGACAGACTCTGACCCAAATGATAATCTAAATTCCCATGGGGAAGAAGAATGGCCTCCACTTCGAAAAGTAAGTTCCTAACATTTAATGTCTCTTTTGTTGATTCCTATTTTATGTCATGTTTATGTTCTGTATCTTCTCTTTTTTTTCACAGGTTGGCTGCTTTGACCCATACAGCGATGATCCTCGTCTGGGAATTCAGAAAATTTACCTGTGTAAATTTAGTGGCTACTTATCAGTTGCTGGAACTGCAGGACAGGTCAGATTACATTACAATACCTAGAACTTGCTGTTCTGCTACATTTGGTGTCATTATTGCAATAGTCAATATACTGTGTTATCTATTTGCTACAAAACTACAGAGAAAATTTTTATATGTTTTGTTATGGCAAGTCAAGTCCAGCTAAAATGGTACACTCAAGGTTGTACCGCTTAGGGGTCCTTGGGTGGTTCTTTAAGCTGTAAAATCTGGCCAGAACTAGGGTTCATCTTCTCCTCAATCCCCCACAAGGCTTGACTTCATTGTTTCAGGAGAAGCAAACATCCTGTCAATTTGTGTTCCTTCTAGCGAAAACATTTTTTATAGGGTTAATAACTTCGGTCAGGGTTTTGATTTCTGTTCTGTTGTGGATACTTCACCTGACTTTATATCGCGGTGACCACACAGGAAGAAAGATCACCCCAAATGGGGAACAAATTACAAAAAAAAAAAAAACTGACACAGGGTTACAAATTGGTAAAGTTTTACGCTTAATTTTCTCTTGTTAATCTTTCTCATGTGAACAATAATCTTCTAATTTGGGTCACCCTACATGTCAGGTTCTTGTTCTGGAACTAAATGATGAGGCTGCACAGCAAGTGGTGGAACAGACTGTGGTGGACTTGTTACAAGAACAGGAAGGCTATCGTTGGAAGGGACATGAGCGGCTTCATGCAAGGGAAGACCCAGTGCGTTTCCCTCCTGGATTTCAGCCCTTTTCGCTGGTACAATGTCAGCCACCAGCTGCTGTCACTTCCCTAATTCTGCATTCTGAATGGAAGCTGATGGCTTTTGGGACCAGTCACGGATTCGGAGTATATGATTTTCAGCAACGACGACAAGTAATGGTGAAGTAAGTGCAAGGGCAATGGCTAGGTTCCTGGTCCAATTTTTTGATCTCTATTTTCCACCAAAAACAAAATGTATTTTTTTCTCTGATCACTCCCTATAATTGTTTTAACTTCCAACATCCCAAAGGCAATATGGCCAAACAAAAGCTACAGTCTTCATCAAAAGTGTAAAATAGTATATTACATAATGGAAAAGAGGGTTGCATTGGACATATTCACAAATTCATATTATTAATTAATGGCGAAAGAAGGATTGTGCGATTTTCTTACAACTATATATTGTTGCTGTGGTATTGTGAATAGAACTATTGGTAAACTTTAATAATCCTTCAATTATTTTGAAGGTCATGTATTATTTACTAGGACAGAAATGGTAATTGGAAGAATGGGGGGCCTAAGACATTTCACACTTGTCCTAATTAAGGGGATATAGAGGGATATAGACTTTTTTTTAAATTTATTTTAATTTATTAATGGTAATAAAAATTTTTTTGCCTATACAGAGTAATACAATTGACATTCTGATATATCCTAGGCATCATGGAGGGAATATGACATGACTAGGTTAGGTTAACCTTAGGTTAACGTGCATCAAAACTGTATGTTTTTTTGTGTTTAAGTAAACTGGGAAAATGCCTGGTGTAAAAATTTACAATGCATTTCTTTTATAGCATTCAGACTGACATTAATTTCTGGCATTCAGTTGGCTGCAGGTTAGGCAGATGTAAAAGCAATGTTAAATGGCCATCTAATCAGACTGAACCCTCTAATCAACCAACAGCTACCAGGCAAAAGAAACACTAGGTACATGAGCAACCTGGTTCCTGGATATTTACGAATTACATGGCAGACAGCCTTAAAAATGCCTAGTGGTTGTTAGAGGTTGTACCGTGCTTTATAAAATATTTGGGATGTCCCCTAGTGTTTAGCAGCGCAATGGTGCATTTGAACAGGTAAATGTCTATGACTGGTGCTAGTGTGAACCCATCCTCTGGTCACTCCCCCAGGAGTTGTGGCCAAAGGTCAGCTGTTTTCTCACAGAACGTGTTTCAGGGGTTCTACTATTTGACCAAAGTGTATATTGGATTTGTAATACTTACTCATAAAATTTGAGCAATCTTGACAAGTAGGTTCCCTCTAGCTGATCTCACATTTGGTCTCTACTGAAGTTTTTATTGATGCCTATTTTTCCAAAGAGAGATTTGCCTTCTTTGTTTGTTTGTCATGATGGGACAGTTATTTGTTTTTTTTTTTGAGATAATAAATGTTTTATTTTTTGGTATTTCTCTAAACTTACAGGTGTACACTGCATGCTAGTGATCAGCTAGCTCTGGAAGGTCCTTTATCTAGAGTAAAGTCACTGAAAAAATCTCTGCGCCAGTCCTTCAGGCGTATGAGAAGAAGTCAGGTCAATAAAAGAAGAGAAGGAGCTGCAGCAAAGGTAAGACATTTCACTGCATATTTCAGATAAATTGGTTGGTGAATTTAGTTAATGTACATTCTGTAAAAGTGTTCTGACATCCTTCTGTCTGATGTCAGGTACAGGAAGCAAATGCACGGTTTGAACAGGAGGCATTGCGTGAAATGGAACTGGCTCCTGTGCAGCGAAGAATTGAAGCTCGATCAGCGGAGGATTCCTTCACTGGATTTGTTCGCACGCTATATTTTGCAGATACCTTTATTCGGGACAGTAAGTAACACTTTTTGTTAACATTCCAAATGCGTTTTATCAGAAAAATGCACACATGAATTATATTTATAATATTTATTATTTTGGATGATTGCAAAATGAGAAAACTGGATGGCCTGTCATTTTGGAAAATTCAATTGTATTCTGTTTCATCCTTAGAGGGATCTCCTGCGGAAAGATTTTAAAAAGATTCTAATTCACCTATATAGATCTTCAGTTAGCTTGTGTGTGTGTGTGTGTGTATATGTATGTGTGTGTATATGTATGTATGTGTGTGTGTGTGTATGTGTGTATATATATATATATACACACACATATACAATCTGTTTTGCATTATTTCTTTTGTTACACTTTTTTTTTTAATTTTTATAACCAATTTTTCTGCAAGATTTAGATTTAATCCGGAGATTTTCACATGGCATTTTATATTTCTTGGGAAATATAGACTTTGGAATAGCTTTAAGTTACTTTTGCATTTAGTTATATTTTTTGGCTTGCACGGTGGACATTAAGATTCTTGTCAATTTTTCTCTTTAACAGGTTCTCGGCATTCTCCATCTTTATGGGCTGGTACGAATGGTGGAACGGTTTATGCCTTTTCTTTACGTGTCCCTCCAGTTGAGCGACGAATGGAGGAGGCAGTGTCTGCATCCCAGGGTAAGATAGACACTGGCATCTGGTTTGATGCACTCCAGGGACTTGTTCACACCTGAGCAGTTAAGCATTGAACTATGTAAAGATGTGAAAACCGATGAGCTTTACAGAGCTGCCTAATTGCCTATTTATCATAAGCTTCAATTTTCATACTTGCTGCAGTTTGAGCTGTATGTGCAGTGCAGTACTGCCAGTCTCTTTAGGATACATATAGCATTTTGGAAAGGGACTTGCCAGTTCTGCTCCCACTATGTGTAATTGTGATTTTTTTCTTTCCTCTCTTCACAGCCAAGGAAATCCAACTTATGCACAGAGCACCGGTAGTGGGCATCCTTATTCTGGATGGTCACAGTGTTCCACTACCAGAACCTCTTGAAGCTGCTCATGATCTCTCAAAAAGCCCAGACATGCAGGGAAGCCATCAGTTGCTGGTTGTATCTGAGGAACAGCTCAAGGTAAGATTTTAAATCGGTTGTGTTGGTAGTGCTCAAGAAGGAAATGCTCAATTTGGATCTGTAGTATGTAAAGTATTTCTATAAAATCTGTTCTGCATTTGTTCTAAATTATGTATGTGACAGTGGAAGCTATGATGGCAACATTGTAACTTTTCCTATAGTATGCTAAATTTGCTAAACAAACACATATGTATTTTGTTAAAACATTTTAAATTTAAAAATGCATTCAGTGTAAGGAGCTTATTTTTTTTCTAGCAAACCCCCTTGCAGTAAGGCTCATTCTGGGGCAGGAAAGAGTAGGACGAGGGACCAGTAAGCGGCATACAATATATGGGCAACAATATTCTGACAATTTGAAAGAGCAGAGGGCTAAGCTTATCAACCTGCTTCTGCTCCTTTAATATTCAATAACAGGTTAGGATGGTGCAGTCCTGCAGGGTGGCGTGTAACTCTGCATTAGATGAGCAGAGAAAACTTTGTTATGTAAAATGACTCCTGTGTTTTAATTTCTCTGGGTATTTATTGGTTTTCCTGAAGTTTGGCCTGATTTACTTTTGTTCCACCATTGCTGATTTCTGCACCGCTTCAGTGCAGTATGTGAATTGGGTTCCTTAGTGTACTTTCACTAATATTACATGGTGCTTGAGACCTTTCTCTATAGTATAATTGTACTACTACTAAGTAGTAGTGTATTGCATAAAAGTTTTTTTTTGTGGTACTTTGTATCATTTTGTGTTTGTATATACCTTTTGCAGGTGTTCACCCTTCCCAAAGTCAGCAGTAAACTCAAGCTAAAACTGACAGCAACAGAAGGCTGCCGCGTGCGCAAGGCAGCAGTATGCAATTTTGGCAGCTGTCGGTCTGAAGATCACAGTGAGAATCACTTGACTGTCCTCACTAATCTAGGAGATATTCAGGTGATATCGCTGCCGCATCTCAAACCACAAGTGCGGTATGACTGTATCCGGAAGGAAGATGTCAGCGGCATTGCATCCTGTGTATTTACAAAATATGGACAAGGTGAGTTCAAAGTTTGGCCCAGGGTTCTCATAGTCTTGATTTGTATAGTTTTATCATTTTAGGCTGGGAATGTGAAACATTTTATATTGAATGAGAAATAATTTAATTATATATGAATATAATACTACGTACCAGGTATACCCAGCTTGTGCAGAGGGTGAAGCTACAGTGTTTTATAAAGCGGCTTTAATTCTATGTTGTGAATAAAACTGACTAGCTGGAGTTCACATAAAGGCTTAGTTGGAGGAGGTTGATCTTTCTGCTAGCAAGGCAGGGCAGTTTTTTATTTTGGTCTGTGTTTAGAGTTAGTAAGTGTCCCTAGCAAATTTTTTGTTTCCAGTTCATCCACCCACCATGCTCTGCAAACTAAACATCATCAATAATAAAATTTGCTTGGTACAGCCCCTTTGCAGCCATTGTATGTCTACACTCGTTTTGGCAAAGTGTCATGTCATTTCACAAAGTGTGTTTTGTGATGTTGACAGTAGTGGACCCATGGTCTGTATAATGTGTTTTGAAATGGACACAAAAGCCTGAGTACCTGGTGAATTAATGCTAGCCTGCTTTTTTTTATTTATTTATTTTTTTATTTTTTTGTTTTAGGTTTTTATCTAATATCTCCATCTGAAATGGAGCGGTTTTCGCTGTCTACATGCTGGCTGATTGCTCCTCGCTGCAGGGTGGATCCTCCGGAGCCCCCATGTAATGGACGGCTTCAAAGAGGCAGCAGTACAGAAAGACAAAGTGAAAAAAACAGGCAAGTGAATGACTAAACAGATGCTAAGATTATTTGATTTAATTGTACATGAAAATCAAATCCTGGTATAATAAGCAAGTGTTTATTTGTTTATACAGGGTATCTGGAAGGGCAGCTGGAGATGCAGATGGTAAGAATGAAATTACAGAGTGTTGGGACCATTCTGCCTAATTTACAGTTGCATGAATGACATTTTACTGGTGAAGCCCCGCTTTCACATTTGTGTGTGTGTTAGAAGCCTTGTTCACTTTGTTTTTTGGGCATCAACAGCCAGGAATGGTTATTTTTTTTGATAGGCAGTACAGAATAGACACAACATTCCAAGGATCTACTGCCTACAACCAGCTTTTGCCATTTCCAGCAATTAATTGACATTTTATTTTCTTTCATTTAAAGCATTCAGAGCCTCATTAGATATTGTCCAGCCTCAGAAAATACAAGTTTTTATACTTACAAGGCTGCCAGAATTGTGTGGCCTTCTCTTCTGTCCCCCCAATGACCATTCAAATTGATCCCAATCCACCGCCCACCCTTTACAAGAAGTTACTGAAAATCCATGTGTGCTTCCTATGGTTCCAAGAGTAGACAAAACTGTGTATTGTAAACAGTGGGAAGTGCTACCATTGGCTGCTGTGGGTACATATACTTCTTGAGTTTAGCCAGAAACATAACACACATTTTTCATGGAGGAGAGTCCAAAAGCTATGCAACCCAAAATAAATCAATGTATGTCATTTTGTATTGTTAACTCTCTTTTACTTTCTTTAGTGAGCGCTGTTTCTTTATTTGTAGGTTTGTATGTTATCCTTTGGTAATAAATAATTTTTCCTGCTTGTCAGCACACAGGGTCAGAGCACCACTGATGGAACATGCATTGCTAAATGATGAGAGTAAGTATCTTTTGTAAAACCTTATGATAGAACTGTAGATGTCTCAGAGCCATTTGATCTGTTTCTGGTGCCTGTGGCTGTCTTGTTATGGCTTTGACTTTGTCTATCTTTTTATCCTTTATTGAATATATTTTTTACTATGTTTTCATTGAAACATTCAAATAGTTCCTTTTGTGTCATATATCCACCATTTTTGTCTTCCCTGTGTTTGACCCCAAGGTTCTGCAAAACAATGTTCTTTTTCTTATATTCTTTTGACCATCCTCTAACCCTGCCCTTCTTGTACATTAGTTTTAGCCGTTTTAGTTTTAGGCTTTTTTTGTAGAAATGATTTGAATTCCTGTAGAGCCTCCCAATCACTTCTATGGGCAGCACAACTGGCATCCTCACACAACACAAGCCTACTTGCAATTGTAATAAAGTAAAATGAGAGGAAAATGTAAAAGTGACATTCCAAATTATTAAAACTGAATTAAAAGTAGAAATATGTACTCTTAAACAACATCCAGTGTGAAAGCAATAATTATTTGGACATTTTTATGGTTACCTCTAAACTGATGAGCTGTAGAACATTTTTTTTACTATACTGCAATTTTTATGGAAAGATTTTGCCTGTTATAATTTCTTTTTTGTGGACACACAACTTGTTATGTTCTGCATCTATTTACTGACCCTAAAATCAGATTGTACATTTATAGCAGCATAGACTGTAGGAGTTCCAAGTGACCTCTTGTTGCAGACCTCTTGTCTCACACCCAGAAATACTGTAAATGTAGATCATGAAAGCCAGACATAGTTACAAGTGTCTGTGCTGATTTTTTTGTTTTCTTTGCAGAAATGCTAAAAGAGATCCAGAGTACTCTAGAAGGTTCAAGAACGTAAGTGTCCATTCTATACAGTATGCTGTGTATGACAATTAAATCGTGGCGTCCTTTAATTAGCAGTTTTAGACTTGTTTAGTAAAGCAAAAAAATTAATGTGTGCAGTCATGTGACCCATAGTAACCCAATGTGTGTTATGTGGAGGTCAATCCAACGATTGCATACAGACTGTATTAGCAATCAACTGCTCTTACGGGTGTTTTTGGGGGCTTTGTCATGTCAGGTACACTTTTGAGACCTTTTAATTCCAATGAAAAAATAAAATAAGTTCTCAGCATTTGGAACTAGTACTGTGAGAGTTGTGCAGTGGCAGCTTCAAATGCTGGACAGGCTTCTCAGCTACCTTAACACCATATCTTTAATATTTTATGACTTGCTTTGATTATCTTAACATTTATTGTTTCTCGTTGCACAGAAGTTTTGGAGAGAGAAACTCCCGACACATCACTGTAGGAAGCCGCTTCAGTAATGGAGCAGGTGAAGTATTTTGATTTATGTGTTTTTGTGATTTGTGTGTTTAGTGTTGTATATGGGGTGCTGGTACATGGCTTTCTGTCAGGGAATTTGGCCCATCAGGTTGACTTAGGCTGCCACTGGCTATGCCACGGTCTAAGAGTTGCAAGGAGTTGAGTGGATTTATTTGCATAAGTTTAAATTTTTTTTCTTGCAAAATTTTCCTGTGTTTTGTAGTGATTCTATCAAAAAAATTCAGCTTTAACTTCCTGTAATGAGCCGTCAACACAATCTCTGATGCATTGCAATACCTTTCATTACTGCCCCTTCTGCCCAGGTTTATCCTTGCTGGACTACAGATTACCCCCTCCCTTGTTGTAAAGAGGCAAGTGGAGACTTTTTTTGTAGACTAACAATCGAGGCAGGACTTGTAACTTTGTTGGGGGCTTCAGTGCATCAGAATAAGTCATTTGTATTTGGGCCAGACATAGACAATGCAAGGGTCAGGCTGTGTTTTAGAATCTGAGTAAATGGACAGTAAAAACCTTTATCATACGTGCACTGTATGGGAGAAAGGTGTTGGTTGGTTCAGTTCGGACCCCTTTACACCAATATGTGTGTTATGGCAAGGAGACCCATTCATTTGATTGGCTGTCAATGATGCATGAATACCACCACAAAATATGTAACCTTATCCCAATTTAGGCTGTGTACACACGTGCAATAATTTTCGTTGGAAACTAACGATCCACGACAGATCGTTCAATAATTATTAAAATGCACAATGACTGGTCAACGATGCCGATGAACGAGGAATCTGGCTGGAAACGAACAACCATCCCGGCAGATCTGATTGTTCGTAATCTATTGTGTGTACGGTTGTTTAGTTATCATGGATTGTACTGTGATACACTTTCTCCTGTACATGTCACTTCCTGCATCGTTTGAACGATCGAATCTAGTGTGTACATTATTGGTGGATTAAATTTGAACGATCGTATTGTTACAGCATGTAGAGAATTGTGCACTATACGATGTCTCAAAATAATCAGGAATAAGAAAAATAATTTTTTTTTCTTCTCTCCCATAAAGCAGAATGAAATGACTACTGACACTGCACCCCCTTTGTGAAAACACTAATCTGAAGTCGGCGGAGATTGAAGACCTTGAACTTTTTCTCTAGACTTTGAAATTTTTGCGGCCATATAATGTCCATTCTGCACAAATTAATTGTAGCTGATTTTACAGAAAATCATTTTTTAAGTTATAAATTTTACTGCCTTATTTCCCCACATGTACAGTATGTGTGTAAAAATGGAAAAATGGCCAAATTTTTTTTTAATAATGTTTTTTTTAAGGTATTTTCATCTTATTGAATTATTTTAGGATTAATGTTTTTATACTGTAAAATGTGGTGTAAACTGCCCTGATGTTGGGTGCTTTAAATTTATTGGGTTATCGTGCTTTTCAGTGATTTTTCTGCCATGCAATCTATTTTTGTAGGAAGTAACTATTTTGTTTGTCTTGCACACCAATAAATTATACATTCCAGCTACATGTGTTTTTTTTTCTTTTCTCATGCAAGGATTTCGGGATTGATCCTTCATTGAAAATCATGGTCTTGCCATTTAATCAGTATTTCTCAACCAGGGTTGCATGGGATCCAAGATTTACTCTAGAGGTTGCAAGGGGTTTCTTGAGCGATGAGCAATTTGAAACATTTTAGGGAATAAAGATAACCGTTCTTGTAGTCTGTCTGCCACCTCTTTAAAATGAGAGAACTCAAAGCGGTTTATGCAAGGCCTTAGATATTGACTCACCAGTGATAGAAAGAATCCAGTATTATTACAAGTATTACCAGTATTACAATTATCATTGCGCAGAAGCCTACTTCCTATTTATCTAAAGACACCCTACTATAGAACATGAAACCATACGCTGTGCAAGCCTAACAGCCAAGAAGAACTATACATCCCTTTAAAGCTACCTGTATTCAACAGAACTTCCTAAATGCTTTTATATAGAGGATGGACAGGCAGACAATTGGGAGAAAGCAAGAACAATCAAAGCACCATGGAGATCCAGCAGGACCTCAGCAACTAAAAAAGGTCTTAGCAATCATTGCTTTAAAACTTTAGTTTTATATAATTACAATACTTTATTACATTTTTGTTTACAAAAAAAAAGTGAATTCTATTCTGAATGAATCTTTACAACAAAATCCTCATTTTCCATCTTTAAAATAAAGTACAATCCTTTTACAAATGTCACCTCATTTTTCAAATAAATGTTTTAAATCGCTCAAGAGACCCCTAGCAACCTCTAGAGTAACCCTAGAATTCTATGGAACCCTGGAATTTCTAAATTGTTTGTACACTAAGTTTTTATTAGTGAATATTGAATTCAATTATGCTCAAGTTCTTTTCATTCTTTCCTTTTATTGTTGCTGCCATCAATACAATCCATATGCAAGCCAAAAAAGAAAGGCTTAAACGATGCCTATAGGTTAAAAATTCAAGAAACACCGTCCTACTATCTCTTTTTGAAATCATGGATACCATCTTTAAATGTTGGCCTACTAACCTAACTCTACCGTTGTACTGGTAAATATGGGGAAAAAATGTGACCTAGCACAAATACCAGCAACATGGCAATACCACAGGTGTTCTATATTTACTACTTATGATTCCAATCAGGACTTCATGAGTCTGTGTGCAGGAGTTGCATGTAGCCTAAAGACATAGTGATTGGAAAGGGGTGATTGTTATACTTTTGGAAGGGTAATATCCTAGTTATGCTTTCATTAGCTGTAACTCTGCAACTCTTAGGAGGTACTCCATCCAATTACTAAACAATCCAGACCTCGGAACAGCAGTCCTCTACCAGGTTTGGTGTCAGGGTCTCCATGTTTAGACAAGGCTCAATGGATGTCACCCACCACCTATCCTCAGCCCTAATTCCCAGCTAAAACTTCCTTTCAGTCTCCTGTAACTGCAGCTCTTTTTATATCCTCCAATGGTGCATTTGCAAGATGCTCACTCTACCCATCAGAAAAGAATAATCAGGTCAAAATCTTTTTATAGTTTCACTAATGCAACATAAACTCTAGGATGCATAAATAATCTGGCTCTATAATTACATGGTTGCTAAACTTTTCCAACACAGCTGGGATACTTACTGTTTACTGTTGCCTTTTGTGTGCTGCATACTTGTATTCTTTTGCATGGCCAGCAGGTGCCAGTGTTGCTTTTAAGGAGTGTTTGATATATTTCTAGGAGTACAGACTGAACTGGTCCATAGAGAGAACTATTATATGATAACATTTATTTGGCTACAGAGAGGCTATTGAAGCACTAAAGACAGTTTATCATGTTTTTAGAAAATGCTAAATGAACAGTTGTCTCAGTTCTTCAAAAACGTGAATGCTGGTTGTTTGCCATTTAGCCATTGTTTTTTCTCTTGTAAATAATTGAGTATTACATATCGGCTCTGGTGACTCATGGCCTAAAGCAAACTATAGTTCAGCATACAAAAATTGTAAGCAGACAGGATTCCTATTGCAGATATAAAATATTTATTTCCGATCATGTGCCTTCAAGCCACAGCAAAAGCCGAACCATATGTACAAAGTGGGGGCTCTGCACTGCAAAAATGCCACAGCCTGTGCATCCTAAACGAGATTCCTAATGTAAATGTATGCCATGGAACCTCTACTTCAGCTCCAAAAGTAATGGGAAAGCTTACATTTTTACCAGAACATAAAATGAGGGTAAATCTTAGTATCCTGCTCCAGTGACCACTGGAGCAGGATACTAAGACTTCCCTATTGGGAATATGAACATGACTCCCATTGGTCAAAATGGTTTGGTTCTCCTTGAGGTCCTATAACCTTGTGGAAAGTGAGCAAGAGAGGCTCTGAGTTTTTTGTACTTTTGTAAATTTTGCTATGGCTAAAAGATAGGGTTGTCCTCAAGAAGTCTGCAAGAGGTTTGGTTATTTAGAAGGTTGTAGAAGTAGGTGTGGTGCATGGTAATGAAGGATATGTCAAATGTTAATTAGCTTCTTTGCATGAATGATCAAGTTGATATAAATATATCCTTAAAATGTAAATCATCTACCACTTTCCTTCTGTTGTTAAGGTGCCATGTGTATAGGTTAATAAACTTGGTCCAGCCTTCTTCTACAACACTTTAGTCTATAGAGGTTTGCTTTGACCCGGGGGCTTCTTCAGGGTCCCTGAAAGAGTCAATTTATATGGGGTGAAAAGATTGTAACTGTGTCAGGGCTATACAAGTCCTTCTTCATCAGGTCCTAGGTTTATTGGATAAAAAGTTAAAAAAAAAAGTTTTAAATCTTAGGAAGTTGCAGCTAAAAGCTTGTTTAGTAATTTATCTGGCAACCTGCATGTTGGCACTCTTGATAGACTCTTCCTTTTGTATACATGCAAATGTTTAATAAAGGTATTCAATAGGAGAAATAGAAGACAAGTTAAATTACAAGATACACAGCATGTATGATAAGCAGTAAACTGTAATTCCAAGGTCTACAGGAAATGAAATTAGCATAATACAATCTACTCAATACAGTCTGCAAGGAGTCTAATAAAAAGTTCAACTATCCATGCATTTCCAATGTTGTTTTAAAGTGTGTATGGATTTGCGAGGACTAAGAATATTCATCGCCTTGAATCTTAAGTGGTCAGATAATGTATTGCTATGTAGAATAAGAAAGGCGTGAGAAATAAAAACTATGAAAAGTGTAAAAGGTAAAAGAAACAAGGACAGGGCAAAGGTGGGTGGAGTTGTTGAAGAAAGGGGATGACTCTTATCAAAGCGCCAATCTCCTCTTAGAAATGTGATATAGAATAGAACAAATAAAGTTTTTTTTAAGGCATCAATTAATACATATTTATGTAAAAAAAAAAACACTTTTTGGTGCAACAACATTGGTATAGTTATAACCACCAGTAGCAATGTTAACAATGTGTCAATAGGCCAATCCTCAATTGGTAGATGTAAAAATATATTAATATATATTATTATTTAATATTATGTTATATTATAAACATTTTGTGCATATTTATAGATCCACCGATTGAGGACATTCCTTTGGCTTTGCAGTTTGTCCTGGGCTTCTCTGCATCTTTGTGTGTCTCTTTGGTCGCCGCCTGTAGATGAGATTTGAGGATGGGACTGAACCAACATATGATCATTGGCATTTTATCATTGTAAGTCATTTTTTTATTCTACATTTATATTAAAGATTTTTGACTAATATTAAGGTGGTAAAATTGTAGAACAATATATAACCTCTATTGGTTATATCCTCCTAATGAAGCGTGAAACGCTTTGAGGTACATTGGAAGAAAAATATGTGATTGATGCTACTGTGTATTATTGTGTGATATTTATTGACATATTGTTATTGTTGCTACTGCTTGTTATAACTTTACCAATGTTTTGGTAACTATACAAAAAAATATTGTAATAATTGATGCTAAAATAACTCTTTATTTGTTTTATTCTATATGGCATTGATGTTAAATTTGGGGTGTGGCATCGTGTGTGGATTTAGACCCATAAAAAACTTTTTTATCTTTATCGTTAATTCTCTTGAAATAAGTCAGGGTAGATTAGGTTTAGGAGTTTAAATGAGACAGAAGGAACACCAAAACCCCATTATTGAGGAACACCATTAATCTCATTAAACCTCATTAGGGGTAAGGGTTCATGGCTGTTACTATAATTTAGGAGAATGATCTTTTCATTACCCCATTCTTCCCCCACTTTACTTGGCATATTTAAGGGAGGGTAGCAGCTTGTATATACGGGTGGCTATGTGAAGTGCTGTTCTTGAAGTGGCATCCCTGACAAGTGACTTGCATATGCCTAAAATTACCCTGTTTCTGCTTTTTGTTTTTTGGTGGTGAAAACATGGGAATTTAAATGACTGGTTTAAAAGGGACGTCAAGGATGAGATATAAATATTATCATGCCATTTTACAAGTGTTGGATGAGGTGTGAATTAGTAGGTGGAAGATGGGAACCAGGACATTGGAATATGTGATCCACAAGGGGGTAGGGTAGCATTTCCCTTGTCTCATGTTAATTCCTATTAATTATTCTACCCAGTAAATTTGGCAGACCTAATTTGGCACCATTGGACCTCTAACACCATTTTTGCGGTACAGTAGTATACATTGCATCCTTGGTGATTTGTAGCTCCAGATACGTTTGGAGGCCCAATAGACTCTTTTCTTGTGACACATCAATATTGCTTTATATAAGGGCCAATCACAAAGGCTTGGGGCTTTCTTTCTGCAAAAAGGAGTTGCTAAATATAAAACTAAGAATAAGAGAAAACTATTTTTTAAATTGACCTTTGAATGGGGCTGGCAAATGTGAGTCTTGCAATATGTTATAACCTGAAATAAAAAAATACAAAAATTGCAAAAACATAATGTATAAAACCATGCTCCATTGTTGTAGGCAAGTCTCAGAATCACAAGGATGACCTGCTAGACTTTCCTTGATGTTATATTTCACCCTTACAGCCTTTAGTCCAGAATACTCTGAATTGGCAACAACTCTTTGGATTACACAATGAATTAGCGTTATTTTTTTAAATAATCTTTATTATAAAATGATATTTTTAGACTGGGTAATGTAAAACTGACATATAATGATACATGTTTATTCATGTTTGTACAGAATTGATTTATATACAACATATAATTACACATCTACATATACACACTATAATTCACATAGGGTAATGCATAAAATCTACACTACATTTTTGCACCATTCACACACACACTTACTGGATCTTTTCACATTAAACCAGTTAATGGCCAGCAAGAATCTGCTGGTAGCTTCACAGTATACAGACACATGCAAACATTACAGGGTGGCATACAAACTTCCACATGTAAAAGCAAGATCCCAATGACATGAACTGGGGCCATAGCACGTGATATAGTGTGAAGGCAAGGGGCTGTGCTGGGATGACCTGCTCCAACACAATGATGTTCATGGAGGCTACAAATGTCTATGTGGTTACTGGGAAATGGCTGAGAAAGGGATTCATAGTGCAGAACATGGATAGTGAAATACATACGTGGAACATGGATACGTGAAATTTTCGAGTTTATGCTTCAAACTGCAAAATGCTTTGGAATTCAAGGAGAAGGCAAAATGAAGTGTTGTTGGGTGGTATGACTAGTACAACAAGCAGTAGGCATTATGTATTATCATATACTTAGATTTTCCATGCAAACTTGAGTTAATTTTTAAGGATCATGATCTTTGCACCTTTGGTGTATATGTATTCAGTATCATCCCTGCAAGCTATAATTGGCTGGTATACTCTATAGAGATAAACTAATAGTAATACATTGGTGCACAGATAAATAAGGTAAATGAATACTGTGCGTGTTTCTCGTAAAAAAAAATACCATCCATTACATTATATATCTAAAACAATGGGGAAATAGCCCACTACTGGGAACCATCATGTTTTTTTTTTTTTTTACAGATTAACCAGCCCCAACAAAGTGGATACACCAATGTATCTATAAATGCATACAAATAAATACATGTAATCGCTACAAATTGTCTAGTAGGATTTGATGAACTGAAATATTGTCTTTTGCTTGTCTTCATTCTTGGATTTCCTAATTCTCCTCATTCAGGTATTTCTGTACATTGCCTCCAATTTATAGTCCGGGCGCATTTAATATTTTTTGTACTGCTGTGTATTCTTAGGTTTTAATAAATTAGGACATTCTGAATACTTCCAAAAGACTGGCAGCTCCATGCATGCGATAGAAAATGCCAAAGGGAAGGCTGATGTTAGTGATTATAGTCCAAACTGTGGGTCCATAGAACTTTAGTTCTAGGTTGTTCTTTAACTGAGGGCGAGCACCAAAGGCTGGCATGAGCCAAAGCTGTGAAAAGATTGATTAAAACAAGTTAAAGTAATTACAGTTAATCAGAACAATAAATTATAAATATTAGGATACCCAGTAACTAATAAATATATACCATAATAGCAATAATATTATACAAGGGTCGCAGCATTAGTTTTACCTTCCTAAACAAAGATCATTCTCCTTTTACTGGTTCTAATGTGGTTTAGAATATCTTATTTGCAAAAGAAAAACTTTGCAGGAGGGAAGTGATGATCATAAAGAACCACATGGCTCACTATACTATCATTCTGGCTTTGCATTACTACAGATCTGAATGAATTTGTATGTTCTCCATTAAGTCGAAGTAAACTCACTGCTAGTGCTCAGGGTTTTGCTGTAATTTGCAAAATTGCAAGGCATATTTGCACATTATGCCACACTTACTTGCCAATGTTCCCCTCTAGCCATTTGATGGAGATGGCCTTCTCTGTTGACCAGGTTGGGAAGATGTAGCCTCTATGCATGGACATGGAAGCTACGTCATCTCGACACCAAGACTATACATGGAGATTTGCATGCCAAACTCAGTACATACAACACAATAAAGGCCCTGACACATGGGCAGAACAGACCTAATAGTTTCTTCCACTAGTAAAAAAGTATGTGTACTGCACCAAACAATAATATTTTGAATGACTTGATGTATGCACTTTACAAATGACAGGTGGTTGTAGTGTACTGAAAAAAAAATGCAGGGTGCATGCCATTCGTCTGTAGTCCCTACGGCAAAGTTTGACAGGATCCTGCATGGCCTATATGGTCAATACATGCCAGTAATCATTTGGGGAAAGGACTAGAAATAAGACTGAAAGACTGATGTAATATAGAAAATGTCTAGACAACTTCTGTGCCTAAGCAGTACCCCTGATAAATGGGAATTTTGTCTGGAATTGCCCATGAAAAATAACAGTGCATTTCCTAGTATATAGGTGTGTTTAGGCATTTATGTGCACACAGCATCATATAATATCATAGGATGAAATTTTTACAGATTAGAATAAAACTAAAGCCAAATATATAACTGCTTGTTTTTAAAGATATAAGCAACTGTACTTCATTTAATTAGAAGAATCATAGTATCCCATTAAAGCTGATCTGGTCAATCAATCAATCAAATCAGTCAATCAAAGTTGCTTAACTTCCTTTTCTTACTTTTATTAACCACTGAAAAGTTGGGCTATACATACAATTTAAAAGAATGTTGGAGACTATGGTGGAGATATATCCTCAAATACCTGTCTAGAAAATAGTTATTATTTTGCCAGAAAAGCTAATAAGTTATGATTATCAGTACTTACTATAACATTGCACAGCAGTAAAAAAAGGGATATTTCCTGAACAAGTCTTCTTTTTAAATTCCATGGGTGATCTTCTGTTTTGTGCACTGTATTCTCAATATTGTTGGTTACAGTCAATGTGGATTCCTGAGGTGCTCCATCAGGCAATGTAGGTGCTACGGCTTCATTTGAGTAGATAAGTTCTTTTGGTGGCTCCGCAGCCTCATCTCTGAATGGCTCCCGATGAAGCCCTTCAATAATAAAGGTATTCTGTAGCGTAAGTTGTATGATCATAAGGAGGGAGTAAAGAAGATTCAAAACATTGAGAAGCTCCCCTGGTGAGGTGGCCACCATGGCTACTATGGAATAGTAGGATATACAATACTGGCCCAATGCTGCACCAAGAAGTAGAGCAACATCTAAAGTACGTGTTGGATTTTTTTGACCATCCATGTGTCTTTTGTCAAATCTGTAAATGATTGACCCAGTAAGTGAGCCCATGGACATAAGGCTAAGGACCACGATGTTAAATGAATAGAACATAATATGAGCCTTGTAGCTTCTATCTGCTAGGTTGACTTTAACCTTGTAGGCAACAAGAGCCACAATTCCACCAAGAATGACTATACAACCCGTGATGAGGCCCACAAAAATACTATGAAAGCAGAAGCAAGGGCTAAGACGGCGGTGGCAAGGCATGGTGTCATCCATCTGGCGTCCAACATTCTTCCACATAACATATGTCATGGCTGAAGCAAACAGGCTGTACTCTATGTTGAATGGATAAAGGTAGTAATATCCCGTCTGAAAGATGTGGCACAAATGATTACTGCAGCGACAGGTATGACCATGTGCTCCACCGGCATCTAAAAATAAAAAGAATCACAAATTAATTGAATAATGAAAACCATTTCAGCCATTTGTTTCTTCTTTATGTTCCCTCCATACCTTTGTGTTCATGGTATTCATGTGTGCTGGTCAACACCTTCAAATCATCCTCCAAGTCTCGAGTCTGGTGGACAGACTCATCTGTTACTGCTGCCATCCAGATACTGAGGTTAGTTATAAGTACCAACATAAGACCATATCTATAGTTAAAAGATCAGAGAAGTTCATTTTTAGGGTTTACATATACTTTAATTCTAGCTAGGTCTGGCTAAAATCCTCAAGCTTTCTTGGTGGCACGTAACTACATCACCCAGTATCTATTCATTTAAATAAATAATATTTAAATAAATATTACAATAATTTGAACAAATGTCATAAGCATATAAAAATGTATAATATATACTTTAGTAAGTCAAACAGTATGCACACAAATTCATTTTTGAGGCTTGGTACTGATGCATACATCTCATTCTTGTCAGTAGCACCCTTGTAGGGGTATCATAATCTTAGGTTACAACATCTAAGTTGAAGTAGACTAACAGTTAAACATAGGTAAACCTCCATCAGGATTATTTATGAGAAACTCTCCTTCTCTGTAGGAAGTTAGGGGAAAATCTCTCTGAAGTGGGGAGAACCCTCTCTTAGACAATTGTTGCCAAAACAGTTGTTCCCAATGGCTGTTTTGCCCTTTATTTATATTACAGTGACAAATAATGGATTTTATTTCAGGTGAAGGTGAACCTTTTAGTTGGGCCAATATTTGACACAGCTGCAAATTCTTCCCCCCCCCAAAAATAAAAAATGGTTAGTGCTGCACATTCAGTTTAATGTAGATCTAAACCCTAACTTGATCAAGTTTAATTTTCTACAGCACTGAGTTTTGGTAACTTCTAAAAAAATATCTTCACCCTTTCTTGTATTACTGTTATATAAATGTTAGCCTTGTGCATTGATTCTCCTAATTGCAGTCTCATCCTGGGGTAAATGTGGGATGGTGACAATGCAGCGGCACAACTAGGAGACAGTTGCCATCTCAGAATCAGTACTACTACCAGAATATCCAAGTATAATCATAACCAAAGCTGCAAAACAACTGTAAGCATATAAAATGGGCTTGGATTTCATTATTGACTTACTATAGCTGCCTATTCCCCCTATCTTCCCTCCATAATATTTGCAGCAAAGATGGGAATTAAAGCTTTTAAATTTATTTGGGTTTAGAACTTTTCCAGACAAAGTAATGGTAGGAGTTTTAAAAACCTAGAAATTAAATTCGACATAGATAATTGTACCTGGAAATATTGGTGTGAATTTGAACACAGTGTTTGCTGGACACCCAGAGAAAATAAGTCTAAAAGAGATAATAAAATGTATAAAAATAAAAAGGTTAAAAACAATGTGTAAACCAGAAGACAACCCCAGCAATGCAGAACAAGACAAGACAAGAAGTGTGACATCTTAAGACATTTACCTGGAGGATGATGAATGCACTCTGCACCATGGGGTGAATGAGTTTGATTGGGGATTCACAATCAATATAGCTTATGTAATATCCAATCTTAAAAACATCTAAAACCAGACTGCAGATTCCAAAAAACACCAGGCCACCTGTGAGAAAAGAAATACAATTACCATTATGGCTTTTGTTAAAGAGATCAATAAATTCAGTCAATCAGTAACATGGTGTACAAGGACCTGGAGCAGAAATGTTTGAGCAGATGTAAAGGGTTCTATTGACTAAAAAGAAAAATCATCACACTGAACACTTTTTGTTGTAGTTCCCCACTTTATTTAGTCGTGTGACCATTGCCACTAAAACAAAAAGTAAAGGGAAATCCAACATTTTTGTTGTTGCTACAAAAACAAGAGGTAGCTAGAATGTTTTTTCATTCTTTTGTAGATAATTTATTTATCTGCTGCTTCTCTGAAACCGGAAGTTAAAGGAAATTTCTAGTATCCAATGGTACATATATAGCAAAATGTCTGAAAAAAGGCTTTAAAGCCAAATTCCTGCAGATATGAAATGCACAAATGAATAGAGCTCTGTAATCAATAATAATATTATTACTATTACATGTATGTATTTTAATGCAAGTTTCTGAATGTGACCTTTTGCAGCCCCTGCACAGCAGAGCTCTGAGAGGTGGAGAAAGAAGCAACACATGGGGCCACTCAGGTGTGCAGCAGTGCAAGGAGCACCCGAAAAATGGAGTGACCTAGTGCATAAATCTGACCTTTTTTTAGACATTATTTTTTTTTTATTCATTTTGCATGTTACTTGTATTGGTGTCACATTAAACTGTACAAAACTGAAACTGAGAAACACTCATTTGATTTGTAAATAACTTTGCCATCTTTGCACCAGAAATGTGTACATTTTATTTAGATTAGCACCAGTTCTTTTAACTTAATACTGGTACAAATATTTCTTGCTAAGGCATTTCTGGTAATATTTACAACATTCCTTCTTCTAAAACTCATTTGCCCTTTGGAATATAATAGGATTGTAAAAAGGAAGGTGGTTTGTAGAAGGGTGGGGGTTGGGGAAAAGGAATTAGCCTGGAAATGTACCTTCCTTGGTCTTAATCCAGCTCTAACTGAGACCTATATGGTGCCAGGTCAATCCTTTACTTTCATATGGTGATCCCCAGAGTGCTGCCTATGCAATTATGTAAATGTCAAGTGAAAGACATCTATGTTGTGTGCATTTACTTGGCAATTGTAGAAAAGCATAGCAGCCATGAATGTTTTTCAAGTTAGAACTGCAGTTTTTGGAGCACCTTTGTAGCCAGAGCCAGAGGTTGTGGTGTTGAAGTAACCCTGGAGCCCGGACGGAGGATTCTGGAGATGAGGATTTGCTTAGGCTGCAGACCAAGACTTGAGCTGGAGCCTAACTGCTAAACGCCATTTACTCCTAGAGCTTCCTAGCATCACTATCTCCTACTGCAATGCAAGTTTTAAAGCTCTCCAAGACTGGATAGTATAGACTATAATGGGAGATTATGGATGATCCAGCACACCTGGAATGGATTAAAAACATTTGCCAGCTAGATTAAAATGATTTTTAAGAAATGCATTCTAGGTTTGCTGGATCACCCAGGTTCTCTCTTCACCAGGTCTATCTTCACCAGGCTTGGAGAGCTTTAATAAATCAGGCCCAATGTGAATGGTGGTTCCTGAAGTGGGCCTTAATAATTTGTTGAGATGAAACCACAGAATTTAATAACCCAGCAGAAATATTTTCCCCATGCCTTTACCCAGTCCTACTTTTATATTCAGGCCTCTGCTTGAGGGCTCATACTCTATGGAGTACACTATTCACATAAAGTAACTACACCTCAAAAAATTGTTGATTGTTTCAACATACTGCAACAAGCAAGGACTGGAACTTTATATGAACAGTTTTTACAGATAAAGGAGATATACTTAAATAACAGAAGAATACTATGTGTTTTTAATAATTTCACAGAAATTCTATGAACTACGTCTATTAATTACTGTGGTATTTGTAAACTTGTCTCTGAATGGTTTGGTAAAATTGTCAACCACTTCTCCAAGCAAAATGCTGAAGAAAAAATACATTTCCTTCCATGAACTGCCAACTTTAAATCCACCCACAACATTTCAATGGGGTTCATTCAAGGTTTCCACATGACCGGTCTTTAACCCTCCAATTCTTCCTTATAAGCCTTATTTGTTAGTAATTATACTTTTGATCATTATCTCTTTAAAGGATCAATTTCTGAAACAACTCTGATGATCAATTTCTGATGATCTTACATTTCCATCCACCAAACTGATTTATTAAAGCTCACCAATGCTGGAGGAGATACACTTTCATCAGTGAAGCTGGGTGATCCAGCAAACCAGGAATAGATCTGGTCCAGTATTCAAAACATTCGCTAGCAAATAGCAAATGACTTTGAAGAAATCCATTCCAGGTTTGCTGTATCACCCAGCTTTAATGATGACAGTGTATCCTTTGGAGAGCCTTAATAAATCTAACTCAATGACTACCAAGACCATTAGGCAGCAAAGCAACCCCAAACTTTAACATTTCTACCACCATGCTTTCTAGCTGAAAACAGGTTCTTCTTCCTAAATGTTGTATTCAGATTACACCAACATGTCTACTGTTACTGTGACCAAAGATTAAATCTTAACCCACAGCATATTGTTCCACAAGGCGCATGTTTTCAATAGCAAACAATAGTCTTGCTCTAAGGTTCTTTTTCAATACAAATGACTTCTTGGCACACCTGAACTATAGGTTATATGCATGCACTGTAACACCAATTGTTGAAAAAGTTACCTGCAGATCCTACCATTACATTACAGTTTTCTTGGGGACTTTCAATATCAAACGTTGAGCTTTCGGGCTGAAATTGCTTGGTTGACCACTCTTTTACACACTTTTACATAATCTTTTTAAATATTTGCTAAGTGTACATTATTTTCTTTTACAGTGGAGTGATGAATTTTTAATAATTTGTCAATCTTTTAAAATCCCTAGCTAGATTAAAAGACAGTGACCACCTTCTTTTTGGGGGGCCTTAGAGACCTTTTACCATAATGATACCATAATGATCAATACCAAACTGCACACCCGACCCAAAGTTTATTCAGATTAATAGAATGGATATTTCATGTCAACTTCCTATATCTGTAGGCACTGTTTGAATAAAGATCAAATATTTGCTTTGCATATATGCTAGTAAAAAAAATTTATGAGGTTTACTTACTTTATCATTTTTTTTTTACCTACTTGGTTAGTAGAATATTCTGCATGCATACAGGCACCAGAACATTCAGCTCACAGCAAAGTCCTAGGTAGCATTCTAAAGCCAATTATGAGATCTCTCCAGCAGGGTCAAGGCCAAGATCATAAAATCATACTCTTATCAGAAATGCAAGTGTCTCTTTCTAGACAAAGCATCAATTAGAGGTCATCCTGTTATATAGGATCGCACTGTATGGGCCCCCCAACATCTATGTCTTCTAAATGTAATCCTAGCATGTACAATTACAGGTTAATGGTTGCAACATTGCCAATCACTAGAACCACTACAGTGTCCCTCATACACAGTGGAGTTTGAGATGGTGGTGCAGAAACAAAAGGCTAAATACCTGCTCTGAGCTTACAGTATGTAGTTAGGTTTGTTGTCAAATTCATATTTTTCCATTTAAAAAATGTTTGTTTAACTGCATACACAATGCATTGTTATTACACAGTATTTATATAGCACCATCATATTATGCAGTGCTGTACAAAGTCCATAGTCGTGACACTAACTGTTCTTTAAAGGGGCTCACAATCTAATGTCCCTACCATAGTCATATGTCACTAATACAGTCTAAGGACTATTTTTGGGGGAAGCCAATTAACCTAACTGCCTGTTTTTGGAATGTAAGAGGAAACCAGGGTACCTGGAGGAAACCCATGCAGACATGGGGAGAATCTGCAAACTCCATGCAGATAGTGTCCTGGCTTAGATTCAAAGCTGGGACCCAGTGCTGCAAAGGCCAGAGTGCTAACCACTGAGCCACCATGCTGCATTGTTGGACTAAAAACAACTGTGTTTGACTTTGAACACACATCAGCAGTATATGCCTTATCCTAATAAATCTCTAAATCCTCATCTACACCATTATGATAAAACAAGTGGAAATCTTCTCACTCTCATTTGACAAATTAATGTCAAATGCAGAAAAACATTGTCCATCTATATAAATATCTAGACAGCAGATAAACAGGGCTAAATAAAATTATATATGGAACTTTGTTTACTTGTTACCCAGACTTTAAAAACTCATAAGTAATTTATTTTATAAGAAATGAGGTTTACTAAAAGAATAGTACACAGTACTCAAATATAAAACAGTTTTAAAAACTGGGGCACAAAATGCATCCATCACTGATAACAGTAATCAACAGAAATGTTGATAAAAGCACTGTAAATAAATACATCCATTGTGTGAAAATTTTAAAGGGGAAAATTGAAATCACAAGGGCTCAGTCTGTTTATATTTTCCTCCCTTTTTAAAAGTAAGATGTTCTGTGCTTTTGAGGTGATAATGATTGGCCATTTTCTATTAAATGCTCCTTTCTACTGTATTGTTGGCCACCAGTAAATGGTGATATATGTATACTTGAGTATAAACCAAGATTCTTTTACCTGAAAATCAGAAAAAGAATCTCAATTTTTGCTCACACTGCTAGATGGTGCTGTGTCCCCCTGTAAAGTATGTAACAAACTAACAAGATTTCAGACGGCATGAGTTTGATATACATGTCTCATGAGGACACAAGTTTCATTCCAGGTTTGTTGGATCACTCAGGTCCTCCCATAAATGTCTAACTTTACCAGTCTTGGAGAGCTTTAATAAATCAGGGCCATTGTGTCCTCCTTATTTGGAAACAGTATTGATTGTTTTCATCCAGTAGGGTGGATCATCAAACAATGTCATGGGCAACTTTACAAATGCCAGATTTGCGGATTTTTGATTCATGAAAATCTATCATCTGTACAGTACTACAGTCTAGTTCTGTAAACACAGTAGGACAGCGGTTGCGAACCGGTGGTCTGCAAGAATTTTATTGATCCGCGGCTCCGGGCAGCGCGTCAGGAGAAGGACCCCGCTTGGGGAGCGCACTGGCCAGATGCGGACCATGTCCCCGTATGCATCGCAGGCTCGGACAGTGGGCAGGATCTGGCATCAAGAAGTCACTCTGGGGGAAGTTTCTTCCTCTTTGAATGACACATGGCTCCCCGCTCATGAGCGGTTCAGAGCCTGTAAGTTTATTGGTCCGTAGGTTTGGAAAGATTGGCAACCACTGCTGTAGGAAACATTGGGAGACTTGACTAATGTATACAGTTAATTAATTATTATTACCTTCATTTCGCTAATGATTGTATGAGTAGTAATATTAGGAGTTATATTAGTGGTAAGTGTAGAGCAAATGCAGATGGAGGAGAAGAAGGAGGAGAAACAGAGGCAAAAGTGGCAATAGCAATGCATTATTTCTACTTAGTTTGATTTCTGTAGACTTATTACCTCTCAGCCACACGGGTCCTGCATGGGAATCTTTATAGAGAACTGCATTTTTTCGACATGAGAAATAAAATTGGAATATCATCCAGAAAGTAGAGAGCAGCATTAGGATAACAAGGAAAGCAAGGACTTCTGTGTCCTGCACCACAACGTGTTCTAAGGAACCACTGCTCACAAGAACACAAGCTATTAAACCAACATTAATGGCCAGCAGTGCAGACAACAAGCGGCCTCCCTTCTTCCAGACTTCATTGTGAGCTGTTGGGCTGCTTGGCACAGGGTTTAGAGTAGGCATTTCCATCTGGACCACTGAAGAGGCCAAAGTTGAGGCATCTGTGTTAGGAAGGGGAATGGCATCTTGGCGTAACGCATGGGGCACATTGTTATCTTGATTTACGTAGGGTGGCACTTCTAATTCTTCTGGGGCTGCTTTTGTGCTGCCCATCTTTCCCTTGATTGTCCTGGAAGAAAAGAAAGGAAAAATTTAACCTACATCCCTTAATCAAGTCATACATTTAGTGGATTGGCCAGTGACGCTCAGATTCCATATCTAAGTCATTACCAAGTAACTGTAAAGAGATTTATGTACAGTTAATTCCATCTTAATGGCCATTTTCTCTTATTGACCTCAAAGAACTTTATGTACTAAATCTTTTCTGGCATTGTTCCATAGAAAAAAAGGGGAGAAAAGAAGGGGTTAACACAGTGGAAACAGCTGTAGCCATTTTAATTAACAGAAGACCAGTCATCTAATTTAAATGCAAATAAGTCGGATAAATCTCCTGCAGAATTCTGAAAAGGTCACAGGTCATAACTTTCAGTTCTTAACAAAATGTCAATGACATTTAAAGACCTCTGGCCTGTGATTGATAATGCTATAGTCACAGAGTATTGCCTTGTTGTGTTATATATGCATCAACACCAATTCCCCGATGTCTCATATATTTATCTTAATAGCCGGTAGAACAAACCTATATGTGCAGATGTAAAAAGGGAACTGCAGTTATTCATCGTTCATTTTTTTTGCAGATAGGGTACAGTGTTAACCCCTGTATCCTGCTGGGACAACTTACTGTCATGCGGGTGCAACAGGAAATTAGAGGAAAGCTCTCCAAGCAAATTCCTATCTGTCTCTGGAACGGGTGATCTCATTTGAAGGATTCCCCTAACTTCTTGTAACTTTCTGCCTTTGTTACTATGGCCACCAGTACAAAAAAAAGGATATATTTCCCAGCAGGGACAAAAGCAGCAATATAAACAAATTGTCTAACCGTTTCTTGTGCTATCATAGAGCTTAAACCTGAACATGTGCGTTAGTGAATGCTCAAACCTCATTCTCCTCCCCTTGTGTAGAGTCCTGTACCACAAAATATCTATCCTCAGGAGCCAGGGTAGTCTCTGACACTTTCTTTGACTAGTAAACAGTGAGTGGCATAGGACATATCAATGCAGAAAATGACAGGGAGGCTTTAGTGCTCAGTGTACTACAGCCACTCAGCTATTTCAGAGATATAACACACCTTTCTCAACAACACTGAACTACGGGCAGACCTTTTACCAATGCTGAGCTCGATTTCCAATCAGTTTTTACTAAACTTAAAAATTAGTTCTGAAATCTTTTACCACTGCCAGACAGTACAATAAATCACAACGTTGGCTTCTTTGTATTATGTCTGTGCTGTGCAGGCACATAGTACTACCATATGTGTCAAACATTTCAGAACCCTATTATTCCCTGACTTGTTGCACCTTTGTGATTCCATTCATGTTTACCAGCAGGAAATTTCCATACCCACAGCCTGGCATCTCACACACTGTATCAGAAAACATGAACTCCTCTATTGATCAGCTTAGGGCTGGGGTCGGCAAAGTTTTATAGCCACTAGGCCATTTATGGGGTGGGCGGGAGCACACTAGGCCAGACTCTGAGTCCCGCCCTAATGGCTCCGCTCACCACCAGGGAACACCCCCTGAAGTGAAATCCCTCTCCTCCGTATGCATTGTGGAGGAGAGGGATTTACCTTCAGGTAGCTTTCCCTATTTACCGCGGCCGAAGTATTACCGCGGGCCGCGGTAAATAGGGGGGCAACTGCAAGGGGGCGGCTCCGGTAGTTCCTAACGCCCCCTGTCCGATCTGCTGGCATTAGGCTGGATCAGCCAGGGGACGTTAGGCCGGAACGAACTACCGGCTAGGCCGTATCTAGCCTAAAGGCCGGAGTTTGCCGACCCCTGGCTTAGGGAATCTCCACACATTAAGCTGGGACTAAATGACGGTCAGAAGAAGAAGCAAATAGCTAAACGTGGAGGGCCGGGAGAAATGGGTTAGAGGATACTTCTAGTTCATCAGTCATGAAATGAGTTGGGCTAAAGATGCCTACTGCAGCTTGTAATGCTTATTTTGTGGAAGCCATAATGAGCAGGGAACTCGCACTAATCACTTTTAGCACTGGAGATTATTAAGTGTACAATAAGACAAATGTATGGCTGGAGTTCAGCTTTAAAGTAAACCTCTATTGCCAATAGTGAGCACTTTCTGAAAATACTAATTCCCTGGTTGTATCTGGCTTCAATATTTTCATATGAGTAACTACCTAATATAATATATGCTAGAAAGCAATTTAGAAAGTCTTTTCATAAAGCAGTGAATCTGACATTCACCTAAACATTCCGGTAAAGAATCTGCATGTAATGTGCATTAATAAATTATCTAATTTACAGATAGAGAATGTTAAGATAATATATGGGGTCTGGTATGGTACAGGGAGAGGTGCAGAACACGCTTTCTTTCCCCTTTTTTTCTGGCCATCTAAGCTGCAAATCTGTAATAAATTTAATGCATCCAATTTTCCAGCAGCCTTCTACCTTGTCCAATGGTATCATCAGCACCTTCTACTCTTCCTGTAACAGAAAGTGGCATTCTTCAAGGACTAAGTAGTGCTCAGTCCTGGATAATGTGAGGCCTGTGTGATGACATGCATGTATGTGACGGGCTGGGCTCACGGGAAATAGGCAGAATGGCAAAATGTTGTTCTGCCTGAAAAGGATTGCTGGAGATGGAAAGAAGTCAGGTTGGGAGGGTAAGCAAAACTAGATCTTTCTTTAAAGTTTGTTCCAAGAAAGTTTGACAATTATTAATAAGGTATTTTGCAGTTTGCAATTGACAGGCAGATGAATATATCATATGATGAACTGGAGAAAGACAACTTCGTTTCCAAATTGACCTGCAAATCAGATATTAAAGTCATGGTTACAGGTAAAGAGAATTCTTCATGGGAAATGTGTCTATTATGTGAATGGCCAAAATTGTATGGTCTGTTTATAGTGTACCTGTTCCCAGACTATGGACCTTAAGCTATCAATAAATGAATAGCAATTTCTAAACAAGCAGTGAACAGGTCCGCTGCAATGCATGTTTGTTGAAACAGCCCCGAGTTGGTGTACCTCTAAGAAATATTGGTGCTGCATCACACAAACGCACAAATCTCACAAAGCATGAATGGCCCTAAGGTAAGCCATTCCTGACCTCCCTATTAGCTTTTATTGCAAAGCCAGAGATGGGTTTTGTCTGGTTTCTAACAGCTTAGAAAGCTGCCAAGAGTCTAATATAATAATAAAAAAAAAGCAAAATGTAAGAGAACTGAAGTCCTGATATTTGAAGCCATCATTACAGCAGACACTGTAAAGAAATGTAAAGGTTTTTAAAGTAAAGTACAGTGATATGAACATTTTTTCCAACATTGAAAGATATTTTCTATACAGATCCATATTAAAAAAAAAAATCTCTCCAAGTTTAGAGGTACGGTGATGAATGAAAGTTTTTTTAAAACTATTAGTTGAGGACACATATACAAATAGTCAGGAAACAGGCTTACAGTAACAGTGTAGCAATGGGGTTTATGCAGTGTTTTATCATATGTAATATAAGGTATTATTATCATCAGTAAGGCTGAAAACATGGCAGTGTAACAATGTGGCGGTGCCAGGATCACCCAGCATTACGGCCTTACTGTTCTTTGCAGGTATGGAGGATGCTTGCATACACTCAACTGAAGCAGTTATTTAAAATTATTGCACAGCAACACATAGGTTTAAGTAATGGGGGAATATTACTATATAGACCTTATTTAAAAAAATGCACTCAGGCATAATATAATATATTATATGTATTCTGTATATGTGTATATCTCTATATTATCATTATAATCAGTCAATGTATGTACAAGGACTAAATGATCCTATACTGTATATGTGACAAAATAATCCTGCATCAAGAGGACCTGAAATATTGCCTAAAAGGCTAGCTGAGAGAAAAGAACTATTGACCAGTATTGTCTGTTCTCTCTCAGTAAACACGTGTTCCACTGTATTTTCATTTTAAAGAATCAGAGAACACAGCCAAATACCAGCATATACTGTATATGGCTAGTAACCATAGGAATACCAACTCATATTGTAGTATGACTATAGTCCTTATATAAGCCGGGCCACCCCAAAGGCAAGGGAGCGACTCTTACAATGTCATCTGAAGTTTGACAACCTAATCCTGCTGTATCAGCGGGTGCTTGTACCTTTGACTCATAATGAGTGGTTATGTACAAATCAATGATGTCCTTTAATCTGCACATGTTAGTTCCAGGAAACATGCCATTGTAAAAACAAAAAGCAAAACACTTTAATAAAACTTTTTCCACCATTAACACTTAATTAGGTCTAACTAATCTTTCCATTAGTATATAGACTTTTTGTTTTGTCTATTCTGTTCATTGGATTACTACACCAGGGGATCCTAAATGTTTTAATCCCAGGATCCAAATAAAAACAAATTGTTACTCTAGCCAAGAAGAGAATTTTCACTAAAATGACAGCAATGCCATACAGAGAGAAAAAACAATGTCCGTATACAATTAGGGATGAGTGAGCAAAATTTGTATTTAGATCTCGCAGCGAATCAGACCTTTCTCATTTACAGAACATGTAAGCGAGAACAGCCTTGTGATTCGCCACGAGGTCTTGTTCTTGCCGAACTCAGATGAACTCTCAATGGAGACCATTAAAAAAACTAAATAAATATGTGAATTAAAAACTAGCGAATTCAGAACTTTATGCCTACAGCTGCTCTAAAGGCAAGAAAGAACAAACATATTAGTCACAGTTAAATATGCATATGTAAATATTTGCAGTCTTGTGTGCTTTTGCTTTTAAAAATTAATAGCCAAATATGTTTTTGCTTTCAGGAAAAAATACATTACTTTAATTTTAATATATTAACTTAATATATATTAAATGAGTCTATACCAGGGGTCCCCAACCCCCAGGTGGGCCGCAGCTCTGGCCAGCAGTGTCAGGAGAAGGACCTCGCTTGGGGGGGCGCACCGGCCAGAGCCGCAAACTATGTCTCCAGTACGCATCGCAGACTCAGGACGGTGGGTGGGTTGTGTCTCTGGACACAACCCTTCCACTCTCCCATTGCAGGCCCAGACATGCGATTGGAGAGTGGGCAGGTTCTGGCTTCATGACGTCACTCCTTAAATGACACACGGCTCCCTACGCATGCATGGTTCAGAGTCCGTGCAGGTGCAAGGTTGAGGACCACTGGTCTATACCACATTTTCACAACTCTTACGAAGAAAGTCTATCAGGGGACATTAAATCTCTGTTCCTCCAGACATAAAGAGTACCCCCTTGTCCTTTTCAAAAACCTGAAAGTGAAATTTTTTTCACCAAGAACACTATGTGGATCTCCTTACATGTCTCTTCCCAACGGAGAATACATTTCAATACAATATAGTTCAGCTAATCTTTCCTCACTGTATTTCTTCCATACCTCCTATTACTGTATTTACCCTTCTTTGCAATCTGACCATTTCCACATAATCTTTTTTTGTAAACTTGTTCCCAACATTGGACTGCATATTCCAAGTGAGGCCTTACTGGTGCTTTAAAGCATATCTAACATATATAGTTTTCGCTAGAGATACTTATAATAAAAAGCTGCCACTGCTAAATGCCAATTGCCGGGCCGTTTCCAACTAACCTCAGTGTTTTTGGAGGAAAACATTTTGCAATAAATATAAATCTTGAATAGTGACCCCACTGGATTAGTATGATAGCCAGCAATAGGAGGTTGGTGATGGGAGCCCACTTCCTTCTATAAAAAAAATCCTTATCTCACCAGAATAACCTTGCACACCACTCCCGGTAGTCATGCGTACTTCTTTATCTCTGAGATGACACCTCCCAGGTGTGCCTTTTTTAATAGAATAGTCCATGTGCTTTAACTGAGACACGTTTTTATTACAAGAAATGGGTGTGATTAAAAACTATTAGATACGGGTGGACCAGAATTGAGGTTGTGTGGCTTGCTTTTCGAGATCTTAGAAACGAATGTTAGGTGTGTGGCAATCTACTACACATATTTTGTAAAACATAATTTTGTATTGTGTGTAGTGACCACATCCATTCTTATGGAAGTTCAAAGGACTCATGTAGCCTCCCAGCAACCAATGAGGGTTCCTCCTGGAAAATTTTGAAATTTGATTATGTTTTGTCAAATGCTTTCAGTGCCTGTGGTCTAATACTGAAGTTTGTTGTTAAGGAAAACTGTTTGCCTGATTCCTTTAATATTCACCCCATCCTTCATGTTTCAGTAGTGAACAAACATTTAGGGGAACATGAAGTCTGGCCCATTACTATTTGCAGGTAGATGTGTGGCAACATCCAATATCTGACTGAATAAATGGAAAGATCCGAAGAGAACTTCTGGGAGCCAAAGGTTAATGTGCACATAGCAGAATTAGTGCAAGGCTTTTTCACTATCCATCCTGTGAAGAAGAAGACTAAAGTGGGCTTCCAGAAGCTGCCCATAAGAGGGGAAATACAACATATGCTTGGCACAGTCTTTGATGCCAGTAACCCTATTGATACAGTTGCCTTTGTGACGGTGTTGCAAGCCTATTACTAGTATTATGTATTTATTTAGCACTAACATATTATGCAGTGCTTTAAACAAATAAAGTCAAATCACTTTTGTTTAAAATATAACCCACAATTTGTCTCATTGGAGAAATTTCCATTCTTAAAGGTCAGAGAAAGAGGGGTCAATATTGGAAGATATCCTTCCGTCTCCCTCGACCACCAGGGATACAGATAAAAATAAAAACCTAAAAACACCAAAGCTTCTACTTTTAAATGTTGGCTTTTTACTATTTTTGGATGTCACAGTACCACTGTGGCCACACACCTGTTTGATGATGTTGAAGTGTGGCGCAGACACTTTACAGCACCAAAAACCAAATAGGTATATATTAGATGACCTAGTATAAAGCATGCACTTGAATGGAATTATCTGAGCATATGGGTGTTTCCAAGGGCAGCTAGATTATTGCCCAAAGTCATACAACAAAACCATCTACAGAGCCAGTGCACCAACACATGATGTAAATTCACTGAGCTAAAAAATATAGAAAGGACCATATTCTCCTGTGTTAGGGCTTTCTTAAAAGAATTGTGCTGTGTTAATGTAGCGTTTTGCAACGCACAATAAAAGACATTGTGATGGATATATTGCTGCCTATATCCCCTTTCATTGGCTTGTAGTAAATGACTTGAGCTGATGCCACTCCTTTGATGACCATATATGACATATGTGAGTGGATTAGGAAACTCACAGTGCCGGTAACAAGCATTTCCAATATCAGAAGTGCTCATTACAGCTTACCTTACCCATGCTTCTCCTATATTGAAGGCATCTAATGGTAATATCAGTCAGCCACATGGAAACCCCATTGTTTACACACTGACTGACCAGACTAAAGCTATGTATACACGTTCAATGGCTCTCGCCTGATATTCGGCTCGGGGCCGATATCGGACAAGAATCTGGCATCCAGCGCCCATCGTCCATGGACCACGATGGACCACGAACGATCCTAATGCAAGGGAAGGAGGAGAGCGCGCAGCAGGTTGCCGCTTCATCATTCTCCCCCTCCCCTCTCCGTAAAGCAGAATGGCGCTGTATGTACAGCACTCATTCATGCATTGTGCATTGCTTAGTCATTGGAAAGGATCGTGAAAGATGCTTTCCAACAACTATAATTGCAAGTGTGTATTCAGACTAAAGCCTTGTACAGATATTAGATTTCTGTCTCTGGAAACAATTTTTCTTTTCAGTGGCGGGTGAATGACATCAGGGGACCGCTGTACACGTACTAGATTTTCACCTGAGACGATCCCAACAGTTCATCTTGGGCAACAATCATGTAGCATGTGTATGTAGCTAACTGGTGGCCATACACAGATGTTCCTAGGATCAAGTAAATGGTCTCTTCTCCCTGATATCAATCACTTACCTAGATTACAGCCTTACACCTTTCAATATCGATCAGATTTTAGCAGAACTCTCATTGAATATCGTTGAAAACACTGACTTTGTTTTGCTCCATGCAGTCAATAGTTTTACGACTATCAATAGACTTACACTCTCCCCCTCAATCAATCAACAAAGTTTTTATTGGTTTCAGTGTTTCAGTTGAACATATCAAACAACATAATAAAAATTGTGAACAGTGTATGCCCCCCCCTTTTCGATGGTATAAAGCTTTGCACATGGCAAACTCCATTTATATTAGTGTTTGCTTCATCTGTTCACATATTTACCTGTTCTGATCTTCCAACAAGTTAAGGGGCTTGTATCCAAAATAATTTCTGCCTGTTTGTGCCCCTGTGGGAGGACTGGATTAGTAATCCAAGATTTACCAGTTCTCCCCAGACATACAAAGGCCACCTTACAATGGGCATACCTATTTTGGTGCCAACTGTTATGTGGAAAGTTTCCTTATGTTATCATTAACAAAATCATCCTTGACATCAGAAGAAGCATTTTCAAAAGCCATCACACCCCCAGTGATCTGACTGCAATAGATACAGTATTTAAAACATACAACCAATAACTTCACAGGAAGTAAGATTTATATGACTGCCATTTCTGAACCAGCATCTGCCCGGAAAGAACTCACTGTCCTTATATGATGTCCAAACAAATATGGATATGTCCTTCTAAAGACATAATCAGGCAATGTGGTCTTAAGTCTGCATCAAAACAGATTGGACAGTGTTATTAATTTTCTATTCTTTATGACAATGTAAATCCCAGCATGTCCTGTTAACCTTCAAAGAACCACAAGTAATGGAAACCTATCAACAGCCAGGCTACCTAAGAGAACTGTGCAGCAGTGATGCATGCAATGCCAGCCGTAATATTGTGGCCAATGAACAATACGTCCATTGGGACATGGCAGTCTCATTGGTTCTCTATGGCACAGCTATACACTGTGATTGATTGTTTGATTTCCAATGGTAACAATTGCCAAAACATACAAATATTATATATATTAATATTTATTGTTTTTCCAGCATTGTTAAATCTCCATAAATTGCACATATTTCCACATAGGACATCTCCAGTGATGGACACATGGCATTTCTCAGAATGGATAACCAGATATTATTTTAATGAAAGCAGCAGAGTTAAAAAGTATTTATAAAGTACAGGTTGACATTTAAAAATCTGGCAACCTGAGGAGTGGCGGGTTTTCGAAAATTCCGGATTTTTTACAGGTATATATGCTGTATATATTTAACAGAAAATGACTACCTGTACAGTCCTTTAAATAGATGCTGAATCCATAATGGGGCTATCCAGCAGCAAATAAATGAGAAGGAAAGCTCGTGCAAGCAAAACCCAACAGCTGATTCAGGAGTACAGAGCCATCAAAACATAAACGGCGCCTCCAGAAAAAAGTGTAAATTTGAAAACCGAATTATCAATGGCCGGATTTTTGAATATCAACCTGTAAAAAATTCTATAGAGACAGGTGGATAACAAAAGGAGAGAAAAATAAAGATTCATTGAAAGGGGAGCAAGAATGAGCATAAGGAAGAACCCTGCTCATACATACCAGAAGAATAATTGTTAGTTGACTTGCTTATTAAATGTTCTCAACATGAGGAAACCTCAGAAATAAGGGACTGTGAAATCTTTTTTCTCGCTTAGCCAGGAAGAAGAAATGGGAAATCTAAATACTAAAAGAACTAGCTAACCTTATCCTAGCGTGTCCCTGATAGATAATGGATCCACAGATCTCACATTGTATGAAAATGATGTAAGATGTCTTTAATCACCACCTAGTTTATTTATGTTTGCCAGGTCTAACGCAATTAGGTTTTTCCAATGTGTGGCAACAATCATTCTAGGTGCTAGGAAGATATAACTAAACATTTGATGTACTAGGATTAGAGATACTTCTCCAGAATTTCTTCACTTTAGTGCATTCCCACCAAACGTGAAGCATAGTGGCCAGCTAACCACAACCAAACCAAAGCACGAGGATAGAATTTAGCTACGCACATAGAAACCATATATTAGGTCATTAAAATCTTAAAATTAGCTTCGGTCTGAAAGTAAATGAACATATTGAAGCCTATATAAAATTTTAAGAAATGGGGTTATTAATACGTTAGGCTTCATCATTATTTAGAGAAGACATTTGTTACCCGTTATTCAGGGCTTTAAATATTTTTTTACATACTGTAGTTAAATGAAATATGTGATGCTAAATTCAGAGGGTATTAAGAAGCATCAAGTGATTGTGCAGATTTACAGCTTCTTATTTGGGATTCAGTTCAGATCTGAAGTGTAATGGAAGAATTTGGTAGGGCAAACATTTCTACCTTCTCCCAGGCCACAAATAAAAAGTGGCTGGAAGCACATAGCTGATGAATAAAGGGAGCGTGTATTTGAGACAGGGATGGCGTTGGAGACTAGGGCCAAGCGGTTCGGGACTGTATGTAAGGGGCCTCCCAAAAATTTAGATCTGGTGTGAGTGTGTAAGAGAACGGCAGGAGGCTACACTTTAATTTTTTGATCATACTGATCCCCTGCAAAGGAAAACCATGGATGATATTTTATGTTTATGTGGTTGGAATGAATAAAAGTGGGTAGAGCACCTTAAAATATGAATTGGAGTCTAAGGTACCCCTGCGCAAGCAGTAAATTTATACTAATCCCTCATAAAACTCATAAAACATAAGAAATAGTAAAATTTGTGAATCATTTATTTATGATCATAATCTTTATCTTATCCTGCCATGCCACTGCTTTTGTATGTTAATCCCTCATCCACTGTTACAAAGCACTAAGGTCACAACATACTCGGCCTTTATGATTTTTGCAATGAAAGAGAAAAGCGTGGCAATGGCATTCGAACCCACAGCCCCGAAGAGGCCGAAGCCTTAATCCAGCACCTTAGACTGCTTGGCCATGCTATCCTCAAGCACACAGCTGTCTGTGTCAGGGTGACCTGGATGAGGAACGTAGAGAAATCCATCAGGCTCTCTCTGTACAGGCTCCACTCCTACCCCCTACACTCTCAGGATCGGGAAGCAGAGGCAGCAATTAGCAGGTAGTTGTGGCTGAGTGGTCAGGGGCGATGGACCCCGTGCAGGTTCAAATCCTGCCGACTATGTTCTTACCGATCTGAAGGATAAAGTCATAAAACAAAGGCGGCTTGCTTATTGAGAATCTTGCTTCCTTATCTTTTAAGGACCCCCAAAAGAGTTGTCGCTGCTTGAGAGTGTGTGGGAGAAATGGCCTTGTCAGCGGCTGTAATCCTAACGCTTTTCCCCTAGGCAGAGCCTTGCTCCAGCCAGCCATGTCAGGGTCGGAGAACTGTCCATAATTTGGACAGGGGGGAAACACCCTGGGTCAAACTGGAACAACCAACTTGAACAGATCCAGAAGCCACAAGGGTCACCTTCCTGACCCGTGTTTGTGAGGAAAGAGATAAACCTTAAAAGCTTGTGATTGGCAATGGTGAGATATGAACTCGCACCTCCACAGAGATTGGAGCCTAAATCCAATGCCTTAGAATGTTCCCACAGCATTAAATGCATGTCGAACAGCCCTTTGCATTTATTCAATGTACCACACCAAATATTACATATATCCCATATATATATATATATATATATATATATATATATATACCCACTGTCTGGTGTCCAATAGTGATCTCAGCTACATTGCCCCTTTTATTTCCTAAACTTTCATCTAAGCCCTGGGCCATTTATCACATCCCTAGTGTCACCTCCACTATTTCAGGACATTGTGAGACTGTCTCCCCTAATAATCTGCTTTTGGTCCTTCTGGTTAAACCCCCATTGTCCGTAATTCCATTGACATACTTCTGTTTTGGTGTCTTCCCCATCAACAGTCCACGGGTCTACTAATACTCTTTTTTTCTTCCAGGAAGATATAGGACACAAGGCATAGCAGCTCTGTGTTCATCAATACATATTTACAAACAGAGAGAATTTGATTTGGTATCAGCCTTTTGTAATGTCTGTTTGATCAAACGACAAATCTAGGATCCAATCAAGGGTACTGCATGCAAACGTATTGACAATGGACATGATGATAGAAGAAAGGACCACAGAGATGGCCTCATCTCTCTATGGTTGCTCTCTCACTGTCCAGTTAGCAAGCTTGAAAAGATAAAACATCCCCTATAAACATATCTTAACTATTTGCCTTTGGATTTATTATTTATATGTAGTTTTAATTGTACAAAGCAACACAAAAGAGAGAGGAGATGCATTTTTCTTAGTATTCTTTAAGTATTTGGTCAAGTTGCCTATACTCTGCTCCCTGTACCCCGCCACCACACCCCCGGCTTTTATCAGTGAATCCTGGCTGTCAAAATGACAGCTGAGACTTGTTTTGTATTAAAGGAGTGGCTGCAAAATGACACAGAAAGATCTTGTCTGCAAGTGCAATTGAGAATTCCAATTTAACAACACTATTGTTACACAGTGTTTGTTTATTTATATGTGGATCAAAGGGATAAAGTTTGATCTGTGTATTTCTCTGTGGCTATTCCTTATTACAGTTACTAATCATCAGTCTTTAAAATTTCTTCCTACTTTTTTAATCAGTGATTTTACTCATTTATTTGGTGATGTCTTTTTGTTACAAAAAATGTACAAAATTGAGAAAAAAAGCCTTTAAAACCCTTACTATTTCAAAATACCTTAATAGTAACACTACATGTTTTAAACCAACAGCAGTCAAAGTTTAAAAAACATCCATTATATAGTTAATATTATATAATTTTTTATATTCTATAGTAGGTCTTACATCATTATGACAAAGTTAATGAAAATAGCAATAAAAGGACCATAAATGAAAAAAGTGCATGAATTAAGCCAGAATATTTTAGTAGTTCAGTTGATATATTTTGAGGTTTGGTGTTCTCCCACACGACCTGCAAGTGCTACTATAATAAATAAAAAGCCCTAGCTATCATAGCCAGGTGATGAATAAGTACCCATCAGAGTCATGTCCTCCCAATGCACTGATGTTTATATTTGGACCTGTTATATAATAATACCTAATAATTTCTTTTATAGACCAGATTCTGCTGCTGTAATGAGGCAACTGCAATTATTTGTTGTGAAATGTTGAAACATGAACCAAAAACTACTGTGCATTCTGTAATATCCAGATTTATATCTAATTATTACTTCCTGTGCTATGTTTCCTTTAATATACCAATTATGGTTGGGTTGAAAGTGTGGTGCAATCTAAATGCTTTACCCAGTTATATGGTACATTTTTTTCTAGAGATATAAATCAGATCCAAACGTGAGACCAAAAGGACCAACGTGAGATTAGATAGAGGTATAAACCCTCCAAATGGGGATAGTTGAGAGCCATGCTGCATATGCATATATACATTTATTTGATTTTAGTGGGGGGGGGGGGCAGATAATATGCAAAGTATAAGCAAATATATACAAGACAGTTTTTCAATAACCAAAGTCACTAGTAAGTTCTGATTGTTTGGGTTAAACTCTTTTTCCTGATATCTTCTTCTCTAAGACTGAAGAAGATATGCTATCATGGGAGAACGTGAAAGATCCAGCAAACTTGGAATTGATTTCTTAAAATAATTTCTGTTATATGCTAAGTGTTTTAAATACTAGGCCAAGTTTGTTGGATCACCCATGTTCACCCAAAATAGTCTACTTTCACCAGACTTTATTAAATCAGGCTCATTGTGTTATCTCCAGAGCTGTCTATTGAATAAACCTACAAGGGTACATTACCATATTCATTCATTTCTGCATAATATTTCTCAACACAGCTTCTAAGTACATATTTGTGTAAATAGATTCTTTTATGAAAGTTGGACTGAATTTTATTCCAAATTGTATCATTCTTTAAATGTGCCTAGGTTAGTATAACATTTACAGTAAATATAACCTTATGCAGAATTGGTGTTATTATTCTAAAAAATATTATAAGTCTGATATCCTGCATTCACACATTTACTGGTGTGTGGACATAAATAGAGGCTGCCCATATTACAGAGAGATTGCTAGAAACTGCTAACATTACAGACAAACTGCCATAGATTGCCATTGTTACAGGACCATTTCTCATCATATCACATTTTCTTTTATCTTATATTACATTTTTTATTTTATCAAATACTATCATATTGGCATTCATAGTTCTTGTACAGTTAGTAAAACTCAAAAATGTCAATTGAATTCAAATATATTTCAAAATATGTCATATTTAAGATCCAGCCTAACTAAGAATGTCAAGGACGTCCTTGGTTAATGTAAAATTTGAATTAGGCTATAAAAAATTCCAGAAATGTCTATTACTTTTAATTTAATTAAAGTACAGAACACCAAATCAGATATGACTGTACCATCTGTCAATAGCAATCTAAAGATCTCCATAATAATTGGACCAAGGCTATCCAATCAAGTAAAACGTAATCTACAGGATAAACATTGTGCAAAAGGAAATAAACAACCAATTTAACAAATAATTGTGAATCTAGAATGGAAGAAACTCAAGTTAAAGCACTTTAAAAGCCGAAAGGTTCCAGCATGTGCTATGGTTTGAGTTGCCATTACAATGAGGATCTTACCTGCTGCAGGTGAGAGATGCAGTGACAGCGATCAGTGCTGATCTAAGTATATTTGTGTAACCATTTAGTGCTGACTATTGTTCCTTCCTGGTAAATCAGCAGAACTTCTAAAAGTAACTTAGGTTGTAGACCAACAGGTTCTATAGGAGTATGACACTCCCAGAAGAATTATTACAGGAGGTGCTATGCGTGGAGCTAAGAATACTGTTCATGAAAGTTTTTCACTAGTGGGACCAACACCCACAGGCTGCACGATTACTGTAATCTGTAATACCAGCCTGGCAGGGGTTTTGGCTTTGCCTGGATACTGAAGGAGGGGCTTTATGAAGATTGGGTCATGTACTTCACTGGATGTCGTCAACATTAAATAGTTTAATAACTTTCATCACACAATCAATTGACTTAAAGCTGTGTAACTCTTGCCATTGTTTTATTGTTATAGGTAATAGACAGGTGAATTAATTATTTGTAGTTTATTGAAGTTATGTTATGTTTTCTTAATTCTCTAGCTTTAGGCAAATCAATTGTCACTAGATGAGTAAATCTGCTCTTGTTTAATTAACTGAGCTCAGCAAAGCTGCACCTATAGAAAGTTCTATAGGAGAAAACTTTGGTCATCAATTCAGGCATTTAGGCAATTGGCAATCTACTGCCAAAAAAAAGCAATAGAAAACTGGGCATTGCCAAAAAAACAACTCATGAACAGCAGGGAGAGGATATTTTTATATGGTCCCCAGGACAACATTGAATATACAAAAACACCTTTTGAAAACTATGCTTGAGGGATGTCTTAAAGCTGTACATGATGTTATAGAAAAGTACAGTTTTCATTGACAATTTGGCTACTGAATTATTTTTTATTTTTTGCAATTAGCATTGATTATGCACGACAGTACCCAATCAAATGTATTGCAGTTTTAAAAAAAGGTTTTTATTCAGGTAGTTTTGGCATCAAGCTTTACCAGACCCACCTTGCAGCAAAAAAACAAAAAGCATGTTATGAACAGGAGACCAGCTAGGAGTTACCGCTAACCTCAAATAAAACACACACAATGGCACCAAAGGGGTGGATTATCCAAAGAGTGTGCCAGTCTGCCAGCTTTCTCTGGAACAGCTTCCTATACACTGACACCAAGGTGCCCTCTTTTGATAGAGAGGGGGCTGTCTTATCCAAATGGCTCCGTTTTGGTTCTTCTCATCCTGCTGGCCATGAATTAAAGGCCACATAGATCTCAGATATGAAGAATTTTCATCATACCCATGGTAAGGATGAACTAGAACCTCATCCCAAGTTAGTTATTGACTTGACCCAATTCCAACCAGAACTTGATTTTATTCATCATTATAAAGTCATCAGCCTCCTCTTGTATGAATCAAAGTACATTTATTATAGTATAGATACTTTGTAAATAAAAGACCTGCTACAGCACTCTCGGATTGAGTTACCAGAAATTCAACAATAATAAGATGTTATATGGAACTCATGGACCTCGATTATAGAGAATACCATGAGTAAATGAACATAATGTTAACAATTTTATTAAAGCAGAGGAAATCTAAATACTTAAATTCAGACCCTTAAGTTATATATTAGACATTGTTTATCCAAATATATGAACATAAATGATGTTCATCATTGGACACAATGGCATATCCATATACTGCAAGGGGTCACCCTATCCTAGGGGATATGAAAAGAGCCTTGTGATCAGTGCAGAGCAAATACAAAAGATATATACCATGTAACAAAGAAATGGAGAATGCCACTTGTATGAACTGCAAATATTCACACTGTAAATCTTTCTATTTGTACATTCTCAGACGTCCTACACAAGGCAACGGTATGACATAAATTCTTTCAGCTTGCTGTAAGCTGTAAATTCTACCAGTGCGCTAACACTTTTGCAGCCACCATACAATACAAACCTTAGCATACTTCCAATTTTAATATCTCCAAAACAAATACTATATTAACATTTTCTTAATTTCTGTAGAACTACATGTTCCAGGCCACTTTAATTACATTATGGTTTTGCCATATTCCCCAGGTTCTCCCATGATAGTCTATCCAATCCAGTTTTGGAGAGCTTTAATAAATCAGGCCCTATGTGTGCCTCTTTAGCACTACAGTTTCCCATTGTCCTTGCAAATGTGTGTTCTATTGGGTGCTTTAAAAACTATTTTTTATGTGTGCTAAACTTTTTTTTTTTTTTCTGTTTTTGCATGACTTTGCCCAATTTATTTAAATGAGGAATAAACCCCTTTTTGTCATATTACTTGCACACTCTTATGTACACTATACATCCATTGATACTGTAGGTGTTTGAATTTGGGTTGTCCTTATATTCGACCTGAAAATGGTTGTTCAAATTGTGTGTAAAAAATGTGTTAAAAAATGAATGTTAAAGTAATTTATTGAATGTGTGTGATTTGTGTAACTAACTTTTATTTTTTAACAGGTTATCCCACAATGACAGGATGATTCCCACGGCTGCATCCTCCTATCAGTGTCAGCTCAAGCGTCATCAGGATTTTCCTTTCCCCAGCCAATCACAGAGCACTAGAGGTGATGAATGGGGAAACTTGTACTCATTTAGCCTCCAGTGCCCCGGGGATCTTCTCAATAAATGCTGCCACGGTTGCATTTATTGAGAACAGTGTGCGATCCCAGGCACTAGAGGTTAAATAGGGACAAGTCTCCCCATTCAAAACTTCTAGTGCTCTCTGATTGGCTGAGGAAAGCTTTCCTCAGCCAATCAGGGAGCACTATCCCTATTCCTGGATAGAGTTTCTCTATTCAGGAACACAGGACTCCTGTGTTCATGGATAGAGAAACTCTATCCAAGAACAAATACAACTGTCAGCTCTGCTGCCCGATTGCTCTTGCAGTTCTTTACATTCCTGAAAAAAAAAACAAATTTTCTCATCATTGACTTTAATAGTGTTCGAATTTGACAATTGATCACCCGAACAATATCCCCCTATTCGATCGAATAGCTGTTGAATCGAATAGTGAGATATTCCACCAACACTATCCATTGATTCTGTCTTTGTAGAACTACACTTTCCAGCATACTATATACATACAGTACATGCCACCTGTCTTTGTAGAACCACATGCTCATGTATACTTACCTTAGTAAGTATTATTAACCACACATTAAATAAGACCTTAGGACTTGTTCGCACAGAGGTGGCTGCTATGTAATAACGACAGGTTGGGCTAAGTGTGACCTTTGAGGAATTCACAGTTGAAGTTGGGTGCCAACCACCCATGAAAACTATCTGTAAACACATGTTTATTTTTCCAGCATGGTGGTGGCAGCTGGTTCTGCATGGGACAAGAAGAGGGTTAACTTTTCTTCAAGGGTAACAAGAACAGAAGTTAAACTTGTCTCTTCTTCACATATCTAAAAGTAACACCTGAATGTACATTTATATACAATTTGTAGAGTAAATTCATAGATAGGTTCATAGATTAGGTAGACATGAGGAAAGAGGAGTGTGAAAGATGCCCTCTCAGCCCACACCCCTGCGCATAGACTTTCCAGCACGCTTAGCAACAGTCCATGCATCAGGTGTGTTTGGCAAGGGATACCAGAGTTAACCTTATCCCGTGATGGCCCTTCTTAGCCTGCTGGTGTGTGGACTGCTGCTAAGCGTGCATGATACAAAGTTTTAATGCTATGTAAATAATCAAGTCTTGTAAGTTCCCTTATCTTAGTACTTTGTGTGGCAGTGAGGATAAAATCCCAAATGAAGAGCATACAGTGTGTTTATGCTATACAGGGCTGGTGGGAGAAGATATATATGTTGACTACTGTACACAACAGCTTTTAGTTTGTTTATATGATACATGAGGGGTGCACTCCTATCGGCTGGTGGTTGTTACATTGGGCCCTATTTATTGAAGCTCTCCAAGGCTGGAGAGAATACACTTTCAACAGTGAAGCCGGGTGATCCAGCAATAAATCAGGCCCATTGCTAACAATGATGATACATGCCCATTAGCAAGCCAACTCCTCATTGGGACCCCAATTTGTCCAGGAAAGTAAGCCAATTTTTTTGTGTAGTAAAATATAATACAACATATAAGGACAGAATTGGGGGTGGGTGTTGGGGTGTTAAAGCCAGGAAGCCCCTTTTTAATGAATTATTGAGGGGTGAAGGGGTGTGATTGGTTTAGTACAGATAAAATAAAGCATGAGTATAAGGTCCAGATCTGTCTAAAAGAATATAAGGACCAAGAAGGTTTTGGTGATTTTGCGTTACCTTATTTTTTGGCAATTTCATAACGTGAAGATAAAGATGATAATACCAATGTTTAAGCCCAGCTGTATATAAGGAGGAAGATGAATCAGCTTTGATAGTCAAACATTAGATTATTAGAATAGCACTCTCAATCCCCTTAAACCACAAAATCTACAAACTGTAATGTACATCCCGGAAAATGAACTTATAAATACTGAGAAGAAGAGGTAACAGATCAAACAAAAAGACAAATTAAATGGACAAAAACACCATGACTAAAGCAGAAATTCCACAAGTAATCCAGAGGATAACATGTACACTAACTGGATCAGCAGCCTAATTAATCTTAGCCCCATATCTGCCAACATTCTTCCCTATATCTTGTCTGGAAATAAGCACTAAGCACACTCTTTCTTTTTTTCTCCAATCAGAAGGTACACTACCCCACATATTATACCCAATGTAACTATACTAAACATAAAAGCCATTTCTTTAACTACATGATGATATCATGAAAGAACCATGGAAGAAGTCCTCAAAAAAGTATGTAGAAAACAAAGGATTGGTTGCAATATTTCCTTTAGGCACCCAGAAGTTGAACATTTTTACCATTACTAATTTACTATGTCTTGTTTTGGTCTATGTCTCGTGTTGAAACTGCCATCATGGTGGAGGCTTCTTTTTGTTCAAGATGTCCCACTAATGAAAGGTCATCTAATGACTAGCCAAGAAGGTAAAGGAGAATTGGAAAGAGATTGACAGAATACATTTAGGAGAGAGATGCTTGCACTGTGGGTCTTCAGGTACATTTTTCTCTCTTGCTAGAAGAACTATGAGCAGCACGGTAGACGGATCACCACATTCAGTTTGACTAACAGTCGAAGGCAAAAGTAGACCTTGTTGGCTTCTGCTTAGATTACCATTTCTAGATGCCCCCTATAAGTCCAGCCACCTTGCTCCTAGCCCACCATCACCGATCTCTATTCATAGTTTCCAGAAAGCTGCTTCCCTTTCCCATAGTAAAGATGTGAAAGAGGCACGGACGGATTTCTCACAAGGCCACTTATGGTGTGGCCTAGGGGGACGTGGTCAAATAGGGTGGCATTTGTACTGCTATAGTGCCTGTAATATTATCATTATATTGCATACATGTACTTAGCATAGGGATGTTCTGGCCACATCTATCATGGTTCCCATCAAATGACCCTCCATTAACATCATAGTTGCCCTAACACATTCACCCCTAGCTGGCCTAGGGATAAAAAGTACAAATCTGGCAGAGGCTGTTCCTACCTGAACCTGTAAACTACTGGTAGAACTGACCTAACCTCATCTGGGACAGGGTATTAAGCATTCTAGGAGCATTCTGAGAAATGATTGGTAATCAAACCACTAATACCTCCTATTGTAATAAAGTTCAACCTCAGGATGAACTGCACCCAGGTAATAAATGTTCTTGCAAAAAATATAAAAGTAACTAAGATGTGACATCACCTGCTAAGTATATTCTGGTAATAGAGTGGAAATTATTTTTAATCATTTTCCTCTAATGACTGTGTAGTTGAATGGTAAGAGGTCTCTATGTTCAAGAAGGAGAGGGAAATGATGACATAAGTTTCCCATAGTCACTCTTCATTGATATGAAACATGATAAAGTATCACTGTATTTACTTGCCTGTGATTCATCAATTTTAAATGTCCATCTAACAGACGCATTATTGCTGGTAAGTGCTTTAACGCACCACTGAGATACCAATAAAGGAAGCTGTGGTCAGAAAAATGTTAAATTCCAATGTGGCTTTAACTGGAAATGTGACTTCCCTGTATTTCATCAGATACAGCTCAAGTAGGTGCAAAGTGTGTACTTAAGTCTAAGATTGGCACAAATTTGGCACACACATTAGGTACTAAGATCATATCTGTTAGCATCTATTGTTTAGTTTCCAAAATGCCAGTAAATTATTATTTCTTGCAACTCTCACCAGCCTAATGCATCAAAAGTGTGCTAAAAGTAACATTTCTGATTCTCCATAGAGCAACATCGTCCTTAAAGCTCATATCCAGGCAAAACTAACACCCCTGATGTTCTTCCCTCCCATTTACATCCTCCAATCTTAACCACCAACATTTTTTTTTTACCGTTTGAAATCTTTTTTTATACTCACTGATGTCTGCTGTCCAATTTCTCATCCTAGCACTATTTCCATATGAGAAGGATAGGTAAGCCAGTACTGTAGATGAGCTCATGCCAAATGGCCTTCTTTTGCCATCATCATTCTCTTCCTAATCCACTGCTGGGCATTCAATAAGAAAGTGTTCAAGTCATAGAAGGAGTGATATGGACATCTAACGAAGGACCGCACGTCCTGTACACAGAAAAAAAGAGGACATAGAACATTATGAACCTGATTTATTAAAGCTCTCCAGGGCTGGAGAGGATACACTTTCATCGGTGAAGCTGGGTGATCCAGCAAACCTGAAATCAGTCCCTATATGACCACAAATTTAGGTGAGGACAGACGGATATATATATATATATATATATATATATAGCTATTTGTTCATTAACTATATATTGCCTATCAATATATACAGTATATGTTTAATTCTTTTTTTTCTATAGGAAAATTTGGTTTTGAGGGGTGAACGGACGGAGTTGGTTGTTTAGCAGCAGATTGGAGATTAGTTTTAATTGCATCACAACATGGAACATGCAAAAATGCAATAATATCCATAACAAGTTAGTGATCATGTTACTGGCACCATCCAGTCACTAAGGGCTATATTTATGGAACAGGGAATCTGACATTCCCTCGTAGGAATCAATTACTGCCATTGAGACCCAAGGACCTGGAATATTCCCAAGAGGGAATGTCTGATTCCCTGTTTTAAAAAAGAGCCCTAGGAGATTTATCTGTGCTATGCTTGTCACAGTCCTTGGAAACCTTGTGAGAGCCCCAAACATCACAGTTATAATGTGACGTTTTATTTTTCTTTACAGTAAATTTATTCCTTGGACATTAGTGTGCCAGATACTATATTTGATCTTACTCAGACAATAGTTAAGAAAAATCATAAAAATAGAAAACTTTCCCTTAATTCTAAAAGTACTGCTATGTACCTAAACATAGAGCACGATTTTCAAATGTCATAGGCCCCTGTATTACTATAAATAATTGTATCATTTATTAGACCATTTATTATTATAACATTCTTTATTACCAAAGTATTTTGGAGAAGGTTATCACCGCATTACTTAAAAGTCCTAAAAGTTTTTTTTTTGTGTACCAGTATACCAAAGAAGCAGTGTTGTAATTAGCAGCCAGCAGAGGGCAAGGCTATATAGTTTACATAGACCAGTAAAGCAGTTACATCTAAAGTGAATCTTTACTTTCCCTTGTTACTTGTCTTTCCTCACAATAAAGAATCCTATGTTTAGCAGAAAAAAAAATATATATATAGCTTGGCTCTTTCTCTTACCTTTTCAGTGTCATGGAGGTGTGCATACACAGTATTGTGCTCTGCATCCTCATGGGGGCCAGCACAGAAATGTGGGAAGTCACAGAGAAATGAATCAATGGTAAAAATAAAGGCGGTGATGCAGGAGATAAAAGAAGGTAAGCATACAAGCAAAAACATAGAAATCAGATATCATAGTCACTCAGAGGTTAGCACTCTGGCCTTTACAGCACTTGGTCCCAGTTTCGAATCTTGGTCAGGGCACTATCTGCTTGAGTTTGCAGGTTCTCCCCGTGTTTATGTGGGCTTCCTCCCCCAGTTAGGTTAATTGGCTCCCCCCAAAAAATTTACTTTAGAGGAGGCGCATGCGCGTGGCCTGACTACCGGATGTTTCCGTGCTAGGCTCCGCTCGGCTCTGGGCTTATAGCGAGAAACGTAGCTCTCCCTACGGACGACCGACATCTTTTTGGGTTCCTAGCGATTTGCTGTGGCACTGGGCAGCGAATTACATGGGTCCGGCTTCCAAATCCAAGCGTCCTGCGGCGCAGCAGAATTCATCCCGCGGCGTGGCCTCAAAAACCAAGATGGCGCCGATGCCGTCTCTCCCAGCGTCTTCCACTTCTCCTCCAGGACACCACTCTGAGGATAGCACAGACGCTCTCCTGAGCGATCCTCCTGAACGATCCTTGCATGAAGATTCTCTTTTTATACAAAAATTGAGAAGCATGATTCGTGAGGAGCTAACACAGGCTATGGCATCTATTGCTTCGGAATTGAAGCGTGACATACGGGAGATAGGCCAGCGTATAGCAGCCATGGAATCTAGAATGGATGACGCCACTACAGTATTGGATAGTCTGGATCATGATATGATCTTTTTTTTTGTTGTAACTATTGTATCTGTCTTTACTGTCTTTTTTATGTTTATATAAAAAATTTCAATAAATATCATTAAAACAAAAAAAATTTACTTTAGGTCAGGCATGAGCAAACTATGTCCCAATCAAAGTGGTTTCTCTGGCCCTTTGGGTGTTCTGTGGCTCTGGCTGGTGACCCCCTGAGCAGGGTCAGGAGAAGGCCCCAGCTGGGGGAGGTGCACCGGCCAGAGCTGCCGAACACATCCTGGCTTGTGGAGGTGGGTGGGCTGTGTCCCGGCACAGGCTTAGATGGGAGAATGGGTGGCTTTATGACGTCAGGTTCAGTGGTGTCATGATGGCATAACCCTGCCCACTCTCCCATCAGCCCGGCCCCTCTTTCAAAATTTTTTTATGTGGCCCCTGACTGAAAAAGTTTGCCCACCCCTGCCATAGACTGTATAAAAGACATATCACTGAGGTAGGGGCATTAAATTGTGAGCCCCTTTGAGGTACAGCTAGTGACATGACTATGGACTTTGTACAGCGCTGTGTAATATGATGGTGCTATATAAATACTGTGTAATAATAATTATTAACCAAGGAATCATGATGATCACCAATATCAGATATGACAGCACATTTGACGTCTGCGTTTTTATAAAAGTGATGCTCAACTGACATGATTGCTATCGTCATGAAGCACCAGCAGTTTGAATATTACTGTTTACTAGGGGTTTTATCACTATATACCCCTCTTACTTTCCCACTTTTAATGTGTAAGCTATTTTGGGCAGGATCTTCTCCTCCTGTGTCGGGGGGTTCTGATGTATTAAAGCTCGCCAAGGCTGGAGAGGATACACTTTCATCAGTGAAGCTGGGTGATCCAGCAAACCTGAAATGGATCTGGTCCAGGATTGAAAACATTTGCTAACAAATGACTTTTAAGAAATCCATTCCAGGTTTGCTGGATCGTCTTCAGACATTCTACAACTAAGTTATGAATTTATGAAGTGGTATTAGGTTTACCAGAATGTGTGAATGGATGGAAGTTTCCCATTGGAATAGATATTCCAATTGATTTAAACCTAAAACCTACTGTATATGTATTGAGATACTAATGAGTGGTATTTTGATGTCTTGTTCTTTCTTCTGTTCTTCTTGGTTGCGATCTTCAGCCATCTTGATTGGCCAGGCAGAGATGACATGACACATGTGCGCTGGGGTTCATTCAGTTCCGGCAGCCCAAAAAATGTGCTTTTTTTTCAGGTAGGTAAGTATGTTTTATTGCAGAAGGTATATCACCTGTGCTTTTCTGCAATAAAGACCTTAGTTCTGCATTAAATCAGACAAAAGTAAAGTGTTTAATTGTGAACCAGTTTAATTTCTAGTGGGACTTTTCACCAAATAATAAGATATTCTGGTTACCCTTTTTCCAGTCATATGGACGTGCAATGCTGGCCAGCTGATACTATAAATATTAAATCCTAAAAGTATTTTTAAACCTAAACTGGATGACATTTAGTTTGCTAAAGCTTTGTGTGTTGTAGGCAAAGGCAGCCTACAACACAGTCAGTGGTTAGCACGCTGGCCTTTGCAGCGCTAGGTCCCAGGTTCAAACCTTGGCCGGATGCTATCTGCATGGAGTTTGCATGAGTTTTCCAGTTTCCTCCCACATTCCAAAAACGTGTACTTAGATTAATTGGCTTTCACCTCCAAAATTTACTGTATTAAAGACATATGACTATGACGGTAATTTGTGACATGACAATGATTATAAAGGGCTGTGTAATATGTCGGTACTATATAAATACTGTGCAATTATTATAATTGGCAAATTCTTTTTTGATTGCATTTATTTTAATTATTTTTTTAATTGCATTTTCCTAAAAAGAAAACTCAAATTCAGTGGTGTCTATATGACTTTTCATGTTAGGTTTCCTGATGTTAATACAGTGAAGTGTTTATGTGTAATATATGTTGAAAAGTCCAGGAAATGGATTAATGCAAAACAGGGTCCTTACAGCTTTTTAAATGGCATTGATAAGGATTTCAGTAAACTCCTAAAAAATTATAAAAAATAACCTAATGAGCATTATAACCCTTTCTTACTTTGCATGCACTGTAACATTCTTTTTATTAAAACCTTTACTTACCCATTAAAATGCAGTCACAAAATTAGACAAATGCAATTAGTTTAAACTAATACCCAATAATTGTACTCATGTCATGTCATTGATGAAGATATACGTTCTGCAGGAGCACTTTTACATTGATGACACATTTACATTTATTGGATAACTGGTGTGTGTTTTACAATCAATCTACATGCTAATACAATACATTGACTTGTGATCTCAGGAGGGGTGGATTTGCTTGAGTTATACAATCTTCTTCCTGGCAGTGATACCAGACACCTGACAATAGATTGAGTGACAAGGTGATAGTGGAGGTGGAGCTGCACTGTGACACCACATACAGGGATGGTGGGGGCAGCTTGGTGACACTGGGCTTTGTCAGTGTTGGATATATATATATATATATATAAATATATACCTTCTTGGGTTTCTATGTGGAGACGACATTCATGTACAAGAACCCCACAAGGACAATACTGCTAAGTAGGCTGGAAGAGGCCACCACCAAACAATGCTGCTGAGGTATCTCAAATCTCAAACCCAATAGAAGACTTTCTGCCCCTTGCAGTGCATTACAGCCTGTTGCAAATCAAAGCAAAGGTGGAAGCCAAACTCCAGGCAAAGTAAAAATATTTCCCATCCTTACTAACCCCCACCTAATCCATCCCCCTGGATCTAACTATTACTGACCTTGTGGAGGACGATATACTCATCTAATCTGCAAACTTTGTCTCCGGCCACTTTTATGCTCCCCTCCCCAAGCAGCAAATACTCCTAAAAGTACTTGCCTAAATGTCCTCTTGTTTTAGTTGAAGTTTACATATAGGTAATGACTGTTTCCCATTATTGTCGACTCCATGTTAAATAGCCAGGCCATGCACCAGTGCTGTCATATAATAAGAAGGGGAGGCAGTCATATGTTCCTCCATATGTGGTGGTACACAATATTTCTTAGTTCTTTGCAGATGATTAAAGCAGTGGGCAAAGGAAGGTACGTATGCACTGAGGGGTTTGCAATAAAGCTGAAGTTTAATATGCTTATATTTTGCTCTCCCTGGCTCCTCCTTTTACCACCAATAAGACGCTAATACATTTAATAAATAGAATACTTTTGTTTTCATTCCGTATCATATTTATACCCAGTAACACTCTTGCTAGTATTGTGATCTGCACAATGTTGATAGATTCTAATTGGTGGTTGGGACTGACAGTATGTTGTACATAGATTCCTGAAAAATGGAAGCTGTGCTAAAGAACACATGTAATACTGAGCCTCTATGTTTAAGAGATTTGAAATTCAATGAATAAAAGTGATGGGCAAGGGACAGCCAGTGAGGCACATTTGCATTGCTAACAAAGCAGATCAGACATAAGGTAGGATAGGAATATCCATCAACTGTTTAAACTAAGATTTGGACTAAAAGCTTCCCCACAAGTAACCACTTGATATCTCTATTCTGGTTTGAATGGTTTATTACCATTTTTACCTTTACTGCAGAATAGTATAGAACAGTATTTCTCTTTTTTAACATGAGGAAACCTTTGAAATAAGTCTTCAAGGAACCCCTAGTATATATACACTATTTAGAGCTCATAGTACACCCTTGTGTAATTGTCAGTAGGGAGAACTCCTCTTACATTGCTAGCCAGTAAGAAGAATATCACCCTTTCAGATCCAAAAGATCATTGGTGTTACTTAAACTGCCCCAGGAGTCAAAAACTGCTCATTGCTCAAGGAATCCCTGCCAAACTTTTTGAAAAGCCCTACTTGAGAAACACGGGTTTGGAGTAATATACAAGGATCTATGCCTTAATAAATAATGTAATAAATAGAAGGAAGATCATAGATAATAAGTAAAGATACCATAGTTATATATATAAAAAAAGAGCTAACAAAGCATATGTTCCCCTGCACACTGCAATTAATGATTATCATGGAAGAGACATTATAGAAGAGTTATCATGGAGGAGGTATAATGGGGAAATCATCATGGAAAAATTAATCTTTTAAAGTCATCATGGAAAAGTCATGGTGGAGTTATAATGAAGAAGTCATCATGGAAAAATTATCTTTAAAAGTCATCATGTAAAAGTTATCATGTCGGAGATATCATAGAAAAGTCATCATAGAAAAGTCATCATGAAACAATTATTATAGAAAAATCATTATGGAAAGTCATCATGAACAGGAGTCATCATTAAACAGTTATCATGGAAAAGTCATCATGGAAAAATTATCATGGCAGAGGTATAAAAAAATAAAAGTTATGGTGGAAGATTCATTTTGAAACAGTTATCATGGAAAGTCATCATGGAAAAATTATCTATAAAAGTCATCATGGAAAAGTTATCATCTCGGGGGTATGATGGAGAAGTCATTATAGAAGATTCATCATGAAACAGTTATCATGGAAAAATCATTATGGAAAAGCCATCATGAAGTATTTATGGAAAGTCATCATGAATGAGTCATCATTAAACAGTTATCATGGAAAAGTCATCATTAAACAGTTATCATGGAAAGTCATCATGGAAAAATTATCTATAAAAGTCATCATGGAAAAGTTATCATCTCGGAGGTATGATGGAGAAGTCATTATAGAAGATTCATCATGAAACAGTTATCATGGAAAAATCATTATGGAAAAGCCATCATGAAGTATTTATAATGGACAAGTCATGAAAAAATCATCATAAAAATTGTCATGGATGAGGTATAATAGAGAAGCCATCATGGAAAATTCTTTTAGGAAAAGTTATTATGAAACAGTCATCATGGAAAAGTTATCATTAAACATTTATCATGGCGAAGTCATTATGGAAAAGTTATGGAAAAATCACCTAAGAAAAAATTGTCATGGATGAGGTATATTAGAGAAGTCATCATGGAAAAGTTATAGCAGAGGTTTAAAAAAAAATAAAAGTCATCATGGAAGATTCATCATGAAACAGTTATCATGGAAAAACCATTGTGGAAAAGTCATCATGAAACATTAATAGAAGAGTGAATTAGCGGCCGATGTCCATGCTACACATGAGCACTCTGCATAGTGTTGGGGGAGGAGGGGATCCGAGCATGCTCATCTGTAGGGATACAAGGATGCATGCTATGTGTGGAAGGAGGATTCGTTGGATAGAGGAGCAGAGAAGTAACTCCGGCTCCCCAGGTCATGCAGCATGGACGGGCGTTATCACCGAGCCGCCCGGGACGGGTTCCTGGACGTGCTAAAAGAAGCGACCAGAAGAGATCTGAACTCACCCGATGAGGATGGCATGACTCCGACCCTATGGGCAGCTTATCATGGGCACCTAGGAGCTCTGCGAGTCATTGTCAGCCGGGGGTAAGTCCTAAACTTCTAGAGTTCTGTATACCCCCTGCCAGGGCACTGACATTTCTAAACAATGCCATGCAAAATGCCAACTTCATGCCTCCAGTTATATATCAATTCCTTGTTGGTGTTGTGATGCCAGAAATGATTAAAATAATAATAAACAGGATTTATATAGTGCCAACATGTTATGCAGCGCTGTACATTAAATAAGGACGGGCATGCAGTATTGTAATAGGCATATAGAGAATAAACTTGGCTTTAAACCATAGAACATGCTAGATTGTAAGCTCTTCAGGGCAGGGTCCTCTCTTCCTGTGCCACTGTCTGTCATTTGCACCCCTTATTTAATGTACAGCGGTGCATTATATGTTGGCACTATAAAAATCCTGTTTAATAATATTAAAATAATATTAATATTAGGATCAGTGATAATATATACACTGTACATTGCATGTGAAGTGACTTACAGGTCACACAGTGCAAACAGTGCAGCCTGGATAGTATTGCACAGGATTATTGATGCTCATGATGATTTATGAAGTGTAAACAATGTCTATAATAATGGTATTGAAGATGATGGTTTGGAAAGTTAGGTACTTTTTTATGTTGTACATACTTTAGTTCAAAATGTTAGTGATGAAATGTAAACCAAAGCTTAATGTGAACTGATCAGATATAAAACTAAAAGCATAAGGGGATTTTTTTGGAATACAGAAAAGGGATATTGTGTTTCCATACACAGTGAATTGCCATCTAATGAGTAGTAGTGATCAGTAGATCACTAGTAAAAATGGTGAAATAATTAGATTGGCAGATGGATGATTAACTTCTTTGGGTGAATCCATTGACTTTTGACATAGGTCATGACTATCAACTGAGATCTCAAAAACACACCACAACTCTCATCCATTTGTTCTGCCCTCTGTATGATCCTGTGCATGAACTGGGGATGTTTAGCACAATGTTGACAGATTCAAGATGCATGGACTAGTGATTCACAATGACAACGAATTGTGACTTTTATACCATACCATTGCTGTGGTCAAAGCAGTAGATGGCTGATCAGCGGTCATTAGATATTATATGCACATGTTCATTCACTCCGTACGGGTACGTTGCAATCTTCTTTGCACTATTGGGTGTACAATGGCAGCATTTACCTTTTGCCAGAACTAATACACCCATGGTGGCATATCAATATGGCCAAAGACCCAACATCCAGGAGAAGATGGAGGATGTTGGTGTGACAAGGGAGCTTTCATATGTTGCATTGGTGTAGTGGAGGTGAGTATCTCCAGACATTGGTTCTTCTTTATGTCCATACAAAACTAACCTTTTTCATAGAGTAGAAAAAGGTTAGAATCCCATTCAGCTTTTCAATTTTATAAAGAAGGGGAGGCAGCATTCAGACCAGGACACATTTTTTTTGTGAAGCTGCTAATAAAGGAAGTATTTTTGCTTTGAGTGCCTTGGATTCTGGATTTTCAGAAGTTATGGTCATTGGCCTACCAGCGATCATTGGGATTTAGAGATGAGCTGTAAAATATTGATTCTCTGTGGCACTCCCTAATTGTACAGCAGCTTGCTGTTTCTACAGGTTCCCTATGCACAAATTTTTGGTTATGGTCTGTGTCTCTGTTACTGATTTTCATCTATCATAAATAAATATTATTTATGAATAGAAATATGAGTGGTGATATTGCTAACATTTTGTTAAAAAGGTTCAGTGATCACTAAGGCACTGTGGCCTCTGACTAGAGTAAGATTTGGTAATGCTAATACTGTGCTGATCACTGTTTTCCTTGCTGGAGGTTCTTGTGTGAGGAAGCAAAGCCACCTTCATACAGAGACACAGGCCATGATTTATTAAAGCTCTCCAAGGCTGAATACATTTTCACCAGTGAAGCTGGGTGATCCAGCAAACCTGGGATGAATCTGCTCCAGAATTCAAAGCATTTGCTAGCAAATTACATTGAAGAAATCCATTTCAGGTTTGCTGGATCACCCAGCTTCACTGATGAAAGTGAATCCTCTCCAGCCTTGGAGAGCTTTATTAAATCAGGCCCATAGCGTGGAGCAGGGTATGGTAGGTTCGTAATGAGAAAAATGATCTGCTGAGAGAGCACAGACAATGCAGGTAAGGAATACTGGTAGTTCTTTACTCTCTTTTTGCTTTTTTTAGGCATAACCTTAAGAGGTCAGTTACTTTCTAAGATTGCATCTTGCTTTAAGTCAAGTCTAGCTTTACAATCATTTGTATGGTGGAAACACTTCCATGTACACTGTGTTGCAAGTTGCACACCAATATCTTTAGAAGCAAGAAGTTTTTTTCTGCTTTCTTCCTGTTATTTGGATTTTTTCAGAAGGGTAGGAAGTGGCAAGGGGGTTTTACCTTTGGTCATCTACAAGTCCTGGTTTGGTGGAGCCAATCAATTGGTGGAGACATTCAGGGTCGATTGAAAAGAATCACACACCTGCTAAAAGAAGAATCTCTGAACATACGACTAGTATACACAGGGCGATTTTCAATTTTGTCACATTCCCAAGTTTGATAAAATGACCAGATCTAAAGTGAACATGAATTTCAATAATCACATGATCGCAAGCAACAGAGCTTTGGGTCCTTTGACCTGACATGTACAGATTGCACAGATCCATGTTGATATATATCAGCCAGGAGTTCACAAGTCATGTTTTGTATATCAAGAATGAGGCAAATCATATTGAGAGCTTCCAACTGTCCTGTGTTTCACCGCGCCCCATTATTTGTAGGGTAAGATATCATACAAGTGTGTTTTAGGACTTCTGACCGAAGAAAACCGATGGGAACTAGTCAGTTGAGAACAAATGTTAGGGGATTGTGTGTGAACTAGGCTTTACCTTTCCAGTGGCTCATTTGTTGAAATGCTACCTCTGCACTGCTCACCAGTAACTGCATGCATTCACATTTATGGGTGTATAGAATATCTACCGCATTTTTGTATGCTTTGAGGTCTTCTATTCGGTCCAAAGGGAGGAAGCACAGCATGTCGTGGAGTTAACAGGTATTTAACACATCTGACTAGTTGTCTCTGGGCAGTGAAGAATGTACTATGGTGGTCCAAATTCAATGCTTATAGACAGAAAAAAAACCATACCGACCATTCTTGTGGGATTTGACCCTAAACTGTGCAGGTATTATCAGATAGAAGGACAGTCACCCACAGCCCTGGCAGCCTCTGGAGGAAAACCTAGGGTTCCACAGAACCCGGGTTGAGAATGGCTGTGTTAAGGGATATGTACAGTAGGGGAAAATAAAAGAATGAGATGAGAACCCTTTGAGGTTTTTTTTGCTGTTCATGTCTCTATGATATACAATATATACGATATGAATCATAGATTCCTCTCTGCATTTGTCCTGGAGACCACTCTTACATAATTAAAAAGTCATAGGAAATCGAAAGTTAGGAGTTGCCACCAAAAAAGCAGGCAAAAATCTTTTACTGGTGACACTTGTTCTGGTGACCATGTTGGGAATTTACTACACTTTGTAGATATATCATCATCATCATTGTGACATAAAGGGGATATAAATCTCTTTAATGAGACACAGCAAGCAAAAGGGTTTCCATGTATTTCACAACCTTTGCCATTTGGCAAAATCAACTTACAGTAATTAAATATCTATGCAATAAGTAGTTAAAACATTCCATTTACCTAACATAAACTTCAGCATTGGCGAGACTTTTATGTGAGTCACATCACGGAAATGTAATTAAACGCGGTGGCTGTCACAATATAGATTTCATCAAAGAATGCTTAGCAATACAATTTTCTAGGGTAGTACAAAACACTAGATGTGTACAAAATCTTGTCAACCAGTCATATTTCACTATTTCTTGTTTTTGTTCATTTATTAACAGTCAACTGATAATTTTTTTTTATCGGGGGTATTATTTACAACCCAGCACACAGTAGTTAAAGTACCACGCAGCCCAACAAACAGATTCTAGTAGTCAAGAGTATAAGAAATGTACTGTATATCCCAGTAAAATGGGTTCAGAGATCAGGAGTATGTAATGTGCCTACTAAAGTGCATTTTATGGTGCAGGGGCAAGAGTGTGCTCCATACAGCCTGTACATATGTACAAGGTGCAAGAGACAGCAGTAAGTAACACACAGAGTGCAGAACTATGGAACCAAATCAGTGTGTCATGAGTATGTAACATACACGGTACAGTGGCCATAAATATGTAAAGAGTGCAAGAGTTAGCAGTACGTAATATACTGAGAGTAGGGTGCAGTTACATGTAATTTACAGGGTTTTGGGGTCAGGTATTGGTAATTTACTAAATGCAGGAAATATAGAGTTGACTAGTGTGTCCTGTTTAAGGCTGGCTTCCTCATATCTCTGCAGAACAAATCTGGATGCCAGTAATTGACATGTTGCGATTCCATAGACAACAGAGATATTGTTAGTTGGCAGCTGACCTAGCAAGAGATTTGGGGCATGTGCCCTGGGTCCTGCGTGCTAGTGTTGCCCCTGGACAAAAATAGACAAACCCACCACAATCTTGACAACATAGATCTAAATCATTCTGTAGTCCCAAAATAAGTATAACTATAAGGACTCATTACTTTCCTTTAGATCGGTGGTCCCCAACCTTTTGGATGTCATGGACCACTAAATTTATGGACTCCGGAGAGCCGTATGTGTGGGGAGCTGTATGTCACTCAAAGGGGTAGAAATGTCCCCCAGAGTGACTTCATGATGCCAGAGCCCGACCACTCTCCCATCGCAAGTCTGAGACACAACTCGTCCACGGCCCTGAGTCTGCGATGCATACAGAAGACATGGTCTGCGGCTCTGGCTGGTGCACCCCCCCAAGTGGGGTCCTTCTCCTGTCCCCATTGAAAGGTGCACCAGCCAAAGAAGCGGACTTCCAAAATTTTCTTGCGGACCAACCATAGGTTGGGGACTGCTGCTTTAGATAACACAGACAGCGAGCAGAAGACACACGACAGCTCTCCTAGAATTATACTTTTTTTGCACTCAAAGTACCAAAGATAAAACCAAACTCTTTTAATAATATATTTAACATGTCAAAGGTAAGCAATAAAGAAAAGAAACTTTTTTAATATGGTTTACATGCATTTTAAATAAACAAAAAGTCACTATACATAATTATGGAGGCAACACATATTTTAATGCAACTTAATTTAGTGTAGGTAAATACAACATGCAGAAGAGTTATTATTTGTTTGTTGCACTCTGGTATTGATGTTGGCCTTTTGCTAGAGAAACTGTATATATAAATAGTATAAATATATATATATGGCAACTGGCGTATCCTGGTACTACTGAATAACTGGAGGTAATGTTTTTTGCATCATGCAACAACCCCCCCCACCACCCTCCATATCCCTTACCCTTACCTAATTTTGGTATTTTTTGGTTGACCTCTTTATTATTATAATACTATTTCAGCTTACAGTATAGGTAGGGATCCTAGTACTGGGGACTTCATTTACATGAATACCCCCACTACTCCAGCAGCGCACACAGACAACAACAACATGTCTCTTCATTTCTTCAAAACCAATTCTAAAGCAACCAAAGCCTAGAGTAGAAAGATCTTTCCTTGGCTAGCAGTTGCAGACTGGGACCCTTTGTGTAGGAAAGCAGTGGTCATGTTGCAGAGGTCCGATGTGTTCTCTGCTGTTTGGAGAGCTCTGGCTCAGTAAGGGGCATGTTGGACTTCTGCAGTGAAATTGTTGCTTTGCCACAGAGAACAAGAGTCAGCATGTTGGGAGAACTCAGGCTTCTCTTCTTAGGCCAGGGCTAATTTTTTAATTCCAATGAACTGGACATTTATGTAAGCCTTTTGTTTTTTGCACCTGGAATGTATGTAAATATTTTAAACTGGAATTTTAATTACCTTTTAAAGGACTTAATGAAATATTTCCTGTAAAAAAAAAAAACATTAAAGCTTTCATTGCCAACGTCCTAGTTGTCTGGCTGTTATGCAATTTCTCTTGTTTTAATCCTTTGACTATTCTGAAGAAGTATAGAGAAAATGTTTCTGACCCTATGACTTATTTCCTTGTATGAATTTCAATGCAGTGGAGAGGTTGAGTTTGACCTGCTTTGCCTTCAACTCATCGAGACTCAATATGTCCAAAGACACACAGTGCAATGCAAGTAAAAAACAGTCTCTGAACTATGAAGTACACTGCTCCATTACCCAAAAACGAATAAACTGCAACCACGCCTGGTTGCAGTCAATGGCCCTTCTGCTATAAAATAACCTTAGCTGCCATTTTAAATACACTCACCTGTCCCCCTTCTGTCGGGGCAGGCCTTGCATACCTTGCAGTATGTTTAATTGCAGAAGGGACATTGGCGCAAATAAGGTTGCTGGAAGACCGTGTTCTCTTTTGCTTCGACCAAATCTTTTCAGATTATCAGGGGAGCCTAGGCGCCTACCCAGGTCTACCAAGGATGGTACAGAGAAAAAGGGAGCTGCATGGCATGCACACAATCCCTGAGCAAATCAGACAGGGCAGTGGAGGCAGTTGGGAGTAGTGAAGGGGTTCCCAGACACTCAACCAGGCTTTTAACCTTGTCCCTGTGGATAATAAACGGAGCAGCGAGTGTGTGCCCCCCTCCCCCTCTTAACCATAAAAGATCTTATGGAGTCTTGGGTGCAAAGAAGTAAGGGAGAAAATGTAGCATCCTTTACTATGGCAAAACTAGACCAACGAAGGGCAAATGCCATTGTTGGGAAAGGGGGCCCTATCCTCACAACTTGACCCTAGTGTTGTGGGGGTGTGCAGGTGGGGAGCTTATGGGAACCTGGGAATCTTCTTTTAATAAGGAGGCCTTCAGATATTCACTACCTCTCCCTATAGAATAAGTTCAGGGGCATATAGCATACATTGTCTGTTCATAGAACAGGTTAATCCCTAGAATCTACACAATATGTTTGTTTATTTATTTCCGTTTTACTAATAATAACATTTGCTGGTCATATGGTGTCCAAATATGACACCCCACAACATTCCCTTTTGCAGCTGAACATCTTTGCTAAAAGCTAAGCACAAAGATAGTAGCTGTGCCCAGCTGGGAGCACCTATAGCAGTGAATCATGCCTAACAAATCAAAGTTCCATCAGTCATTAAGTCAATTGGCACATGTATGGATGGTAATAAGTTTTGTCTAAACAAATGCTGACTAATATCTTCTTTACACTTGTTCTGATTTTATATATCTGACTGCAGTATTTTACCATAATATTGCCAAACATTAACTATTTTATTTTATTTATGTAATACAATGCCATTCTGATTGGTCACATCAACATACTTTAGTTTCCTTTGTGTTTAAAAATGGTAGCATTGTTGTTGAAGATGTGTGTTGGTTAACATGACATTCTACCTTCAGACTTGCCTTTATGGCTCAGGGTGACTCAGCCATTGCCACGCATAGATACAGTAGTAATTAGGCAGATATATGTGTTACTAAGGTCAAGAATATTATTATTATTATTACACAGTATTTGTATAGGGCCATCATATTATGGGAGGAAACCCACATTCCAAAAACATGCAGTTTATAATGCAGTTTCTAGTTTATAATGGCAAAAATTGGAGTGTCTTGATATATAAAGTTTAACTCTACAATTAACACAGAACTGAAATTAATATTACATGCCTAAGGTCTTTTAAATGCAAGCAGACTAAGTGCATACATTTGACCTGGTATTCGGTGCTGTTTTTATCTAATATGTGACCTGGTATTTTCTGGAATGGAGATGTTTAGAACTTATTTTTTCATTGTCATGCCTTGCAAGTATATATTTAAATGGGTATTCAGTATATGCTGGGGAAATTTTAGGACTAATTAGTGCAGTAAAAATGTGTGTCCTGTAATATCAAAGATAACTGTTTCTCTGCATTTAACATGTAAAGCCTCTTTTATTTTTAATAGTCTGTTTTCTTAAATGCCATTGTCCACCATATGTAAAGTTTCTATGAATGTGCTAATCACTGTAGTATTTGTACACAATACCTTTTTTAAAAAATATATGTAGCTTTTTAATAAATTCAAATCTGATACATAGAAGAAAAGGACGCACTAAAGGAAAATCCAAAAAACTTTGGTTTAGTTATTGTAAACTCCTTTGAGTATAACACATTTGAGTAGTAAGAGTGAATAAATTACATCAGCCAGAGGTCAAAAAGTCAAATCCAGAGATGTAAACTATATACTATGTGGATATTTGAATGTCATTCTCAGTAGTGTTTACAATACAGAAACCAAAGTTTTGTGATCTTTATTAAAGTTGGGCTTTCTTCTTTGTAATTTCTGTGTGTGAGTTAAACATGCCCCTATGGTGAGCACCAGCATCTAAAGTTATGGTTGTTTACAGCAGTAACGAACCCCCATCATACTTCTGTGTCTGTTCAGATCTAACACGTTTGAAATGGAGTTCTCCTTCGTGATATAAGTGGACCATAGGTGGTCATGTTATGTGACCATTATGTCAGCCATATTTATCCATTAAATTCCTACAGTGAAAGTTTCTGAACATGGTCAACGTATTGAAAAGAAGTTGTATCTTACTTCTTACTTCATAATCTAGATTTTTCTGTTTCCAAGCAGCCATTTTTTCCCTATGTAGCCACTGAGATTTATAGACAGCAAGAGGGTGGGTCAAAACTTTTCAAGCCAACAATTTCATGTCAGCAGAGCTCTATTGTTGTGGAACTCCCACAAAAATGATGTGTGTGTAAAGTATGAAGAAGTGCTTCTTGGATCCTCCTTTACAATAAACTGACCTATTTGACTTTTCCACAAATATTTGTGACTGCTGATCTCCTTTCTTACTCATTCATTTAATAATGTTTTGTAGTGTGATTCAGCTGGTAAATCGTCACTATCGTTAGTAGCCTGGCTTGTTAAGCCGTCCACTATCCATTAAAACCTGAGCCAATTATAGGCTAGTAAGATCTCAATTTTTCTATCTCCTGTAAGCCGTCAAAATTTATAGATGGAAATACATTCAACTATATTTGTAATTTATATTGTTCTTAGTGAATTCTAAGTACACATTCATAGGTCCTAAAAGTCCATGTAAACAAAATATTTCACAAACATTTATTTCAGTAATTGATTATTGCCATTTACAATTTAGACCAGGGCTGTCCAACTTCTGTGAGGTCTTCTTTTGCAACCTACAGGGTCATAGCTATGGCCTATTCAAAGGGATATACATTGCTGCCAACCACAGCCTACAGTTTAAATTGTTTAATTACATTTAATTTACCTAGATTGTTCTGACCTTAGATTTAAGAAACTACCACAAAGCCCTATTCCATTTACTATTAAAATGGTGATGTTGTCATTGCTAAATGTCTTTTAGGCTGCGTCTACACGGACAGATTTAATATATATATGCGGGTTTATGCACTTTTACAAGCATTTTAAAGCTTGTCTTTAAAACGCTAAAAAACTCCTATTAACACCTATAATTGCGTTTTACCGTGATTTTACAAGCGTTTATAAAAGGTTTACTTTTAACCCTTTCAGGGAAGGGGTACATAAAACCTCTTATTTATTTGCTGAAAGGGTTTAAAATATGTGTAAAAAAAAGATGATGCTTTAATGTTAAAGTAATTTATTCAATGTGTGTGTTTTGTGTAACAAACTTTTTTTTCTAGAGGTTATCCCACAATGAAAGGATGATTCCCATGGCTGCATTTGTGACATGAGACATCCTGATGACGGCTCAAGAGTCATCGGGGTTTCCCTTTCCGCAGCCAATCACAAAGCACTAGAGGTGAATGGGGAGACTTGTCCTCATTTGCCCTCTAATGCCCGGGGATCCCACACTGTCAGGAGTCTTGTGACTGTGCTCATGTCATGAATGCAGCCGTGGGAATCATTGTTTTATTGTGGGATAACCTGTAGAAAAAAAAGTTCAAGTTACACAAAACACACATTTAATAAATTACTTTACCATTAAAGCCTCATTTTACACATATTTTAAACCCTTTCAGGGAATGAGTAAGGGGTTTTATGTACTCCTGTACTCATTCCCCAGGGTGGGGTGGTGGAGATCTGGGAGTCTCCTTAATAAAAGGGGCTTCCAGATTCCAAAGTCCTGCTTAAAACTCTTTTAAAAAGCCCCATTGTTTTCAATAGAAGTTTTCCTACAAAGCTTAAATATGCTTGTAAAAGCCTCCATTAAATTCAATTTTCAAGCGTTTCGCACGTTTTACCATGTTTACCCTGCATTTAGATTAGCCCATTGGAATGCATGGGAATTTCAAACATTGGCTCAGGTTAAACACTTGGGAAAACGTCTGTACTAAGCCCATAGTGTATTGCACTTAAATAGTTTGCAATGTCGTAGCCTCAGTTTCCCAGAATTGCAACACAAGGTAGCAGACTAAGTCTCTTGCAAAATGGATAATTACATAGTTCATTATACGTCACTAATTTGTGGTTGCAGAATAAATTCAGTGTTTTGGGTTGACCCAAAGGAGATATTACACATCAATCTATCTGGTCCTATCTGATTAGGCTCATAAATAATAAAAAATAAAGAGGTGAACTTTAGAGATTTGCTAGTTAATTCAGCAAATCAATGTTATCCTCAGAAAACGCTGTCTCTAACTTTTGTCAATTGAATAATAGTCTGGGAACTTTGCTGACACTAACATAAAAATCAAGAAACACTCCAGGGATCTCCAGACCATCTGATCACCATCAGTGATAAGTGAATTGCTGCGGCGTTCCCCCTGCATTCCCCTTTTCCATACAGAGGGCTATTACAGACTTCATGACAGGGACCCCTGAGGTGTGTATCCACCAAACTTTTCCTAGAAGTCACTACCACCAGCTTTAAGCATAGAATCCAATGTGGATTACTGTAATCAACTTGTAATTGTCCATAGAAATGAAGCTCCTTGTCCACAGACATATATGCCTCACTAATTTATAACCCAGTCTATGAATATATTTCTGTAATATTGCTACATGAACTTTATAGAAATAGAGGAGATTGGCAACTTCATGTTATACTGTGGTACATTCAGTAGAATTTTGTGGTCCCTTTAAGTTAGAAGGGGTAAAGTTTTAGAATTGTTTTTTGACTACCTCCTGTTGTTCGGGAGGGACTCGGTTCTAGTGAGGTGGGAGCCAATCACCACCCTTGCTCTATGGATGAAATTGGCGGCCGTTTAGGTGGGCACTTCATAAATGATAAGTGGTTGGGATGAGCCAGAGGGCACTCTGATGATAAGAAAATAGGACTCTGGGGTTACAGGTCAGGATATACCTTGGCTCTGGCTGGGCTAGGGCCTGGGCTACGGATTGCTGGGGTTTCCAGCACTTGGAGGCTCATCTGTTGTTGCGGAGAAGCTGCTGAAGAAGGGACCTGCAGGAAGGTACTACTTCAAGAAGAAACTGGGATTATCCAGGGCCTGCCACTGCACAAAGGAAAATCCACCGTGACATGAACTTGGATAGGTATAGATTATTGCTTAACTTTGATTGCCTACCAACCAGTTGGATTTGAACTGCAAACGCCCAGCACTCTGTACCGTAACCCCCTCTCCCCCTCCTGCGGGCTTAAGTAGTGCATAAGAAAAAGGAAATGAAATCAACCCAAAGCACTTTTCCTTTTATCTATCCACCTGACTCAACACATTGCTTCTGCTAGTCTGTGATTCTGGGGGTTTGGTTCCACTGCTGGGGGCATGCCTAAAGAACATAAAATGAATATTATATACATTGTACTAAATAGAGTATACATTATATATATATATATATATATATATATATATATATATATATATATCAGATGTTATACATTCTCAAAAATCACATTTTATTTTAAAATAATTGGTTGGCAACATTTTGTGTATATGACATAAGGTACATATATCATTGTAGTACATTTTAAAGGCTGTACCTGAACATGTGTTGCTCTATCAAGTACTTCTATTGCTTTGAGATTGCTTAATGCATGCATGTGTGATACCTTATACCTTTAGGAAGGCAAAGCTTCCTTGTTGGTACTCTGTTAACAGGTACAAGGCTGAATACTTGAAATTGTAGGTCTTAGTGATTAACAAAATGCAGGACTGTAATCATTGAATGAGTGGCTGATAGGAGCATTGATTAAATTGTTCACATACAGAACACATTCTTATTTTATTATTTTGAGTTTTGAACAGCCAGTGGGATAATAATATAATAACCATTTTTATAATATACATTTTTGTACTCTTAAAACATTTCTTTACCTTCAGGAATGGATCATTTTTGTCTTTTGTTTTTATATGTTTAAACAATAAAATGTAGGGCAAAAAATGACTTAAAGTCCAGTTTCATATTTTCTGAATACATAGAAAGTGTAGAAAATAAGTTGCACATTTTTATGTTGTGTGATATTTGCACAAATGTTTTTCAAACCTATAATTTAGTAAATACTTAAAGATGATAATGTACAAGTATTAATATCAAAATCAAGTCAAGCTCTAAAGTTACCTGCTCCAGTACATTGCTAGGGAATTCATAACTGGGAGCTCTAGAGCAGCGGTTGCCAACCTTTCGGACCTCAAATTTATCATTTTAAATCCTGAGGACCATTAATATGAATTTTTTAAACAAGATAAAAATTTTTGTAAAATAATGATCCTCCTAATGGTGCCTGACAAGGACTGTGGAGGCTCTGATTCATTGATCAGCTCACGGTTAAGTGAAGTATTACTATTGTTACTATTATCATTAGTTGCATTATATTTGGTATAACTAAAGAAATGCTAAATATTTGTTTGCTTTTTCTCACTCATTATGGGTTTATTTCATTTGAATCTAAGATCTAAGACCAAACAAGAAATGATAGGTATCAAAGTCAAACTATTTGATGCCAATAAATATAACAGTTAAAGAAAATACACAGTTAAGGTCATACTTACCTAAAAGAACATCTGAGAATCAAAAATAAAATAAAACAATCTGATGAGAATCGGTATTGGTGGAGCAAGGTGACTGTTGTAATGGTGGGAACAATACTGAAGTGTACGGCTCGGCAGAGGTTGCCTCATACAACATAACACCACACTGACGTCACGCTGCGCCTCCCTTGTTTTTACGTCTTTAGTACAGTTCGTGAATTTTATTCAATATAAAGGTGATAATTGTCATTCAGAATATAAGAATTTATTAGAATTTATTATTAATAAAACATATATAATAAAAAAATTGCAAAAAATGTCCAATGTTTTTGTGGACCACCAAAAGTTTCTCACGGACCACTGGTTGGTGACCGCTGCTCTAGAGGTGTGTATCCACTATAAATTCTTTGAAATCAATCACACCAACAGTAAGCAAAGAACCCAATGTGCAAAGCTGTAATCAACTTCATCCTCCATAGAGATAAAATTCTCTTATGAACAGCGCACAGGTTGATTGACAGGTTCACTTTAATGGCACATCCAGGGTCCCTTAATTTTTCTTCTGCCCTAGAAGATTAAGCATTGCTACTGAGATATGTTTAAAATTAAACTCCAGAAAAACAGACATATATGCACATATTAAAAACTTATATGAAACTTTTCCAGAGTTTTTCCTGAGTTTTACAACCTCTCAAACAGCATAGCATAGCCAGGTTAATAAAATCATTTGTAAAGAGGGAATTCAGTGGTGTCCTCCCTCCATGCTTAGCAGCGAAAGAGCAGCAACAGACTACTAAAGTTGTCCCCTACTCTGTCCCATAAGCTTTTTTTTAGATATTTGAGTACCAATCCTCAGATCCCTTCCATGTCTTGTTGTATAGGAGATGGTACTGGGATGACCCCAGGTCAGATTCAGCATGCTATATATGAGACTTCAATAGGATGACTCTAGGTCAGATTCAAATAATTACACAGCTTACATTAAAAAAATATATTTAGTGATTTAATAAAGAATCTAGAGCTGTGTTTGTGGTATATTTTATTACATAGTATTTATATTATATTATTATTATTACTAATTATTAGTATTTTATACTTGTTTGGAGTTCAGTAATAAGGATCTCTACAATCCTGAACAATTCTTTTGGGTTGATGTCTGTAGTCATACACGGTATGTGTGTTTCTAAAATGCATGCAATTATTTAAAAGTAGCGTTTAGGGGTATAACAAATCACTGGATTTCTTGTTGGTGTTTTATATAGACCCAGTGTCTCTGGATACTGTAAAGTGTCTGTGAAGAGGTCACTGCATAAGGATCACTGTCGTGTGTGAGTCACCATTCCCTCTCATAGGCTCGGTTACATTCCTCCTTCTCACTAACCCAAGACCATGAATAATGTATGTGTATGAAATGGTTATCCTGCAGGTTGTGTGTGCAGGTGTAAAGATGCAAATGTTCGGGATAGAAGCCTGCGGAACTAAGCCCACATTGTGCTGGAATATGTCATAAATGTTTTATATGACAATAATAAAAGCTACATAACCGATGAAGAAGAACCAACGGTTTAATGAATTTAATGCTATGCAGAGAGATGTTTGTGCTGTCCTTTTAAAGTCCTAGAACACAGATCTATTGTTAGATAAATAGGAACCATTTGGCGTTTCTAGAATTGGGAATTTTAGTTGCATTGCACAGAGACACTGCTTGTGGCCATTGAGAAAACTAAACTACTCTGTTGGCCCTCACTACCTGTACAGAAAACCCTGAGGCTCCTATAGCAAAAGAAGGTGAAAGAAAAGCGTCTGTCATTAAAAGAAGCACCATTCTACACTAAACAACAGATAATGGAGGATGGTAAATTATCTAGCAAATATGCAATATTCTTTTAAATAATTGAGCAAGTCCTTTGTTGCAGAAGGGACAGGCGATGTTCTTTTTGCAATAAAAAAAAAATTCTGCAATAATTTGCACTTACCTGTCCTCACTCCATTGTCAGGTGCCAGGCCAGGCATTCTTTTTGTCCTCTTCCAGGTGTCGGATCTTTGGCCATTTTGATTGCTATGATGCCGGGATGACATAACTCCAGCACATGCACACAGCAATTAATTAATTCCCCGGCCCTGGGGAATGCTTGGATTATAAGCTCTTCAGGCAGAGTCCTCTCCTCCTGTCTTACTGTATCTGTCTGGCATCTGCAACCCCTATTTAATGTACAGCGCTGCGTAATAGGTTGGCGCTATATAAATCCTGTTAAAAAAAAATAATAACAATAATAATGCCAGTATACTCAGCATATCCAGCATCCTACAATGAGTATAAGTAGCTTAGTGTACTTTTAGAAAAATATCAAGAACAGGCTGCTAAGTATGTTTTATTGCAGAAGGAACCTGTCCCTTCTCCAATAAAAGTACTGCTTGTTCACAGTTTTTTTTTGTGAAACTATCGTTCTACTTTAATATTATCAGGAGGTCATTTTTTTGCCCTAGGTTTATACTCAAGTGGTACTTTGGTTTATATTTGAATATATACAGTAATATATACATTACATATTACAATATATATAATGAGTATACCAGTATATATATTAGCCTTTCAAATGCATATGATTGTCAAAAAAATAAATGTTTCAGCTAACTAAATCTAAAAGTGAAAATGTTTATTGGTCAGGAAAAAGCTTTTATTTTATGGAGGCATCCAGCTTGCATGTAATTTACTTGCTTGCTTACTTTACTTACTTACTGACATTATGATCACATAATTGTAACCCATGCTGCTTTGATGTGTGACGTGTGCTGTAAATTTGTTTTCTCCTTTACCATTGGTATGTGTTTGACAAGTGTATAATTTGTATTACTATTACAACATTTATCATTTGTGCCTTGTGACCTGTAAAGTTTGCCTTCCCAGTATCTACTTTAAACTTGGAAGTTGTGGGATTTTCCAGGAGGTGTTCCCACCCTGCTGTAGACAGGAAATTCTTTCACACTGGCACTCTCCAGTGAGTTATTGGGTTGGAAATAATAATCTAATTGTTCATTGGCATTTCGAAAAAATACTTCAAGTATTTCAACAAATTTGTATGATAATTGTTTATGATTTTTCTTATTTTTATTTGCTTTGAAACATTTGTATATATATTTTTTTAAAGAAAAGGTCTTGTAAACTAAATTTAAAGGACCTTCATTGTGAATTACATACATTTTATCAGGGAATATAGAGGTTAACATTTTTGGAGACTGTCAGAATACAAACACAATTGGCATTGTCAGAAGCCATATTGTTACCAAGCGTGAATGAGCAGGGGGTGATAGGGGGGTTTCAGTGACTACCCATAGGCAGGATATATATAACAGTAATTGTTGTATTATCTATAAGTTACCACCAAAAAAAAATCATGGTACCCAATTTAATGTTACCTAAAAGCAGGCAGCAAGCAATAAAGTAATGACCAGGGAGGCAAGGTGCTGTATAACCAAAGGATGATATGGCTTTCCTCCATAAGGCAGAATGTAGCCAGTCTTTTGTAAAGACATGAACATTGGTGATCTCACTGGCCCCATTGGTGACCACAAGGTCACCATGTTTCTAATAGGACCTATATATTTTTAACATACATAAGCAATAACAAAAGGTATTTACCTGTATATTTCACAGACCAAAAATAGGAAAATAGGAGAACTTGATTGTAGAATTTTTTACAAATAAACAAACATTTTTCTGCATAAAGTTAACTGGTTTATAGTTTGGGGCATTTCCCAGTATATATTTTTGGGTTGGGGGAAGGTGATTACATGATCTGTTTACTTTGCACTGCAAAATCATTAGGTAAATTATTAATTACCACTTTGAAACATGGTGCTATCTTGGCCAAGTGCCCTGCCTTTCTTATTATATTTAAGTCTAACTGCATTATGCAATTATTGTTTAATATGGAGAATCACTTACACCTCATCATCCTCATCTCTTTTGCAAAAACCAGTGACCTTCCTGATGTGTTCTGAGCTGGACCTGTCCCATTCTACGTTGCTGCAGTTGAGCTTACCTGCAGGTGTGGATTTGTGAAATTTGAAAGAACCTGTTTTAATTCTGATAAGAAATCATCAAAAAGTGTTGAAAGTGCTCAAGGGCTGAGGATGGGCCCTTAGTAAATACTAATCCTGAACTGACCAGAAACTACATTACAAATGTCTCAAACCCCCTAATTGGAAATAAAGCCTCATAAGCATTCATTTCAGGGTGTGGTTTTGTTCATTTAGGAATATATATGGGTACCAGTACCTTTATTGATCAGAACTAGCCTAAAACAAGAATCAGTGTATTGCATGTGGCAATTAGGGAAGGAGGGTGACGTGTGAATCTAGATATCCCCAAAGCTGTAATATCTTCTAAATTTTTCTTATAGTACCTCTCGTATCCCTATAAATACAAACGGTTCAGTAGTTAAAAGAAACAGACCAGGAAGTGTCCCAGATATTTAACTTGTAATTTCAGCATGCAGCACCAGGTCCCCCAATCCTGCTGTTTGGCTAGACATTAAACAACCATACCGTGCAATGATATCCCTCTTCCATACTCTGCTGAAGCAACAGTAAGTAGAAGAAACCCCTTTTTTTTGTACAGCGCTGCGTAATATGTTGGTGCTATATAAATCCTGTTTATTAATAATAATAAAAAAAGAAACATGTTCTATGCTTAGGGATCGCTCCCGATGAGGTTTATGAAGGCTCACTCTCTGGCTGGGGTACAAATGCTGGATCCCACCACTTCCTACAAAAGTAAAGTACTACTTATTTATGCTTTTAAGGCAAATTTTTGAATATTGTTGTATATCATTATATGGTCTATTTGGGTGTGAGAATTGAACTGCTTGGTGCAAATGGTCATATAGCTTGGTGATTTAATACATTTATTTACAAATGTGTTATATACAGCAAATGCATTTTTGGTACAAGCTTCCCCTCCTTCTTCAGGCTTACAGATATATCAATATAAAAAGAATAAAAATGTGATGGCCTGTATATGTTACGGTGGTCAATTTTATGTATATATGTGTGTGTGTTACACTAATTTTATTTATTGTAATACAAGAGTTATGGTAGAATTTACTAGACTGAACAAGCTGAAAACACATTTTGCTAGGCACACCAAAAATTAGCTAAAAGTGCAACAATCTGCATAAAGTAATTAGTATGATAATAAGTTATACAGCATTCAGATTGTGTCACTTTTAAATCTTTTTTCATTATAATATATAATGTAATAAATATATGATCAGCCTGCGTTTTTACAGTTGCTTTATTCTTAGTAGCTATATGCATTTTATCTTATTTTAATCTATACCTGATGTGTCTCTTATAGGGGGGATCCAGATAAATGTGACATTTGGGGAAACACGCCTTTGCATTTGGCTGCTGCCAATGGGCATCTGAATTGCTTATCCTTTCTGGTGTCTTTCGGGGCCAACATCTGGTGTCTGGATAATGACTACCATACGCCACTGGATATGGCTGCCACAAAGGGCCACATGGAGTGCGTGCGTTATCTGGATTCCATTGCAGCCAAGCAGAACGGTTTAAATCCCAAGCTGGTTTCTAAACTAAAGGACCGTGCCTTCCGTGAGGCAGAAAAACGCATTCGTGATTGTGCAAAACTGCAACGCAAGCATCATGAGCGGATGGAACGACGTTACCGAAAGGAGATGTCTGACCATTCTGATACTATGAGCTTCTCCAGCTTCTCCAGGTATCTGAATAACCCTTTATTACTATAATTACCTATTGCCAAATCACAGGGAGTTTTTTTGGGGGAATCTTTGGTGAATTGCTACTAATGATACATAGATGATAAATAGAAGAAGGGAATGTTGGGCGAAATGACTAATAAACTATTGATAATTATATCCCAATATTATCATTTTATGTACATAACCTGTTAAATAAACAGAATAATAGAGCAAAAACTAATACATCTTCTCTTTTCCCCAGCTCAGTAAGCCAGCGCTTTCCAAGTGCCACATTACTTGCCACCATGCCATATTCTCACACTGCAGGCACTACGAAGGGCAAATCAAAGATGCAGAAGAAACTGGAAAAAAGGAAGCAGAATGATGGAACATTTAAGATATATGAAGATGGTCGGAAAAGTGTGCGCTCACTTTCTGGACTGCAGTTAGGTAATGATGTCATGTTTGTGAAGCAAGGCACTTATGCTAGTCCCCGGGATCGAGGGCGACAACATCTCCGTGATATGTTTGCTCATGAGGAAGATTCATTATCAAGGGCTGTCAGTGACCCCGGACTCCATGTGGATTCAACTCACTCTGAAGTCAGCACTGACTCTGGACATGATTCACTTTTCACCAGACCAGGCCTTGGCACTATGGTTTTTAGAAGAAACTATCTGAGCAGTGGGCTGTTTGGAATAGGCAGTAAAGAAGACAATGGACTTAACTTGGAAAGTATGCAGGTGAAGCTTCATAGCCGACTCAAGCGTTCTTCAAGTTTAGACGATAGTATTGGCAGTGCCAGTAGTCTTCAGGGTAGAAATGAGCAGGAGCTGCCATGGGAAGAGGAAGAGTTAGGGTTGGATGATGAAGAGGAACCAGACACCAGCCCCCTGGAGACTTTCTTAGCATCTCTGCAGATGTCTGAGTTTTTCACTCTTTTGCAGGGTGAGAAGATAGATCTGGCAGCCTTGACACTTTGTTCAGACAATGATCTTAAAAGTATACGCATTCCTTTGGGACCTCGAAAAAAAATCCTTGATGGTATCCAAAGAAGAAAACAGGCACTAGATAGACCCCTATCAATAGAAGATACTGAGCTGTAAGTATTTCAATGATAACATGATCTTTGGCCAACATCAAGGCCAACCTCATTCAGGGATTTACATGCTAATATTAGGTAAATGTTAGATGTATTCAAAGGAAAAAAATGAGCATTGTCACAATAGGACACATCCGAAAGTATAAAGCGCTAAAGAGTGACTCTAACTTGGGGTGTCCAGGGGCTAAAAGCCTTTTTCATTTTTTGTGTCAAAAATGCACGGGTCACACTTACCTCTTCCTCACTAAAGCACACTAATGTGCCTCTCTCCTGCACAGCCAGGCAGTTTTACCTTTGAACATGCCTGCACTTCCAAGCTTTATCGGTTTCACTAATCCTGCCGGCCAATCAAGAAATAGCCTCTTAATCATCCCTGACTATTTAGCTAGCTCAGACACAGTACTCAGTGTTTGTGCAACTTGTCTCTTCTAGTGCCAACCCTCCTAGCTCTGCTGAGATTTCCTGTACACCTGCTGGTTAATTTAGTGGTCTCCCTGTTCAGCTCCTGTGATAACCACTTGTTGCCCAGTCTGTTGTTACCCAGCCAATTTCCTTGTGCTGTTCCAGTGTACCTCTCTGTATGTGGATATTCCTGTGTCACCTGTGCCTTCTGTTAAATCCAGTGTCTCCTGTGGCCCCTGTGTCACTGGAGTCTATTTCCTGGATCCCTGGTATTTGACCCCTGGTTGTGACCTGACCTCTCTTGCTTGCTGCCTGACTCCAGCCTTTCTTGACAATTTTTCTGGCCCTGGTGTGCCCAAGGACTTCAACCTGGCAGTAACCAGCAGTGCAACATCCTCACCACTAGAGGCTCTGGAGAAGAACTTGTTCTTATTCTGCGTCCTTGCCCTTCTCAGGGCTCACACCATTTCTGTGCAAGCCATAGTGGCCCCTAGTGGCCCTGTCTCCCCAAGTGTGACAGCACGTGTCGGAAAAACTGTACCAAACTAGGATATTCCAAATTGTCAATATATGACACTTTAAAAACCTTTACAGAGTTAGGTGTACATGATGGCCTTAGAACTATCCCTTTTACTTTGATGTGTCCATAGATACCCAGTATATGTTGGGCATTGAGCATGTATGTATATGTGCATGGGAGCAAGTTAATATTTTGTATTGTATACTTTATTTCATACATTTTATTTTACTTAAATGATTTACTATCACAAGGAGGTAAATGTATTAGACCCCTAGTGCCTCCCCTGTATTGAGCCTAAACAAAGTGTATCCAATTTACTTTTTTTTCCAGCAACAGCTATAGAAACATTGGGATACCAGTATAATAGTCAGGGGTTCAGGGATCTAGGTTCATTTTTACAGAAGAGTTCATGGAAGGAATGTTACTCAGTCTTCCTCTGCTCTGTATACTGGTTTTGAATGTCCCAAGCTCCCACATGAGTCAGTTAAGTGTGATAAACATGGGGTTTGGTGGGTGCAAACCCTTTCCTACATCACAGATGTCTTTATAGCTGCCTAAATCATTTCTACCCTTAACAGGTAAGAGCCAGCTGAAAAAATATCTGTTTTTCTGATCCTGAAATAGAATGATATGGGGTGACTTCTCTTTGTACAGTCATTCTATGGAGTTGTTGAACTTGTATATTTATTACCTTTTAAAGAGACAATTGGATATATTCAGAAATCCAATTTGTGAACAGTGTGGAAACCTACTTATGGCTTATTATCTTGCATTCTAGTCATTTTAGTATAAGAATATAAACATTTGATGGCAGTGTGACATTACCTGGCTAATTCCTAAATATACCATTTGACCATGCAAGATCAGGGTAAATAGGATCTTTTGTTAATGTGACTGGAGGATCCCAATTGGATAAAGGATGGGGATAAATAAAGGGGAGTCTTTTATGTGATATCAGTGTGGACTGTTTGTAGGAGTAAAAGGATGCCTTGCTTTGTAATATTAATAATATTGCACAGTATTTATATAGCACCAACATATTATGCAGCGCTTTACAAAGTCTACAGTCATGCCACTAACTGTCCCTCAGAAGGGTTCACAATCTAATGTCCTTACCATAGTCATATGTCATTATTATAGTCTAAGGTCAATTTTGGGGGGAAGCCAACTAATCTAACTGCATGTTTTTTTGGAATATGAGGGTGATTTTGGAACTATGAGAGTGAGGTACGGATTGAATTAATTATTAATACTGATATTGCAGGAGAATGGTTACAGCTGTGACCTCTTTTAGGGAACATTGTGTGTTTTGTGCATGCACCATGTGTTATGGGTACGGTGGTTTCTGTATCCCTGTTTTGTATGTGCTCTGTGTAAAAATGTTTGTGCTGTAAATGGGCCACTGACCCCTCAAGCCCTTCTTGAGAATGTTGTCTTTAAAGTAGATGGAGGTTATAAGTACCTTCATTTTATCCTTAAATAGATGTTGTCACATTCTTGTTTCTTTACAGATAGTGGCATGACGTGAGTGAGCAAGGACTGATTTACCGTGCCAGAAAACTTGGCGGACTCATACAAGATAGTGACTGCCACAGGCCAAATATGTGCCACTAGAGGAGACCCGAAACTCTCCCATACCTCGCGATTCACTCAGGTGCCAAGAACATTTACCTCTGTATCCAGGTTTACCGGCATGTATTTTCAAATTCCATTTGTTTGCTTTATGCAATGTTTTGTAAAAAGATTTCACGAGTACATGAGTAGTATTGGCTATGAATAGCATTTTATATTGGGGGTTGGGATTGCCATTTTTACCCAGACCTGTGGGGTAGCTTCCCAGTTCGATGCTTATGTTTGTCCTGGACTGGATAGTTAAGGTCCTTGAAGTCAGCTTGAAAACTAATAGTGACAATAGAATGATTTTACCATTTAATATTTTTTTGATTATTGTTTAAAGCAAATGCATGGATTTTATTTACATATTTTTGTGAGCTGTAAAAAATACTATTCATTTCTATATTATGATTTTTTTTCCTGTGGAAAATGCCTGTGTTATATATTATTGTATTGTGTCCTTTTTATATCTCCAGTGCACTGTAATTTCCTTTCTTTAGACAGGGCCAATATGGTGTCACCTAAACTAAATCATTTTTTAATGACTTATAGGAGTGTGCCTGCAGATCTGAGGTGCATAGCCCACCTGTTTACCAGGAGAATAGGGAAGTAACATATCACGTCATGTACATTTCCAGCATGACCAGTACATGTTTGTTCTCCAAGGGTTTGTCTTCTAGATCTATCTGCCTCACAGCCATTATAGGAGTCATCCAATCTTGTAAAAACATGGAAACATGTTGGGAACGAGGGTCGTGACTATGCAAAATTTGCAATACAGAAAATACATATTTTTTGTACAGTATGGGTCGTATTTATAAATGTTTTCACCAAAGATTCACACAGCTTTTACAAATTGTTTACATTTGATTGAATTAAAAAATGTGTGGATCAACTTTTACTTAAGGGTCATACATTTTCTTTTGGGAAAAATGTGCAATTTTTGGGTAAAAACATTTATAAAATAGTCCGCTCTAAGTTCTAGGACTGGACATATCACATGCATTTAATAACAAAATGCTAATATATTTATTCAATATGCAACAATATAGACTATGTATATACACACCAATGCTTCCTAACCTAATCGTACTCATCCTTCTCTCCTCTCCTGCATTCCCCTGTCTTCCCAGTGCTATTGCCACGCTAGCCTTGGCACACTTTTGTTAGCTATTATTTAGTCCTGCCAAGTCAATGCCAGCTTCTGGATAGTGTTTCTTCCATTTGGACCTTTTGTTTTCTAAACACCACGTTAATACCTGACTGGGGTATTCATCAGTTTTCCATACCCAAATAAATACCTGGACTATGCTTCATGGATCGGTCATGAGTTGGGTACAGCGATCCATTTATTTATTCACTAATTTAATAAAAAACAATACCACAATTATCCATACCATTCCTCCAACCTAAAGTCTTGACTAATCTTCACCCTTGTTCCCAGCTTCCCAGAATTCAGGAATTCTCCAAAGGAGAAGCACCATAGCACCAGATTGGCCCCCAATTGAACTCTTGGCCCCATCTTGCTATCATTCTTCTCTTACACAGACTGCCAAATTCTGACCTAACCCACCAAACTGCTGTGCTAATCCTCCTGCTATCAGAATGTTCCACTTGCTCTCAAAATATATTGAGGGTAAATGGGACACCATCTCTGCCCATCAACTTTTCTAGAATAACCACAAAGAAGTCCCTTAGTTTCTTTCCTAGCAGATCTTCCCACATGAATTTCATCTTACGATCTTCTCTCACCTTTCCTGAGATTGTTCTTCTTCTCTGTCATGGAGCTCCTCTGATAATTTTATTCTTAAAGAACTGATTTTTTTATGATTGTATTCAGCCATTTTATTGCTGTCTGACCTCTTTATCTTTTACTTGTAAGCACTTTTTTTTAGGAAGTGGTTTTTGGGTTTCTGATAAGTTGGGCCTTTGTGGTTTTAAGTTTTTTTCTTCAACAGCAGAATTTAAAGGCATCATTGCTTTTCCTATCTTTTCTTCATTCCCCCAACTTTCATATTATTTTTAAGTGGCATAAACCATTGAACATTTTTAATTAAGTTTTATTTTTTTAGACTTCACACTTCCATGATACTGCTTGGTCCTATGATTTAGACTGAAATAAAGAACTTTTCAAATTACCAAAATCAACCAACCAGATTTCAGTTTCAAAGGTTCTTTGAAAGTTGAGGTTTTATTATCAAAAAATGTGATTCATTCACCTTTCATAAAGCTAAAATGCCAATAAAACATCCTCCATTCAGTTGTCAATCTCAAACAGACTGGTCTTAGTAATAATATAAATATTAATAGAAGCAATTTCCCCATATCATTCCAGACTTCCGTGTGATTATCAGGCCAACTCTTCTCGCATTCAGAATTAGGAGTGCCCCATGTAGACAGGAACATAAATTATCACAAAAGAAGACTTTCCTGCTTGTTAAGTATTTTCTCTCTAGAAGGGTTTCTACATAGTATTGGCATGAGTTGTGTAAGGACAGGGCAATATATTTCTACCTGACCTTTTTTAGGGTAATGACTGGCTATCTATGGGATGACTTATAATATACTAAGCTGAACTCCAGGCAGATGTTAAAGACACAAATGAAGGCGTCTGTGTTTTCAAATTAGTCGGAAGAGGAACTGAACTTTGGAAGTTGTGCCAAAAAAAACGCAACAAAAAAGAACACAAAAAGAACTGTGTGCAAGGATAAAAAAGAAAACACCTTTTGTGTTTTTGAGAGGGTTTGTGTCCTAACTGGAAATTTTTGCCATCACTTTCTCTCCCAAGGGGAAATGTCCTCAACGTTATAAATCCCAACAGGAGCACAAACTTTTCCTTGATTTTAATATATTTTTTAAATTAGGGCTTTAGTATATTTGTACAAATATATATTAGTTTGCGATCAATAAAAAAATGTTCAGAAGCTGCCCATTAGGTAGAAGCACAAAACACAAGTCATTTATATGTATTATTAAAAAGCTACATCCCAGACAGGATTTCCATATTCACTTAATGATAAGTTCTAGTTTCTGCATACAAAAGACTTCTCCAGGGTCATTAGGAAGCAGGAAGATGAACAACTTCATTAATGGTCTCAATAAGCTCCTTTGTTAAAAGTATCTGTAGATAAAAGTATGATAGTTGTAGTTTAGTTATTAGATAATTAGCTATTAAAAGCTTCTGATTTGTTTCCAATACAACTACTAATCCTTAAATAAATGTAATATTTTTAGGTATCAATGTACATGTAATATCATCTTAGGTAGGTCAGATCTATTTCAAGATGGTTTGTAAAGTTGATAGCTAGGACAGACAAGAGAAAACATTGGGGCACAAATGATTGCAAAGAAAAAAAATAGAGTTTAAAACAAATTGTAACCTAATAATGATTACTTTTAAAAAAGGAGAGTTGCTTAGCTGTCACAATAAAGCTTTTGCTTCAGTAAGACCTGAACAAGCAGAGATTTTGGCCTTGTTTTGATAGACATTAGCTGCAAGAAGTTCTGTGTATGCGGCTTAGAGTTACTGAAGCCAACTACAGCTAGGCACTTTTTTTTTAAAAAATGCCCCTTTTTAACAATTTAGGAATATAACTAGTTTTTTTTATTAACTGCAAGAACGAGATCTTCCATTACACACACTAACCACAAATGGGTCCTATATGAATGTTACTCTATAGTTCCTTCTCACTCCTTCTGGTTCTGTTCCATTGCCATTCTCTGAACTTCCTCCAATCTACTGATATCCACAATTTTCAAAAAAACTTAAAAAGTTCACCTTCTGAACCTTTGTTACTTTAGGATTGTATTGGGTCATTGCATTGGTCCCATATGAAAGTCACCAATTCATATAGAGACAGAACTGATGTGCAGTGAACATCCATCAAACCACTCTTCCTATTGACATTTAGGAAAAAAGGCAAACACTTCTACCCCTCCATTTACCTATAAGAACTTGACACACACAGGTCAATGGATGGACTTTTGTCCATCCCCCCATCTCATATGGTTTAATTGCTTGTTAGGCTGGAGGATGATGAATAAAGCAAATTTCTCAGTGTTGCAAGCTGCAGGATTTCTACTTGTTGAATGACTAGTCCAACAAAGCCACTTGTTTGGTAACATCACATACAATGCAAGACCAGTGTTCCTGAAGTTTAATGAAGGTGCCAAGAGTTTCCGAACAGTACCAGCTGCTAGGAAAGAGAGAAATACAGAAAGTAACTCAGCATATCACCCCCTAGATAAAACAAATATGTATCCCTTGCAATGCAGGGGGAAACCACAGCAAAGCTAATTTCTAAGGATATCTGGCGTCAATAGTTGTCAACATTCACTCATCTCTATAAAGAATCCTCTACATTTGAAATCTACTGTATACAATATTTAACTATTCAGGCCAATTATTGTGATCAGTTTGTGTCCTTTGTAGGAATGAAAATGAGTGGAGGTCTCTGCAGTGGAGTTATAGACAGGTTTAACCCAACACATGTACCGGTAATCCTTCCCAGCTCTGTTCACTACTTTTTACTGGAGCTGATCATTACTATCCATACTCCTTTTCTATACTCCTATGTTGTGCACTCACAATATTCCTCTTTTTTGTCTTGATATATCAAATGCCTCCACCATGCGGTTCCACCAAAATATAATCCCTTCTGAAGATCATTATTAATCATCTATTCTTACTTTTATTTGGGGATCTATAGTAAGATCTGCTGTTGATTTTATATTGGCCGGTGAACTTTAGTTTTGATTCTATGCGAGCAGTAAACACATTTAAAGTTGCTTATGTTTTACTACAATGAATATGTTATGAAACCTTTTCTATTGCAACAGTGACAAGAAAAACAACACAATTTCAATCACTTTTTTGGGGGTGTTTTATTCCTATTGGGCCATATGATCACATAATCTGAGTTTTCAATGTATTTAGGTGCTATGTCTCTATGTTGATGACTTTGTGTAAATGGTAGATGTGTATTGTATATATAGTGATTGTATATCTTTACATATGGTGATTTGTTGAAATACCATGACCACAGAATTAATTAAAGTGCATGTATAGCCAAAACATTTGTTAGGATGTATGGTATAGGGAAGGGTTATTTTTTGCTGTCTGTGTCCCACTGAGAACTCACTTCACTTAGTTACATATACAGTTAGTCAGTTTGTAAAAAAGACACGTCCATCAAGCTCAACTACTAGGGAAATAAACATACTAGAAAGCTCCATATTCCAGATATTTCGGATACAATAGGAGGAAAGATATGTAATGGTGGGAAGTAGTTAGGGTTTAAGAGAAAGAAGAAGACGGGTAGGCAAGTATGAAAAAATAGATATTGAGTGCTCTTTAAATGAGCAGAAAGTAGGAGCAAGCCAAATAGAATGAGGAAGACCATTCCAGAGAGTTGGGACAGCTCTAGAGCCGTCTTAGAGCCGTGCGTGTGATGAGGTTATGAGCAGAGAAGTCATTAGTAAAAAGACAAGTCCATCAAGCTTAACTACCAGGGAAATAAACATACTAGAAAGCTCCATATTCCAGATATTTCGAATGAAATTTGATATACAGTGGTCGTCAACATTTGGAATCTCACAGACCACTAAATTCATAATATTAAATGCGGTGGCATGTAGTAGAAGCGAGTGAGCATGCGCCAGGTCAGGAAACTGGACCACACATATGCAAGGAGCCATGTGTCACCCAAAGGAGTAGAGAGCTCACTCTCCCATTGCAGATTCAGACGTGCTTGCTAAACATCCTCGGGGAGGGCAATAGCACAACTTTTGTTGTGTCCATATGGGGGACATGATCAGCGGGGTCCTGAGAACAGCCAGAGCCACAGACCACCTCACGGACCACCGGTTGCCAACCGCTGATCTAGAGAAAGGCCCTGGAGACTCAACAGGAAATAAAATTTTCTGCAAAATAAAAGATTTCTCATTTTAAATTTCAGAAAAACATTTTCCCAATAAATTATTTATTCCTTACCTTTAGTTCCTCCTGTAGGATTTTAGAAGAGTGCATCTCCCTAATACAGTCAGCAAAAAAATTGATTGGTAGACTACCCCTCCCAGCTCTAACCAAAATATAAAGAAAAAAAATATTTGCCTTTACGTACACTTTAATCTGTAGAGTAATGGGTATATATGTAATAAAACAATGTGCCTGGTTTGTTAAAGCTCTACAAGACTGGGGAAGATAAACTATCATGGGTGAACTTGAATGATCCAGAAAACCTGATTCAGAATTTTAAACATTTGCCAAAAAATAGCAAATGATTTTAGGAATTCCATTTCAGGTTTGTTGGATCACCCATGTTCACCCATGATGATCTATCTTCTCCAATCTTGGAGAGCTTCATAACAGCCATTTTTAAGCCAGGGTTCCTCCAGATAATGCTAGGGGTTCCTCGAACTGTGACCAACTGTCCTCCTTTTTCATGATTCCTACACAGTTCTGGGGTCAATGCCATATGATAGAGCCAGCTGAATGATACCAATGATGACAAGTGGCATTCTAGTCACAACTATAATGGCAGAATTGCAACTATTTTAAGGGTTCCTTGTGGATAAAAAGGCTGAGAAAAGCTCTTCTAAGCAATGGCCAAGCATGTACAATAATTTTTTTCTTAATACCTAAAAAAATGTACTGGATGCTCCCGAGGTATGCAATGTATCTCTTTTTTATATGTAGGCCACAAAACAGTATTTTGGTCTTCGGAGGTACAATTTCATCTCATGTCCTTTGTATAATCTCCTAATTTTTACTGCAATAACAGCCTCCTCCTTTTCTATCCAAACGAAGGATTAAATATGAATGTGGGAACACTTTTATATGGAGCCCCATGCTTATGTTTGCCAGCCTTTGGGCAGAGCTTATTTCATTATCTGTAAAACCTATGCCAGTAATTAGATTTTATTCAGCCATTAAGATATGAGATTAGCCTAGGATGGAGTACACAGTTTCGTCTTTGCACTTGAAAATGTGCTGCCAAAGAGGAAATTATGCAAAGGAAGACTCGGGATGATGTTGTACTTCAGCCAGTGGATTCCACCAACCTGCATTTATAAATTTAGATCTTGTCTCAAGAGCATTACAGTAAAAATTGGAACTTGGAGAACAGGTTTCCATTCAGTAATATTGTAAGTGTATCTATTCTAGTGAAAGGAACCATGATCCAAGTTGAATGGTGCAGGAGTTCACAGAATGTCACAGAGTGACTGTATATGAATTATATCAGCCTCTTGCAATCCCTGAACAGAAGGAGTAAAGGGATGGGTAGCACTAATTAGGTGTGCTGTATACAAACTTGCTGATGGAATGAGGGAGGAAAATAAGGAGAAATGACATAATGGAGTTGATTTGCTAAAGGTTTAGGCACATTGTTAAATGAGATCACTCTGCAAGATAATGAAAGGGTATGTATAGTAAAAGAGGTAAAAAATCTATTTAGCAAAGAATACTCAATCACATGCAAGGAAATACAAAAAAAAAAAAACAAACAAAAACTTTGCATCATTCACTAAGCTACTGTTGATAATCAAGTATAAACCAAGATTTTTGGCCTCAAAATGCCAATAAAAAAAGCTTAGTTTGTACTGGAGTCACACCCCAGTGGATGGCGCTGTGCCCCCACATAACCCAACGTAACAAACTCAACACTAAATAGTCAGAGACAAATGCTGTTATTAAAGAGTTTCCTAAACATTTTACACATGAGGACACAGTGCCATCCATTAGTGGCCAACAACCATGCACAAAAGTGATCTATCATAACCCACTCAAAGCATAACCAATACAAGGGACAACAAGGATACAGACTGAGCCTGTGCAATTTTACATTTTTTTTTCTTAAATAAAAACAAAATACAATAAACCATGAATATATTTATTCATAATACTTTTATTGCTGTTTTGACTGTTATGATTCCATTTTGTGCCCTAGGTTTATTCTTCAGTCAAAGCAGGTTTTCTGTAGTATTAGCTAAAAATATGTACCTCCTTTTACACTTGAATCGGTTTATAATCGAGTATATACATAGGTGAATTATTCCTTGCAGAGTGATAATTCACTTTCCAAAGAGAGATTTATTCTTCCATTAGTAAAACCTGATACTTCCATTTTATCCAAAGAGTAAAAAAAAGTTTTGTGTGTAGATACATTATAATTTGTAGGCTCCCACTTCCTATATGGAGTTCAGTTTTTATACAAATCTCTTTGGTAGACAATGTCTATTTCATGGCAATAAATATACAAGGGGGTGCTAAGAAGTTTCTGGCTTTGCCCCCTTCTAGATGAAATAGAAAAATGAGTGTGGGGGCATATGACAGCCTAATATCTTAGTATGTAACTGTGCAAATATCAGGTCTTTGTGATTCTTAAAACTGTTTTTTAGGGAGAAGCTGTGATGGCAGAAGTCTTTCCACTGGGCACCAATTAAAGAGGCTATAAATTGGTTTTAGTAGGGGTTTCCCAAGACCTGAAAACTATTTTAAGGGTTCCTTGTGGATAAAAAGGCTAAGAAAAGCTCTTCTAAGCAATGGCCAAGCATGTACAATAATTTTTTTCTTAATACCTAAAAAAAATGTTGTACTGGATGCTTCAGAGGTATGCCATGTATCTCTTTTTTATATATAGGCCAGAAAACAGTATTTTGGTCTTCAGAGGTACAATTTCATCTCATGTCCTCCTTTGTATAATCTCCTAATTTTTACTGCAATAACAGCCTCCTCCTTTTCTATCCAAACGAAGGATTAAATATGAATGTGAGATAATTTACGTTTATATGGAGCCCCATGCTTATGTTTGCAAGCCTTTGGGCAGAGCTTATTTCATTATCTGTAAAACCTATGCCAGTAATTAGATTTTATTTAGCCATTAAGATATGAGATTTGCTTAGGATGGAGTACACAGTTTTATCTTTGCACTTGAAAATGTGCTGCCAAAGAGGAATATAGGCAAAGGAAGACTCGGGATGATGTTGTACTTCAGCCATTGGATTCCACCAACCTGCATTTATAAATTTAGATCTTGTCTCAAGAGTATTACAGTAAAAATTGGAACTTGGAGAACAGGTTTCCATTCAGTAATATTGTAATTGTATCTATTTGACTACTAAAGAAAAGGGATAAACGTTTTTCCAGTTTTCATAAGTCCTAATGACAATAACAATTTTTATTTTTTTATATCTGTAATTCTATGAAATTTGTCAATGGTTTGTAGGACTTTACGTTTTTTGGATCTCCTTTTTTCTTCTATTTCCAGAACCAATGTATACTTTCTAACAGACAAATACAATTGGTGAGCCTGTGAAGAGAAAATGAAGCAAGGCTTGTGTCATGTCAGATAATTATACATGCCAAAGTTTTGGTGCAGTGCTAATCCTACAATTAGTTATTATTATTCTACAAAATTAGCTAGAGATTAAACATAAGTAGGCAGTAGGCTGCCACTTTTTGGACTCTGCAATGGATCCACCCACATCACATACACTTTTATTAAAATATTATTATATGTCACTATACAATAATTGTGATCAGGTCGCCCTTTGTATTTAATCATGAACAAATTTATTTTTCATATGGACCTGACTCTGACATAACATTACAACCATATTCATCCGTTTCTTTTAGCACTAAAGCTTGGAGAGGAAGGAGCACAATTCTGAGCCAATCAGTCCTATGTTGTTAAAGGACAGGATAACATAGGGATTAGCTTTTCACTCTGCTGCTGCTCTCTTGCTGTCCAATGACAGGCCCAGTAAGTCCTGCATCAGTCTATGTTACTTATAAGCAGCATAGTCGATAGAAAAACCAAAAATCAGGTTGTGCTGTCTGGTAATGATGTCTAGGACACCGACCGAAAACAATAATAATTGATTAATACAATAATAAATAATAAAATAATTCATAAAATAAAACAATTGTTAGTAGTAGTAATAGTACAGGTAAAATATCTCAGCAAGTAAAACCTATTGGCCTATGTTCTAATGACCTGTAATAAAACAAAGTTTGTCTACTGATTTCCCTGTGGCACTGTATCAATGTGTAATACATGAATATACAATATATTATTGGAGAGCTGGATTTCCGAAGATTGGCCACCCACCAACTACAGGTAAGTGTCTGTCCAACATTTCTCTTTTTTTAAAAAAAAACTTAGTATGCAACACTCAGATGATCTATTATTGAACAAAAAATTGAAAATATAATTACATGACATGGATGAATATTTATATTTAAAATACATAATAAAATAATTAACTGGGCCAAGTATTCCCATAGAACAGAGTGCAATAAACAATGCTGCTCTGACACAGGGGAAAAATGATTGCCCTGATACATTCTATACATCGGTGAAGGACGTCCTGATTGTGTTTTTTTCTATTTAGATATAAATAGCTGATAGTCTTGGTTGTATTTAATTTTCAGCTGGTGGAAATTAAGTGTGATACTCACAGGAATTTTTATATAAGGCTGCACCCAAGGGAGATATAAAAGATACAACAATGCAGCTCTGTTGTCATCAATAAATCATTAAATGTAATTTTAATGCAACTCGTGTAGTGACTGTATTTGAATTATATCAGCCTCTTACAATCCCTGAACAGAAGGAGTAAATGGATGGATGGCGCTAATTAGGTGTGCTATACAAACTGGCTGATGGAATGAGGGAGGAAAAAAAGGAGAAATGACATAATGGAGTTGATTTGCTAAAGGTTTAGGATCTGCAAGATAATGAAAGGGTATGCTTACTAAAAGTGGTAAAAAAAATCTATTTAGCAAAGAATACTTAATCACATGCAAGAAAATACAAAAAAACAAACAAACAAAAACTTTGCATCATTCACTAAACTACTGTGGATAGTTAAATATATTCCAAGATTTTTGGCCTCAATAGCATTAAAAAAAGCTTGGTTTGAACTACAGTCACACCCCAGTGGATGGCGCTGTGCCCTTACATAACCTGTGTAACAAACTAAACACTAAATCGTCGGAGATAAATGCTGTTATTAAAAAGTTTCTTACACATTTTACACATGTGGACACAGTGCCATCCATTAGTGGCCAACTACCATCCACAAAAGTGATTTTCATAACCCACTCAAAGCATACCCACTACAAAAGGACAACAAGGATACAGACTGAGCCTGTGCAATTTTACATTTTTTTTTCCTTTTAAATAAAAACAAAATAAAATACACCATGAATCTATTTATTCACAATACTTTTATTGCTGTTTATATCAATGACTGTTTTGACTGTTAGCAATTACGATTCCATTTTGTGCCCTAGGTTTATTCTTCAGTCAAAGCAGGTTTTCTGTAGTATTAGCTAAAAGTATGTACCTTGGTTGAGTATAGGTTTATAATCAAGTATATACATAGGTGAATTATTCCTTGCAGAGTGATAATTCACTTTCTAAAGAGAGATTTCTTCTTCCCTTAGTAAGACCTGATACTTTTTTTATCCAAAACTTTTTTTATCCAAAGAGTAAAAAAAAAGTTTTGTGTATAGATACAATATAATTTGTAGGCTCCCACTTCCTACATGAAGTTCAGTTTTTATACAAATCTCTTTGGTAGACAGTGTCTATTGCATAGCAATAAATATATGAGGGGGTGCAGAGAAGTTCCTGGCTTTGCCCCCTTCTAGATGAAATAGAGAAATGAGTGTGGGGGCATATGACAGCCTAATATCTTAGTATGTAACTGTGCAAATATCATTAGGCTGTCATATGCCCCCACACTCATTTTTCAGTTTTATCTGGAAGGGGGCAAAGCCAGGAACTACTCAGCACCCCCTCGCATCAGTAGAACCCAATAGTAGTAGAGTCTTGTATCACCTTAGTCAGTGATTCAAGGAGAGAGTTAAAGGTTTATGATTTGTATTTCTGAAATAAGAATGTCCAACAGCTTAAAAACTATAAATGCTGAAATCTCATTTTTGTTGCATGGCCAAGACATGACATGACTTCTGTTTCTTGAGAACAGCAACATTTTAAATGGAAAAATATTGTTTATTCAGATAACAAGGGTGACATTACTGTGCTAAATAATATTGAACAATGGAGGTTGCATAATCCTGAATCAGCTTTGAGTCACATGACCTGGCTCTCACCTGTTTCAGAAACCTATAGTCTGCAGAGGAAGGTAGAAGGTTTTGCTTTATGATAGCCAGTTGCTTTGCCCCATATGAGCACATTTTTATTTTAGGGGCCCATTCACACTCAAGCATTCAATTGTATTGTGGTAATGCACTGTAATGTGTGATATGGAATGTGTCAAGGTTTGTTGAGATTATTATTTAAATAAACCAAAACTACCTATATTGTGCATTGGGTTGCACTGATGCACATTGGGCTCAGCTGTACAGTGGGTTGGCACTGCACATAGAGGAGGATTGTTGCCATGCATGTTGGTAAAGTGCCTTTTCTGAACATATAACACAGTTTTCACAAGTGTGAATAAGCCCCCAGGGCCATTTCAGGCTCTCAGTGAGCTGTAGCAGTCTGCCAAAGGCCTAACCGCAGCCCTAATCTCTCAAGAGGAGTTGTGAACCATTTTTGCATGCAGCTGTGGCAGGTTGGGTATAGTTGCTCATAGTGACAAGTGACTTTTGGGTTTTTGCTACTTGAAGAATTGCAACCTGGCTGCAGTTGCATGCAAGGGTTCTTAGCTGTGGTGCCGTTTGCTGCTCTCGGGTGTTTTTTTATACTGCAGGTGTGAATAGGCCCTAAGTCTTTTAGCCTGTAAAGAGAATTTACCTAATAAAATAGAAAGTATACCAAAAAAGAATCATGATCATGGTGGCTGTATTTACAATGTATGGTCACAAGATGGCAGTAACGAATTATACTTCTTTCCCCCTGTAAAGAATACATTGAAAGAAAAGTTACCTGGGATTTGTTACCAGACATGAGAAAACAGTTCAGAATTTTGAATTTATTTTGCCAGAGAATAATACTTATAGCAAAATGCAGATTTCCTGAAGATGGCTGAAACTCACCAAACTTGTTGAAATCTGACTCTACAATCCTTGCTCTAGAATCACCAACCATCCCCTGCACTGTGTAGGGACCAGCAATCAAATTAATAGCTAATAGTTATCCATCATTATTTGATTAGGATGAGAAACTATGCAGGTTTTGGTAAATAAATACAGTGTTATGTTTGCCGCAGCTTTTTTTTTATGTCAATCTCTTGGTTCCTGAAGAAGCAGAGTCTGTGAAACATATCAAAAAGAAATTGGGACTAAATTTGTATCATTTGTATATGAACACATTTTTGAAGGACATACAGTAAGGTAAAGCTCACGTTTTAATGCCGAAATTATGGTTTGAAGAACTAGTGTGTATGTATGTGAATTAAATAAAAAAAAGGGCTTAAAAATCTTTGTGGATGGGAGGTTTTTTGATACAAACACTGGATGTGGCACCAATACCATAATTATTTCCAACAGAGAAAATTTTGGTAAATTTCATGTACAGCCAGTTCTGCCAACAATTCATCTTTTGGTTTCTCTTCAATGTCCCCCTAAAATTCTGATTCTTCTTTCTTCTATTGGGCCTGATTTAATAAAGCTGTCCAAGGCTGGAGAAGATACACTGTCATCAGTAAAGCTGGGCGATCCGGCAGACCTGCAATGGATATGGTCCAGGATTCAAAACATTTGCTAGCAAAAAGCAAATGATGTGAAGAAATCCATTCCAGGTTTGTGGATCACACAGGCTCCCTGATGAAAGTGTCTCCAGCCTTGGAGAGCTTTAATAAATCAGGCCCATTACATCAGCCATATGTCTGAATAGGAGGCCCTGATGTCAAAGCTTCCTACAGCTCCAAGAATTTGATCTCTGAAGCATTACTAAGCAGAGCATTTATTACAGTTTATTAATGTAAACCTACTCCAATACAAAAATTGTTATTGCACTCACAAGGTGAAGGAGCAAATACAAATATCCTTCAGGCTATTGTCTGAATGCCAACTCGGGTTCCATCATTGTTGATTTTTTTTATAGGATATGTGTGCTGAACAAACTTTTACAAACAGGATTAGCACTGACCATACCCAATACAAAGAGATTGCACAGGGGCCAGATGTACATTCACAGTCAGCCTGTGCATAGATTACAAAACCACAGAAAGTCATAGAAAAAAAGCCATATATATTGATACAAATCTTACAGTACGCAATAAAAACAGCATGCAATACTATTTACAGCTGATACAGTAATACAATAAAAACAGCATGCAATACTATTTACAACTGATACAGTAATATAATACAAATTATTACAATAAAGATCAAATGCGTACACATACATATCTTATAAAACGGCATACAAAATTCATATGTGGCTGACAAAATTTACTTACTCTTGTCTTTTATTTCCCACTTGAACACATCTACATCACAATGGTCTCAATATGTCAAAATTTCTGCTATTGATACGAGACCTGATGTTGTTCACTGTTGGGGTCCAAGTGGACTAATTTTATTTGATTAACCTAATCTATGGGGTCTATTTACAAAGCAATGAATCTGACAAGCAGTGAAACATTCCCTAGTGGACAGTCTTCCAGATCCATGTGTCAGATGGGGATGGGAATGTCAGATTCACTGCTTTATAACTGGACTCCTGTGTACAGATCAGTCCTGTAGATGTGGTTATTTGAGTAGCTTGGTCACCTTTGGCTCCCTTTAGTAGAGGACTAAGAATACATTTAGATGTAATGCTATAGGGAGATATCAGAGAGTCATTATAGTCCTAACTGTTCACTTTAGGATCATTAAAGGTGACACTCTTTGCGTTTGGAGGAAAAGAAGTTTAAGCTCTGGATAAGGAAGGATTCTTCACTGTAAGGTCTGTGAAAATGTGGAATCAGCTCTCTCAGGAAATAGTTTCAGCAACTACTATAGATTGCTTTAAGAAAAAGCTGGATGATTTCTAGAAGCACAGAATATAACTGGGTATTAAGGCTTTAAAGTAAAAATAACAGTGACTGTTGATCCAGGGAACATCCGATTGCCTCATGGATTCTGGAATTAATTTTTCTCCCCTGTTGAAGCAAATTGTATTCTTTCCCCGGACCAGCTCTGTTCATACGGTTTTATATCGGGGATATGTTTATTTTACTAGTGGTTGACATTGATGGACTTGTGTCTTTTTTCATCCTGACTTACTATGTAACTAATTATAACCTCATCTTACATTTTACTAGTCCACCACAAAATGTGAATCAAAAAAAAATCTAAAAACTTTGCAGGAGGGAATACATTGAAATTATATCATTACATAGTAAGTCAAGTTTAAATAAAATGCACTGGTTTCTTTAAATAAAGAAAAAAAACACACACACATATATATATATATATATATATTAGAAAAACCAACATTCTCTGTTCAGAAGCTTATACGCAAAGCTGATCCAGAGGAAAGTGAAAAAAAGTTTTCTTGTTCCTTAAGACAATTGGATATTGAAGAATTACGGAATGGTAAATTTACCATGCACACTATTTTATAAATTACACTTATATTTGTTTTTAGTTTCTGAAAAATAGTATAGGGGTTCAAGGATCATAACTGCTGGAAGTTTTCACAGCCAACAACCATATGCTAAATTCGAGGGAAATGCAGCCGACTGTATTTAAATCTTATTCCACACTCTCGCAGGCTTCCTATTCCCTAAGTGATCTCCCAAAGCCTTTACTGAGACACATAGATGTCACCATGTACAATGCATTGTATGTTAGGGTGCAGAGGGTTCCCCCACAGCCCTGAATGATGGTGGGAAGAGGAGAGTGGTGGCTGCCAGGGTAGCCAGGGGTAAGGTAAGTAAAAATGAATTTACTTAACCTCTTGACATAAGGAGTTTTCAGTGTTGGGATGGGGAGCAAGGGCAGTTTTGACATTTCCCTGGCATTTCTAAAACAAGTATTATCACACCTCAATATAAAAAAGTCAAACACTAAAAAAATATTCAAAAAAGGTAAATATTTAGCTAAATTGTTTTGTTTTAGTTGTGGAATGAGTCAGGAATATTTTTTACTGTTTGCCTCAACTTCCTATTTCACAGATGCAACAGGAAGTACAATGGAAACTCATACCCCCCATCATCATTTGCGGAAATATGCCTGCTTTCTGGTTCATCATCATGTGGCCATTCTAAGTTCCCAACTATGTACATATTTGGGGAAAAATCAAGAGAAGTAAAACAGAGAAGCCCGAACTTGTGTACCAATGTCATCTTACCAAGGGCAAGCAAACAACAGAAAGAAATAATTAACATCATGCTTGCCTAGTTACTATATGAATCATTTTATATCTGACCCCACAGTCAAATCATTAACCTTTTGTTAGTGTCTCATTTTGGTTGGTTTTTGATCTCAGTTGGTGATTTGATGGCCCTGACACAAATATCTGTCATGTCCTTCATGTGTGGAAAATAAATACTGGTGCTGCATCATTTGTAAAAATATGACTTTGCAGGAACAACTTTGATGCTTATCAATGGATGAGTTGGAATTATACAGTTAGATAATTAAAGATGAACTATGGGCATGCAGAAAAGTAAAGAATTAAAGGAATCAATTAATACATCATTGCATGTACTTATTTTAAATGTGATTCTGATCGGTACCTGATCAGCCTCTTGCAATCCTTGTACAGGAGACCAGCAGAGAGAGCCAACCTGCACTGAAAAGAGGAGAAGACACAATGGGCCGGATTTATTAAAGCTCTCCAAGGCTGGAGAAAATAAACATTTTATCAGTAAAGCTGGGTGATCCAGCAAAACTGGAATGATTAAGGACCAGGATTGAAAACATTTGCTAAGAAATAGCAAATTAATTTTAAGAAATCTATTCCAGGTTTGCTGGATCACCCAGCTTCACTGATGAAGATGTATCCTCTTCAGCCTTGGAAAGCTTTAATAAATCAGGTCCAATGACATGGCAATGAGCTTATCAATATACTGCTTATCTTTTTTTTCTCTTCAGTCACAGGGATGAAAAGGGAAAGTAAAACTTGCTGATAAATATTAAATTCCCTTCTTTCCAAGCAGGGCTTTGCTGCAAAACTGTGCAAACCTCATGGATGGATAGGCAGAATTACAAATGAATGAAATAACAGTGCATGTGTAAATAGTATAAAAGTGGCAAATGTGTGGTTCAAAAAAAAAATCAAAACTTCCTTTTTTACTAAATACATCAGAGTTAAGAAACAAGGATTGGACTTTAGTGAATGGTGTTACGCACAGCCTTGATCGCCTATGGGGAGGCCACTGTCCAAATCTGTACCATGCATGATCCTCTTCTAGTCTTTTAGTAACAGTAAATATTATAAACATGGTCTTCTCTCTTGTTGTACAGGGCCATGCAACGTGGAAGAACTATGGGAATTTACAGCTCCGTTTTCCATATTTCATCCATGTACTGTTGGCTTGGAGCTCAGCTTTATAAACCCAGAGTGCACCCAGAAGCTTGCAGCTAAAAGTAATAAAATGTCATATGTACAGGTGAGTGGCAAAGCCTCAGGTTTGTGCCATGCCTCGTTCCATGTCAATGACTGGGAGCTGATGCATCAATGGGTGCTGATGTTGAGTTTTTTCTTTATTTAAATTTCTTGCCAAGTGTTGACAGCCGAGATGAACGTGTGGCTGAAGGCGCAGTCTGTGAATGTGATTCTGCATTCAGTGTCTGTCTGCATTTGCCCTGACTTCGGCATACATTGTTCATCTCAAACAGTTCCAGTTACTCAAACTAAAACCTACCATATAGATATATTGTTAATTCTGATGCCCTATATCCATTTATGTGTATTCATTTTTAAAGGTTACAAAAAAAATTAACATTCAATATTTCATATCCCGTAAAAATACATTTATATAAATTCTCTTTTTGGTTGCTGAGGTCGGAACTGAAAACATAATGTGGAAAAACAATTAACAAGATTAAGGAGCTCCAGTATGAACTACAACACTTAATTGTTCTGTGCATGCAGCGTGTAATTAATGTACTTAATGTAATCTATCATTAACATTCTGGATTATTCTAAAGCAATGCCGTGCATTATGGGTACACAGCATCAGGTGATTCTTTTCCATACATTAGGGCAATACCATGAAACATGTGTAATGTGTATAAGAGGAATTGTCTTTGTGGTTAAATCCTGTACTTCATGCCTTGAATCTCATGACAATGTCAGCTGGCTTGACTGACTCCGTTATTGATCAGTGGAAAGGATTAAAAACAGGATGCATTTTCTGTTTTATGTTGGAGTCTCATTGAGGGGGGGGTTATGGTTGGTTTTTGGGTACATCTGCACTTTTTTCTACCTAATGTGGATCGGGGGATTCTAACATTTTTAGTAGATGAAACAGACAGAATTAGCTTCAAATGTTAAAACACAAAATCTTAATGATATGGGACACTCTGCATACAGTATTTGAACATATTTTTCTTTTCTGGTTTGGATTACCTAGGGATACATAAGTTCTAGACGAGGTGTCTGAGAAGCTTGTCAATAAACTCCAGCCCTCATCAGATTGTTCGACTGGCTTAACTAGATCGGTTTTATTGTCAAAGTCTTTTGGTAACTCTAGAACTCATAAAACTTTATCCTGCCTGCTGTAGGAACCACAAAATCCATGTCCCGTGCCCAGCATAAGCTACCCATCTATAGCACCCCAAAAACATTCAGGGCCCTGTATGAGCAGTCGATGGCAAAACACTTCATAGAGAATATATGACCAGTGTGCAAGAAATGCTGCCTTGGTCTAAAGTGCTTTATCTAGTTTAACTAGATTGGAGATCCATGGCATTTAGAATACTGAACATTTTGTTGTCCAACATGAAAGTCTAAATTTTTTTTTTATTAACTAAAGCTGAACTTACACTTCTCCCAAACTATGAAATATGCCTTAAAATACAAATACCTTACCACATTGCTTCAAAATACAAATACCTTACCATAATGCCTCAAAATACAAATACCTTACTACATTGCTTCAAAATACAAATACCTTACCATAATTTTTAGGAAAAAAGTCCAATTTCAGAATAGAGTCAAGGCCTTTCAAACTTCAGCAACTTCCTATTAGATATTGAGACTGCACATCATGCTAAAACAGTCAGAAATTGCATTAAGTGGTGGGAATAGGGGAGGACGTGATCATACCTTCACTTTTCATTTTAAAGTTGGTATTTGCATATTAGCAGACCTAAGGCTTAGGTGCTCTTACTGCCCTGTGAAAATTGTGCAAATTTCACAAAAAATCTCTAACTTATCAATGAGCTTATCATATCCCTCCTAAGCTTAACTATCATGAAAACCCCAGCTTTTAGGCAGTAAAGCCATGGTTTGCTCTCTGATGCCTTCTCCAAATTTCCAGCTTTGGAAGCGTGTCCTTTACAAGACAAGGATGTAAACATTGAAGTTTCCTGATTTAGGTAAGTATACATCTAGAGGTAGGGTATTTTGGATCTGGGGGGCTTCTTTGAAAGTGCTCTCGTTCTTTAAGTTTACATAAATAAATCTATTATGTAAACTAGTTAATGTATTTTATTTTTTTTCCTGTTTACAACCTTGACAGAGGTTATCATTCCAGGCTGGTGCAGCCCGGTGCCTTCAGTTCATAACCAGTGGAGACAATAGTTTTTCAATTTACACAAAGCAGTCATTAAAATGTTTTTAGCTAGGGAAGGAAACGCTGTTATCATATGTTCACTCCAGGTGCATTTCATATTGCTTTTTTGAAAGGGTATGACACTTCCTTCTTAGAGACCCCTAAGCAATATGTTGCTCTCTGTAGCTTATTAATATAAAATTAACTGTTGTATGCTTTCACTTCAATGTTAAATAAAACAAATATCATTCAAATTATATGGAATAATGAGTATTAGAAGGTCATGTATTTTTAAATCAATAGACAAGAGAGAAGAAATTGACCTCCAAATGAGTCTCAGAATTTTGTTCCTGACTCTGTTGCATTATAAAAAGTAGAAAAAAGTTTTATTCATAACTGTCTCATGTCACCAATCTTTTCACCCTTTAAGATGCCCAAATATATTTCTACATATATGACACTCCTGGGAGTGTTGCTCATTCCCCTCTCCACAAAGTTTAGAGGTTTCCTCTATATACCCCAAAATTACAGCAGGACACTGAAGTAGGAGTTTGAGGAAATAACTAAATCACTCAGAAGGGTGTAAAGCATTCACAAATTTATCATATGAAATTGATTTTCTGGGCACTGTAACACTCAGATCTGCAAATATAGGAATATTATATCTTTTTATAGGGTAGTATTTTCCCCACTGTGCCAAACACCCACAAAATGTAGTTGAAAGCCTCAAAAATTCTCTCCCATAGATTTCCATTAAAAGCCAATGCGCAGTCGCCATGGTAGTCTCAGCTGTTTTTTGCTTCAATTTTAATGCAACATGCTGCACTGACATCAATGCAAAGAATCCTAACATATCAGCCACAGCAATGCAATTAAATGTAATAACACTATTGCAAAAATGCACTCAACACATGCCCCATGCTCCTTGCTAGCCTAAAGCCTATGGATATATAGGCTACATACACACTAGATTTTTGTACCTGAAAATGATCTTTTGTGACAATTTCCAGTGACAGTAGAATGAATGAGCACTATACACACAGCAAGGATCTGTTCTATGGAGAGGGAAGGGAGGAGAATGTGTGTGAGGCACCGCTTCCTCCGCCATAGGACAACAGTTATTTTTTTTGAAAAATGTAGATAAATGCATAGAACATTACATAGAAAGCTAAAATGTAATTATATGCAGTTAAGACTCTTACAGGACTAGTTCAAGCAAAATTATCTTGGCACTCAGAGAGAACCATTGATGTTCATGTAGAAACAGAAGCTTCTCTGCAGCAGTCTGAAATGCGCCCTGCTGAGTCAAAGCTAAAGCTTTACAATCAGCGGGTGGTGGAAGCATGGTCAAGTGAACAGCAAAAGCTTTGACGCAAGAGTGTTGTCTCGGAACACTGCAGAGAGTCTTCTGATTCCACTCAATGTTTCTCTCTAATTGTCACATGACTGGTCCACAAATATGATCTGTGGTTCAGTCTGCCTTGTTTTTCCTGTAGTGATGTAGGGGCAGGCAGAAGGAAACATGCCATACAGAGGGTGACCAGCCATCCAACATATCTGTAAATGTCCTGGATGCTAAAGATTCTTCTCCATTGGTACCTCTTCTAAAGACTGAAAAACAGCTGAACAAACATCAGGACCAACAAACATTAAAGGCCTCTTGCCCACCATCTCAAACCCCTTGACACTGCTCAAATCAGTGACTCTGCTCTTTCTATCTGTCTGGCTGCTCCTTTCAAGTTTCTCTCAGTGGTAATTCCTCCTCGCCCACTCTCCTCCCTGTTGGTGTTCCCCAAGGGTCAGTCCTTGGACCGGTTCTCTTTTCTGTGTACACCTCCTCTCTCGGTAGTCTCATATCCTCCTTTGGTTTACAGTACCATCTGTATGCTGATGACACCCAAATTTATCTGTCCACCCCTGACCTGTCTCCCTCAGTCCTGGATAAGGTCTCATGCTGCCTGTCAGCCATCTCATCATGGATGTCTGACCGATTCCTGAAACTCAACCTGGATAAAACAGAACTCATCATCATCCCCCCCTCAAATTCCAAATCCCCCCCTGACATATATCTAACTGTTATAACACTGTTATTCGGCCCTCCCCTCAGGCACGTTGTCTTGGTGTCTCCTTTGACTCGGCCCTCTCATTTACCCCCCATATTCAGAACATTTCCAGGTCCTGTCACTTTCACCTACGCAACATCTCCAAACTCTGCCCTACCTGTCCCCTGAGGCCACCAAACTCCTTGTACATGCTCTCATCATCTCCCGTCTGGACTACTGTAACATCCTCCTCTCCGGTATTCCACTAACCTGACTCTCCTCTACAAACTATCATGAATGCTGCAGCCAGACTCATCCATCCTTCCCTCCGCTCCTCTTCCGCTGCATCTCTTTGTAGTTCTCTTCATTGGCTTCCATTTCAGAAAGAAATTCAAGCTCCTGTGCTTTGCCTTCAAATCCCTCCACAGTTCATAGGTCCCACTTACATTTCTGACTTGGTATAAAAATACTCTCCCAGCTGCTCTCTCCGCTCCTCCAATGACCTATTAATGTCTTCCTCACTCATAACCTCATCACACGCACGGCTACAAGACTTTTCTAAAGCTGCCCCAACTTTCTGGAATGGTCTTCCTCGTCTTATTCAGCTTGCTCCTACTTTCTGTTCATTTAAACATAACCCTGGACCCCCTTTTTTCATATTGCCACCCGTCTTCCTCTGTCTCTTAAATCCGTCACTACTTCCAATCACTACATATCTCCCCTCCTATTGTATCCTGCATCCCACCGCTTGGATTGTAAGCTCTTCTGGGCAGGGTCCTCTCCTCCTCCTATGTCACTGTCTTTATCTGTCTGTTATTTAGTATATAAATCCTTTTTAATAATAATAATAATAATAATATTATTATTATTGATAATAATAATACCTTCAGGAATGCAGATCAGTTACTTTCTTTTAGACATTGTTCCCACTGTTCCCAATGTGTAGTTCAATGCAGTTCACTGCTCTTCACATAGTGTGTGATATGCAATGACATTGCAATAAATATATGCGTTGCAGTATGTTTTGTCAGGGACTGCAGCGGTGCTGACAAGCTATAATAGGCCTGGGTGAGATGGTGTGTATTGTAGATCATGGAAATAAAGATAAATACGATACTACTAAAAAAAAATGGGGGAAAATACGTCTTCTGCATGCGCAGAAAGAGCAGCCAGGAGCCTCCCAGGATGCGTGATGTAGGTATCCCGGGGGTCTCTGTGTTCCTATTCTGCAGGGATCAAGACACAAAGGAGGAGGTGCCTCACTTTTTCTTTTCTTTAAAGGGTGTTGCAGTTGAAAAAAGAAGAACATTTTTACTTTATATAAAAAGTTTGTCTACCCTTCTATGTAAAGTAAAAAACTTTGAGTTTAGGTCAGCTTTAGGTGCCAACAATCAGCTCTCTGTTATAGAGTAATCAATAGACCTCTCTGAAACTATTGGCAATATTAACAGATTTTGAGTATTTTTATGTTCTTAAAAATAGCTTCTAATCACTCTTTTTACAAGTACATTGCTATATGTCTTGCTAATTTGAAGACATATACTGTATTGCTACACACAGTATAACAATACATTCAAAGTGCCACAAATATTGTCCTTTACACATAAATTTATAAAAAAAACCTCAATCTTGGCTTTGACCTTACTTATCTTGGCTGACCCCTCCGTCCTGCCTGTGACCCCTCCATCCTGCCTCCTCCGTCCTGCCTGTGACTTCTCCATCCTGCCTGTGACCCCTCCATTCTGCCCCACCCTGCCTGTGACCTCCCCACCCTGCCTGTGACCTCTCCACCCTGCCTGTGACCCCTCCATCCTGCTTGTGACCCCTCCACCCTGCCTGTGACCCCTCCAGTCCTGTTCTGACTAAGCACTCTATCCTGCCTGTTTCCTTTCAGCTGGAGTACATTCTGTGATCTGGCTACCCTTATTCTGGGTGTGACCTACCTACCTCTTCTGACGTGGCTTTAAACATCTCTACCCTGGCTGTGACCACTTTTTCCAGGCTAGGCCTATTTTTCTTTAAGCTTACCCCCTCAATCCTGTCTGTATCCTGTCTGTATCCCCACTGGCTTCACCATCCAGATGAGCAGACAGGATCCCAAAGAAATCCCAAACACCTTCTGTTGTACTGGTGAGTGGCCCTCTCCATCCTGATTGACCCCATGCTGGTTGTAGTTATTAATATCTGCCTGTCAGTGCTATTCTCTGCATTTCATTGTACTATGGTCAGACTCTCAGGCTCAGCTGACCTCAAAAGTTCCCAGGTATTCTGCTTTCAGACAGTTGACACTGTGTGCGTAATAGAATATTTTCTCTATATTGCTGTTCTCATCAACAAGTCTGATAAGAGTTATCCAAAAAATTAGGCTATGTACACACGTGCAATAATTGTTGGAAAAGAGCTTTCATGATCCTTTCCAATGACAAACGATTGAACGATGCATGGACAAGCTCTGTGCTCTATGGAGAGGGGAGGGGGGATCACGACGCTGCGCTCTCTCCTCTGCAGCCCTGAGCCCGATAATCGGATGAGAACCATTGCACGTGTGTACCTTGCCTTGGCCAAGGAAATAAATTAACCGACCACCAGAGAAGCGGTGCCAGATAACTCTGTAAATAATGAAATGATGGACAGTTATCATAAAGTTGCGCTAGCTGTGCTGCATTTTACATATCAGACCTTAAAAAGTGACAGCGTTATTATTTTATTGCATTTCAATGTAATCAGTCTGTTGTATTCCAAGTTTTGTGTGAACATGCAAAAGTTTGTCATATTTGTTACAATTTGTCTCAGCTACAACTATCATAATTTTCCTGAAATCAGTCCTTTCTGTGAAATTTTTAAATAAATTTAGCCACAAACTAGATTGCCTTCCGCTCCTCCTCCTGTGTCACTGTCTGTATCTGTCATTTGCAAACCCTATTTATTGTACAGCGCTGTGTAATATGTTGGTGCTATATAAATCGTATTAATAATTATAAATATGAAATAATAATAATAAAACAAATTTTTAACGTACAGCACTGCATAATATGTTGGTGCTATAAAAACCCTGTTTATTATTATTATTTATAATATTAATTTGAAGTACCTGCAACAATTTTCAAAAGCAGGGCAGTATTTGTCAATTTCTCAGCACACAAATTAATAAAATTGGAAAATTCAGCCGGACAGAAAGTGTTTTGCTTACATTAATGCCCCCAATGACTGATAGAATCTTGGTTTGTCCATCCAGTGGGCGCGTCTACAGAGAAGCCGGTGTGTGACATACAGGACACGTCTATAAGGATGCGGTAGATGCCACGCTACACCTTATATGGTGATATGGGCGGAGCCTGAGGCGGGGTTTCTGCTCGTGCCCGGGTTCTGGCTTGTCATTCGCCATGTCTCCTCGCTGTAGCTGGCTGTATCGGCTCCCTGGCAGAGCGCTGCTTGGCGGAATTCGCACCTTGCCAACCACAAGATGTCCGGGTGAGACAGGGAGCCCGGGGATGGGAATAGCAGATCCGCCATATAGCTGTATAGGAGGATCGGGGTGACAGGGGATCTGTGTGTCCCTATGGCTGTGATCTGAGTGCAGAGCTGTAAGGGTGAATATGTCTGGCATATAAAACCTATGTTGCACCGGTCAGGTGATTGTATATTGTATACTATTCACAGTGCTGAGATCTGCATTTATGAGCTGCCACTGCTGATCTCTCTTTGTAAAGTTCTCTGGCTGTCATGTTATTCCAATGGCTGCACGTGTTATACAATGCTTGTTATGTGTTGGATCAGTACCAGGGACAGCCAGGTGTTTGCATTAGATGGCATTATCTGCTTTTCTCAGCCATAGTGTCTTTTATTCTATGTATGTGTATGGGCTCCGATCAATGAGTGCTTGGCCTGGGCCGGACGGGTCAAACATGCATGTAAGTGCACTGCTACGGTATATGTGTTGTGTATTATTGTGCCATTCATTGTGACAATGTAGTGTGCAGTAATGTACAGGTGGTCCCTGGGTTTAGGACATCTGACATACACACCACTCCTAGATATCTCTGCAGGATGGAGCCAGGATGGGGGAGGAGGGGAGTTTGCATGCTGATCTGTAACATCTTGTAACACTTTAATGACCAAGACAAACTCTGCATTTGATTCTTTTTGCATATCAAAGCACAGCTTGCTCTTTTTCCTTGTTTGTGAAAGAGGCAGTCTGATCAATCCGGGGGGGTCCAGCATCGGGTCCCAGGGCCGGCACTCTGGGTGCCACCATCTTTTCTTCTTCTGGGTTCTTCATCCTACGTCACCCAACCCAGGCGTGAGATCAGGTGACATAGGATGAAAAAAAAACGAAAAAATGTTTTTTCCCCCCACAAAAAGGCTCTTTCTGCGCATGCCTGAGATGCTCGGGCCTGCGCAGAAGGAGCACCCAAGACCCTCCATGGATGTAGGTATCAGGGGAGGCTTTGCGCTCCCATTCATTCTCGATCACCTAGGCCAGGGGTGGGCAAACTTTTTTTATTCAGGGGCCACAATCTGAAATAAAATTTGACAGAGGGACAGGGCCTCAGCAGGGTCCTTCTTCTGACCCTGCTCAGGGTGGCACCGGCCATGTACCAACCAAAGGGCCTGGAGAAACATCACTGTTGGGGCGGCGGGTCGTAGTTTGCCCATGCCTGACCTAGGCGGTCAAAATAAGGGGTTAGTGCTGCACTTTTTTTTCATAAAAAAATAAAAAACAGAATACCCCTTTATGTAAAATGAAATTTCTGAGTTTAGGTACACTTTAGCTCACAGTGAGGATTTTTTACAGTAACTGACACCACGCTGCCTAAAAATATGTTGAGACAAACATCTGTCCTAATTGCATTTATTAAAATCAAGTACCTGTTCCTACTTACATACAAATTCAACTTAAGAACAAATCCACAGTCCCTATCTCGTATGTAACCCGGGGACTAACAATATGTGGTTATGATGACAGCTGAGGATTATTAGGCAGCACTAATGCAATGCACATTAACACATTGAACAAGTGTGAATGGGTGGAACGGCATTCAAAATGTTTTTGGATAAAGTGAAGATGGGTTAGAACCTCTGTTGGTGCTTTTAGTTATATGGGAATGTCCTGAGTACGAATGCAGATAGAAGTAAAACAGGTTCCAACCCTTCCATTGTTTGCTATATGATTTTGATGTACCCTGATAGGGGAGCATCCTGGTCACTTGGCCAAGAGGTAAGGGTCTGCAAAGGTTCTAATGGTTCTCAAATCTCCGTACAACAAGTGTAAATATGCACCATAGGCTTTATGATGACAATTGTGTGCAGTCTATGGCTGGGGCCATCCAGCCTCTGGGTTAACAATTAATAAATTCTAGGATTTGGTTTCCTGGGGAAAAGAAAGGTAAAGGCAGATGGAGAAGAAAGAGTTCATGGGGCTGATTAGCTAAGGCTTAGCAAAGTATTTATATGTTTTATTTGTTTGTAAATATTGTAGCAGTGATCAATCAAGCAGACACTTGCTTCAGGGAGGGTAGGTGCGGCGGTATACCTGATCCCTATGCTCTGTGCCCATTCATACCCGCTGCCATGTTGCTGAGGTTTAGGAGAAGTCTCAGGTGATATCAATACACAGTGAATCTGACATTCACCGAACATTCTCTGATGAAGAATCACTTGCTGCCATTATAAAACACATGTATCTGTAAGATTCTTCACTAGATAACATTTGGTAAATATCAGAATTGCTGCTTTTTAAATAGACCTCTATATTGTGGGGGGTATTGTCCCTATTTAAGATCCTCACCCACTGGGGCCTTCATCAGCCCGTCCAAGCCTTTATATAGGAACTGAATCCCATTCTGGAAAATTCCATGTGAATGCCACAATCCCCTTACTAGCCACAGGTAATACAGGTGACCAGAGTGGGGAGCAAAGAACTGCAAGCTACTACCATCCCATGTAGTAAAGTGTCACTAAAGTCAAAAACAAAGTCATATTTGTTATATATCCTAATGATCATTTCTTTCTCCTGTTGTTTTAAAAACATTTTCTGTTATTCCTAATAACAACTTTTGATTGTCTGCAGAGAACTTCATATATTTATTACCTGTGGTTACAGTTCATGCTCCATTTATAATGCCCTTGTAGCCACCCCACTGTGCTGCACAGAGCTGACATTACAAATGTGACACCCCCACATCCATGATACACAATGCAAGGAATCGTGGGACATGTAGTTCTTGTATGATACAGGAAGCTTACATTGCAGCTGCTCTGCTGCCCTCTAGTGTTCAGCAAGATGTGGAAAAAAAAAACGCCTCTATGCAAATTGTGCAAGTCAGCACTTTTTTAAAGGTATTATTATCATCAATAAACAGGATTTATATAGCGCAAACATATTATGTGCTGTACAATAAATAGGGGTAGCAAATGACAGACAAATACCGACAGTGACACAGGAGGAGGAGAGGACCCTGTCTCGAAGAGCTTACAATCTAGGAATAAGAACATTTTAAAATATATTACACATATATGGGTGTGTGATTGTTGCTGTTTATGAATTCTTAATGTGACGACTGTGACTTTAAAGGAACACAGCTAGAATCATGTAATTAGGTAGGAAGTTTTTTTTCTTTTTGTTGGGTTGGGGTCATATCTGTGCCCTTTGCTCTGAGTCAGAGTTGAAAAGTTCAGATACTTTTGTGTGAATTCAGCAGATTTCCCGGCCTTGCAATATCTACAGTACATTCCATGGACAAGGCCGACAGTGGTCCTATAAGCAGATGGTATGAGGATTGTTCTTCTGCAGGTTTACGGTTACATAGTGACAACATAAAATATTTAATATTTTGCTACTTTCCCACTTGTTTAGGAAATCATTTTTTTTGTTGCTGTACACACAATAGTAGATGTAAAACCCTTACTAGATAGTTTTTTTTTAAATAGCTGTTTTATGGCAAAAATCTTAATTATCCAATCATGTGAAAAGCAAATGCAATGCACATTTTTTTTTTGCACGTGATTGGTATCCACATAAAGCTATAGTTTAAAAATTATTATTATTCTGTATTTATATAGCACTGACATATGATGCAGCGCTGTACAAAGTCCTTCGTCCAGTCACTAACTGTCTCTTACAATCTAATGTCTCAATCATAGTCATTTGTCAATAATACAGTCTAAGGACAATTTTGGACAAACCTAACTGCATGTTTTTGGAATGTGGGAGGAAACCGGAGTACCCACAGGAAACCCACACAAACATGGGGAGAACCTGCAGCCACTTCCTGTCTACATGTATGCAGTGTTCTCCCCAGCCCTTTTTAATAGGGCGCACCACCCGGCACTTTTCAGCAACCACTTGGCTGTTTTTGTGTGGTTACTGATGAGTTGGGTCACAATACAGGGGCCACCATTCACCTACAAAAAAAGCTCAAAAAAAATTCTGGGTTGAGCACTGTGTATGCACTCCCTGATGGTTGCATGTCAATGCTCAGGCTGATGGTGACATTGGATCAGTGGGCTTGGCACATCCCCAAGTTGTTTACACTTGTGTTGCAGTATTCTGATATTGGGTTTTTATAATTGATGGTGATGGTTATCACACTATATATATTTGCTCGTCTCTTTTCCTTCTCGATGGAGGACTGATGCAGCTTGTGCTAAGCACTCACATGCAAACAACAGAGAAAATAATGGAGAAGATCAGCAATCTGTAAATATCAAAGAAAAAACATGAAATCAATAACATGAGTGAATAAATGTAAAACATCATATATCAAACTACAGGGAAACTATGAGGTTTTCTGAGACGCTTGTGAAAATCCCATAGCTTTATAACCCTCTTCACAGAAAGAGCGTGTTACAGGGTGACAACACGGGACTATTATAAAACTGGGAAAGCTCTGGATTAGCCGTCCCCAACCCTTTTTGTATTATAGACCGGTTTGAAAAATTTACTTTTAGGAAACTGATCTATAAGTATGGGGGGAGGGGTGGCGTAAAACTGTCCTTGTTGGCAGCTGCTGTGACTGGATGAATCTATGTAATTTAATTCAGCCAATCACCTAAACCTTCTCCTCTTCCCTGTCATTTCCTTCAGCCAATCATGCTAGCTGGCTAACGAGGACACAGAGCTACCTGTTACAGAATGGACTACTGTAGCCGACAAGTATGGCTAAGGGCCGCTACCAGTCTATTGTCTGGTAGTTAGGAACCCCTGATAAGATTAATACAAAAAAAAAAAAAATACATTACCATGTTCAAAGTTTCAAAATTTAAATGAGATTTTAGTAATTGGTTTTATATTTATTTTCTCCATTGTAATGTATATTTTTTATATTATTACCCAGGTCTGCACAGATCACTGACCTCCTCAGCGCACCCTCCACAAATCTGCATTGTTGGCAGTGGACCGGCTGGATTTTACACAGCACAACACCTGTTAAGGGTAAATATAATCTGCAATCCTTATCAATGATCTGCGGGTAAATAATATAGCATGAATATTTCTGTATGTTCTGATGATTTCTGACATAGTTTGTGATCTGAGAATATTGTAGATCTTTGCCCTCATGCATATGGGAATTAGGGTTCTAATGAAAGTCTGGTAGCCAATGACAACCATTTTTGTGCTATTATAATCAAACTTATGCTGAAGTCTGAATGTTTGCTTCTAAAAACGCCAACTAAAAGGCCCAACCAGTATACAAGCAGTGAATGGTAACCCCTTGGGTCTTTCTTACACTATAAGGTCCAAAGTCCAATTTATTCCACACATGGTTTAAGATAAATTCTGATAGCTAAACGGTAACTTCAGATTATCAGTAAAAGGAAAATGGTGAATGGAATACCTTTATGTGCTCATACACTGCACTACAACTCATTTCCTCATTTCCAGAGGACACAGCGGGTTTGTCTTTATTTAGTTTTTAGTTTAGTTTTAGTTTAAATTTATTTTTTTGTATGTTATGCACTCACAATTTCAAATTATGTATATTCCAAAATGCGGAATTAACTTGTATATCATTTTCAATATATTGCCACACTAAGCAAATACCCTGGCTTTTCACTTTCTTTCTTACACTTTTGCACTGATTTTGCATCAGGGTATGTGGCTTCATTGGATTAGTAGAATCTGATTAGTGAGCCTTCCATTTCACTCATTAGACCAGTAGATGGCGCTGAGTCCTGAAATAAAGTGTGTAACAGACTCTTATCATTGAAGATGAGTTACACACTACATGGGGACACAGCACCATCTACTAGTGGCCAACAGTAAAACACAAAATCTTTTAGACACAGGTGACCCATTATAACTAATATAAAAGTACAAAATACTTTCACCTATAAAAAGGGGGAATAAATATACATAAATAATTCTTAAAAAACATCATGGAAGTATTTATTCACAATATTTTTTTTTAGTATTTCTATTGATTGCTGTTTTGAATTTTGTTAGTGTCAGCTGCATACATGTACCCTTGATTTATACTCGAGTCAAAGCATATTAGTCACGGCTAATATTCGGGTAAATACCTACAACATTTTAAAAGATAGGAAAGAGATTTTGTGTGGAATCATTTGGCTTTGGTTTCTGGGTTTAGCAGTGTACAGTGGAAATAATTCTATTTTTGGCTGCACCAACCAAAGCATTCCTTCTGCCATGCCTGTTTTTATTTCTCGTTGATGATAACTCAGCTTGTCATGTCGTGCTGGAGTAGCCTTTAGCACTGGGAGCATCAGAAGGATAAAAGAAGCTTTGTTAGAAAGGACGCGGCCGTACCTTGCTTGTGTCACCTCTCGGAAGTGTTGACCAATATTTAATTAGTGCTGGTGGTGTAGCTCCTGTTCTGTTGTAGGGGAATAATACAGAAAGGTAGACACAGACAAATGTATTGTAATATAACCCCACATGTACGCTGGATGTGTCTGTCTGAATTATACTTGTCCTCTTCCTCACCCTCAATGGATTCCCTCCAGACTGGAAATGTTCTATTGTAGTTCTGTCATAATCACTGATTACATTTGTAGTATTTTCTCTCGCAGCACCACACACAGGCCGTGGTGGATATATACGAGAAACTTCCCGTCCCCTTTGGCTTGGTCCGTTTCGGAGTGGCGCCAGATCATCCTGAAGTCAAGGTGAGTGTGCAGTGTGATCAAAGGGAAAACAGTGCTGGGTATCAATATGTAGGGATCATTGTGCCCAATGTTATTTGCTTACAATTAAAAATGCAGAATTCTTTCATTCATCAGAGTTTAATGCAAAGATGTTGTAAAATTTTGTTGGAGACAATCACGGCTGTTCATCTGGGGTGACAACCATCTGACATTTTTTTGAAGTATATATATATATACACATATATATATAATATGTAACGGCAATATAACACAATACTCTATGCAGGACTTTTTAGGCAACTCAAATCCCATAACCCTGTTTATAGGTAACTTGAGTAAATTGTACAAACATGGATTATTCACAAATTCACAAATTGTGCAGTCTATGCATGATTTTTTTGTGCTTTTGCTGGTTTGTTTTCTTGTATTTGCAAAACTAATTGGTTCCTTTCAATAGTATTGTTCTCTAATCTCCTGATGATGTGGAATGCCTGGAGAACAATATCGAAAAATCTGTAGGCTAAATTGCTGATCAAATATTATGTATGCAGGATGAAAAAGTCTATTGCTTAGGTGTTTTTAAGTGGAAAATAAAGTGCTTGTTGATAGTGATTTTAATCAATTGTTAATGAATTAATAATTTGTAAATGAATTAATTGTTAATGAGGTTGAGCTGCCTAAAAAGTCTGGCATAGAGTATTGTGTTATATTGCTTTTATCTTTTTGGAATGTGGCAGTATTGAAAAATTTGAACACCAATTGGGAAGACATATATTTCTATATAATATGTGTATTAATAAAAGATGATTAAGGAGCAGGTGACCCATCATACCCAAAATACCTCAACCTTTTAAAAGGGTGGAAAATATATACAGAGTCCTTGTGATTTAATTTTTTCTCCTTTTAAGTGAATGTTTTAAAAAAATAGCACACCATGGATGTTTGTTAGCAGTGATGGATGCATTTTGTGCCTTAGGTTTATACTTGAGTCAAAGCATTTTCCTGTAAAAATCAGTAAATGGGTTTATATTCAGACTGGTTTTATTGCAACATAAAGAATAGGGAGTTCCCAAATCATGTTTGATCAATATATTGATCAAATATTATTTGGGGATTCCTGTTTTTCGCCTGATCTTTGTCACCCCACCTCCTTCTTCCTTACCAACAACTCATAATGTACTTAGTTGGAGGAGCTCTTGCTTTTGATGGTCAGGGCATAGGGTGCGGCAACAGTGACGCAAAGAATAGGACTGGTTATGGGGAGCACTGCAGTACCCAGGTAAACAAGTGTTATGGCTAATAATAATTATATATCTGGGCAGCACAGTGGGTTCAGGGGTTAGCACTCTGGCCTTTGCAGCACTAGGTCATAGGTTTGAATGGAGTTTGCAAGGTTTCCTCACAAAAACATGCATTTAGGTTGATTGATCCCCCCAAATTGACCTTATTAAAGACATATGACTGAGATAGGGACATTAGATGGTGATCCCATTTGAAGGACAGCTAGTGACATGACTATTGACTTTGTAAAGCTCTGTGTAATGTGGGAGCTATATAAATACTGTATATTAATTATAACTTATCTGGTTATACATCTTTCTGAACACAAAAATGAAATTCAGGAGGGGTGGTGGTTACAGCAGAGAGGGGTTGGCATTGATGGGCAGCAAAGGTGGCTGGTTGAAGGATGCATGGGGGTTAGCAGGTAAAACATCAGTATTTGGGAAATATCAATCATAGCTCGTCTTTAACAACTCAGAACATCAAACTGAAAAAAAGCTATATATTCTCTAATCCTATTGAAGGAAATTTTCCATTGTGTTTCTCACCTTGAGCCACCCAAAGATCTGATCTTACTGGTATCCTGCCAGCAATTCAGGGGTTTACAGCAGATGAAAGGCTGTGTGTGCGAGATAAGAAAGAGGAGCCCTTGAATGTCTGTGTAGATAGAGTGGCCTTGCAGATAACAGGCAGACCTTTCACAAGGACTTCTGTACAGAACTGAAGTCACTCACCACAACATAGCAGATCTGCAGAGATTTCTAGCTGTGTCAGTATTCTGTGGATATGGATTTGTGTGTTGTAGTTTTCTATAGAACAAATCCAGGCAACAAGTAAAATAAGTCCACAAGCCGCTAATGTAAATTGCAAACATTGCAAGTGGAATAAAGCTAGCAAGCCTGTTTTATCTCTGTTTTATCTCCAATCCCAATTCTTCTAAATTCCAGGAAGATTTCTGCTTGTGCTCTGTGTCTCTCTAGCTCACCCTCATTCTCTTCTCAGTCACTAACTCTTGTACTTTTGTTTTCCTATGCTCCTCGTTATCCTACGCTCTCATTATCCTGCTTTGTTGTGGGCGCTTGTTCTTTTTTGCTTCTTGCTCTTGGTGTTTTACTGTATGCCGTGCTCTCTGTCTTATTCTTGTTCTCTTGCTCTCTCCTTCTTGTTATTGCTTATTCATACATTTTCTCTCGATATTTTGATTTTCTTTTTTCTTCTTTCTGGCTTATTTTCTCAGTTTTGTCTTGTGGTGCTTCCTCTCATTTGCTGTTTGTGGTGCTCCCTCTCCTTTGCTCTTTGTGGTGCTCCCTCTCCTTTGCTCGTTCTTGGTGCTCTCTCTTTCCTGTGTGCTTGTTTTTTGGCAGCTTTCTCTCTTTCACTTGCCCTCTCTCCCGTTTGCCATCTCTGTAGTTTGTGCTCTTTCTCTCTCTCGTTTGTGTTCTGTCTCTTTGTCTGTGGTTAGTGCTCTTTTTGTCTGTCTCTGGTTGGCACGCTTTTTCTCTCTCTCTCTTCTTCATTTTTAACAATTACATTCAATTTTTCACTCTCTCTCGTTGGCGCTCTATCTCTCTCCCCCTCTCGTTGGCGCTCTATCTCTCTCTCCCTCTCGTTGGCGGTCTATCTCTCTCCCCCCTCTCTCTCGTTGGCGCTCTCTCCCCTCTCGTTGGCGCTCTCTCTCTCCCCTCTCGTTGGCGCTCTCTCTCCCCCCCTCTCGTTGGCGCTCTCTCTCTCTCGTTCATTTTTAACGATTACATAAAATTTTTCTCTCTCTTTTGTTGGCGCTCTTTCTCTCTCCCCCCTCTCGTTGGCGCTCTTTCTCTCTCCCCCTCTCGTTGGGGCTCTTTCTCTCTCCCCCTCTCGTTGGGGCTCTTTCTCTCTCCCCCTCTCGTTGGCGCTCTTTCTCTCACATTTGTTCCTTTCTCTTTTAGAGATGAGCCTTTTGGAAATGCATTATTTATATGAAATTATATATATTTAAAATGAAGGGGCATTAGATCTGCAGTATTCTAGAAGTAATTATTTTAAACTGCGAAGCCTTAGGGGATAGTAAGATGCATCTAATATTTTAAATGAAGAGTTTACGATAACACAACTTCACTATCCCTGGTTGATCAACATGATGCCGGAGCACGTAGGCTTTGTGATTGATATCTCTGTCAGGGCTGTTTTTTTTCACTGAAGTGCACTTTGAACGTCCGTGTTTCATGTCCTATAGTAAGCAAACACCAGATTGTTTGTTTATTTTGCTTGTAGTTTTATTTTTTTTTTATTTTCTATATTGTCCCTTATTTCCTTAGTGTTTATAGACAAAGGAGTAAACCTAGGGGAATTTCATAATCTTTTATTATTTTTTCCTTGCTTGTTTTAGCAAGTTATACCATTGATAGCCAGCATACAACCAATCTAAATGAGGATAAAGGGCAAACCTGTTAAAGGATAACTAAACCTATAATCAAAATATAATATATTGCAGCTTACTATTCTTTACATGCAATGGCTGTTTTCATTTTTTTCAGTACAGAATATATATGTTGATCTGAACTTGTGAGCAAAAACAGTTTTATTTTTCTTTGTTAAAATACTAATTCTATTGAGCTTTCTGTAATGGGGATAAACACACAGGCATGTTTGAATACATCCTGGCTAACAACCATGGATCCCTCTATACATAAGGTAAAAGAGTGAGCAAAGCTTCTTAGAAGGTACCAGGTAAAAATAAAAGGAAAAACAGCCTTAGAAAGGGAATGCTGACACGTGAAGGAAGGTCTAATACAATGCAATATATTGTTTGGGATTCAGATACTTCTGCCTTTTAAACACCATGGTAAATTTGGAACCTGGGGTGCTCTGTAATTCCAAATGTTGACCAACTTCTTGGTCATTGTCATTATTGTCCAGGTCATTATCTGTCATAAGGATCCCGTTTCTTAAAGACAATATGAATTTGTTTCAAATCTTATTCTGCAGCAGTGTTATATAATTGAGCTTAATGGTGCTTGGAGATATACAATAGAAGCATATGTGATAATTATTACACCTGGTATGTATTGCATAAAAAAGTGATTGAAAAAATTGTGGACATTCCAAACACTAAACACAAGACCTGTTGTATCTATTTTATTCCTTAAAATCCCAGATAGAGGGTCTGCCATTGCTTCGAAGACCTTTTGGAAAGGCTATGGTATCGTCTGGTCTGCTCCCTACATAGATAGAGGCTAGGGGACCTTAACATTGTAGATGGCGTGTAAAGTATACTGAAGGTTGAAAAGAGATCCAATCACCATAATTTCATCAAAAATCAATCCATAATGTTATGTATGCCTTTAACTTATTTTAAAAATTACATGTACAAGCCTCCATTGTGCAGATGTCAAAACTTTGCAAAAAAACTATAGAACTATCTTGTTTTCCTTGTCCTTGGTAAAGTTTTTTCCTTTAGACACATCACCTCTCATATCATCAGTTTTTGAAGTCCTAGAATTTATACATTTTGTTCTACTGTTCTCAGTACATCAGGTCACAGAAGAACACTTTTTCCTCAGTTGGGTGCACATGAAGTATCTCCAACATGCTATATATATATATATATATATATATATATATATATATATATATATATATATATATATATAAAACTTTATAACGGTGGAGAAGATTTGATGTTTACTATAGTCTGTCCATATACTTATATTATCTAGCTATTTCTAGACGTATGTGGTTTTTACTTTGACTGGTGGTGAATATATATTTGGTGCAGATGTTTAAGAAATAGATCTTTAAAATGAAATAAAGCTGCAAGCCAACAAAAGGTACCCATAGTAGGAGGATTTCTATGGCTTACCTTCAGGGTAGGAATATCTCAGCAAGAGCTATGTATTACTTTAAAACTGAATTCTAGTCAACTTTTTTGGGTAGGTTAAAAATATGAATTCATGTTTGAATTTGTATTTATCTCTGACCCCCATGTAGGATATTTTTTTCACTGGCTGTCCTTTTGAAATTTTTGTTTTTGACAGTTCTTTGTATCAGAAATTCCCTTAACTTAACAAGTAGAAGCACAATCTGCAGTTGTTGTTTTAGGGGTTTATAATGCTAGTTAATAAACATAGATAACTGTCATTTTTTGTACTGTTAGACATGGAATCAACAATTGCAATGATACAGACCCCATATATAACAAACACAAATGAAATAATTTTGCTAATATTGAATGGTGTCCTGTCTCAGCCCACTTTGGTATACAATTATTTTTTATTCCATACAGAATGTAATCAACACGTTTACACAGACAGCACATTCAGAGCGTTGCACTTTCCTGGGTAATGTGACTGTCGGCCGAGATGTAACGATAGAGGAGCTACAAACTGCGTATCATGCCGTAGTCCTGGTGAGTATGGAGGAGGATGGCGGATGGCAAGATGTTCCGTTCATCTTCTTATCCTTATTTATCTTATCTTTCAGAGTTATGGGGCAGAAGACAAGCGTCTGCTAGGGATACCTGGGGAAAATCTGCCAGGAGTGTACTCTGCCAGAGACTTTGTTGGCTGGTACAATGGCCTACCGGACAACCGACATGTAAGTGTTAGCAGAGACCGTGCCATTTACATTTGGGTATATCTAGTTTTAGATCCTGTATTGCATTATTTAGGACATTAAAGCTTTTATAATGCTGCAGTCCTAGAATATTCAGTTGTAGATCACCCTTTCTGTGTCATAGTTATCCCCAGACTTCAGTGCGGAAACAGCCGTCATCCTAGGACAAGGGAATGTCGCACTTGACATTGCAAGAATCCTGCTGTCACCAATAGATCTATTAAAAGTAAGTGGTGCCCTAATCTATGAACTTGCTTTGCTTCTGCAGCATTGTGACTCGTCTCACCCCTTTTTTTGTATTGTGTTGTTTATAGAAGACCGATATCACTCAGACTGCCCTTGATGCTCTTTCTAACAGTCGTATCAGGAAGGTTTGGCTTGTTGGTCGCCGTGGGCCTCTGCAGGTGGCATTTACAATTAAGGTCAGTTTTTTGTCATTTCTTGGGCTTTAGTGTATTGTAATTGTATTTAATTTTTAAAGTACAAAGTTTTTAAAGTTAATAAAAAAGCCTTTTGTACCTCCACTGACTGAGACAAATCGTCCTCCATTTGTGTCTTACACGCTCCCCTACCCAAGCACTGCAGATCCAGCAGTATTGTCAATCTTAAAAGCAGTGGGCAGGTTTAGGATTGTGTCTGGGTGCTGAATGATAAGCTACAAGCTTGTGAATCAATAGAGACAATGCTGATAGGCAGTGTAAGATGTAAGTAATGGATTTTTCATTTGCAAAATAGTGAAAAGATTTTTTGGCTGCTAATTAACTGTATGGTTCCTTTATAAGCTTTTATTATTCACTTGATTATTTCTATGACAATTGCTATATGTACATCACTAATCTGTGTTGCTGATTATTGTTTAGTGTGTAATGGGGTGAAGGAGCTTTATACTTTGGAGTGCTGACCTTTCTTCACATTCAAGCCCCTGTCCCAGTCCGAAATTTTATCTGTAATTGTAAATATATGCAAAAAATAACCTCTTCTGTCTTACTTGTACCTATTAGGAGTTGCGTGAGATGATTATTCTGCCAGGTACTCGTCCTGCAAATAATCCTTCTGATTATCAGAATCTTGGGGACTTTATTAAGGGTAAGAAGTGTGGATCAGCCAACTTATCTGTTCATTCATTTGTATGTTTTTACCCCTTCTTGACAAAAGTTTGACAGTACCGGGATCTTCGCCTGGTCCTCTTCCAGGTTTGGGATCTTCCAGACCATAATGGCGTAACTCCTGCACATGCACACAATTCATTCATTCTCAGCAGCCAGCTATGCTAAGATTGTATGTTATAGAAAGGATTGCCAACTGTCGCATACGTTTATTTTATTTCAGAAAGAACATAGCCAGTCCTTACTGCAAAAAAACCTGCTTGCTCACAATTTTATATTTTTTATGTTTAGTTCAACTTTAACTTAAATTACCCCATGAACTTCTACTGCCAACTGTGCTTAAGACAGAAGACATTACATTTACTCCCTTATTGCATGACTGTGATTGGTGAAACCTCCTTCTCATGCTCCACTGTTTGTGTGAGATTCCAGGTTTCGAACATAGAGACCAATGCTTACACTTGTGTGTGTTTTTTATCAGCTCTCATTGAAAGCCTTTCAGAGCATAAAGATACCAGAAACTGTAGGAAAATATATGGTAGGATAGCCAAATGCAGCGAATGGAAGCAAGAATATAAAGTAGAACTTTTCAGCTAGAATGATCTGTCCCCATGTCAGGCAAAGCAATAGGTTTATTTTATTGTTCTTTTTCTTACATAGCATGTAGGATATACTCCACATATATATATGTGTATATAGGATACTTGGAAGTAATGAAAGGCATATATCTAAGCTGGTAACTGCTGCTTATTCACCCTCACTGCAGAGATGATCACCTGCCCCTGATATGCTTTCAACCATTTTGCAAAGAGGGTCCCTTTTTTAATGTATCGGCCATACAGCATTTTTGAAACTAGCAGCTCACCATACTGACAGTGCTTGGCTGAACTTCATTATTGCCCTATGGCATTTCCTCTTCCTTTGTGTTGTATTTCTAAAGCAGAAAGTTAGGTAACATTGGTCCCCTTTGTGACTTTAACAACTCCATACCGTGATATTGTGTGATATGTATGTCCCTTCAGCTAAAAAGAAATGTGTAGCTGTGTATTGATATTAAATGAAACAGTATTCTCATTCACCCCAGAGATGTTTATGAGATTAGAGCTTTGTGCAGGCCACCTAAATTCCTGCACACCATCCTCATCAAACCATGTGTATGCCTTTGTGCACAGGTTACAGTCATGCTGAAACAAAAAAGGTCTTTCCCTAAACTATTTGTACAAGGTTGTAAGGGTATGATTTCTGAAATGTCTTTGTATGCTGTAGTATTATGGGTATTCCGTAATAGTAACCTGTAAACTCCATAATTTAGTAGGACTACCGAATCCTTATAGGCTCCTTATAATCCGAATCCGTATAGGCTGGTTACATGTCCTCAAATGTTTGGTTAGTGTACTTTTAAGTTTTCTATGTTATTGAGTTCAAACCCCAAGAAAAATGATTTCCTTCCTTCCTTCCTTCTTACTGATGTACACCTTTCCTATAGGCATTGTGAAGAATGATTTGAAACCTGTGTACTATGCCTGGGAATTTATTTGCAAATAGGTGTTTGTCACTTGCTTGTTTAAGGCAGTTACATTGTTAATAAAACCATTTAGTCTAAGGGAAAACATTACTTCTTTTGCTGTATGCTCTGCTAACCCTTCATTATCTAATTTTAGACCTCCCACGGCCCAGAAAACGGCTTACGGAACTGCTAGTGAAAGCTGCATTGGAGAAACCTGGAGAAAAAGAGGCTCTCCGAAGATCTCAAAGTGATCGGGAGTGGGGCTTGCGCTTCTTACGGAGTCCTGTGGCTGTTTTGCCTAGTGAGGATGGAAAAAAAGCTGCTGGTATTAGGCTTTCTGTCACAAGACTTGAGGTGTGAAAAATCATTCTAATATTATACAATCTTCACAAACTGTAGGAGTTACCAAACTATTGTAAGCTGTATGTATGTGTGTATATATATATATATATATATATATATATATATTTATATATTGATAAATTAAATGCTATCATGCTCCAGGAGTTTGACAATCTGGAATACAAAAATGTAGTACATTCTACTAAACGTAACATTGGGATTTGTGTTCTTTAGGGAAATGGGGAGAATGCAGTTGCTGTTCCTACAGGAGAAACAGAAGACATACCCTGTGGGTTAATTCTCAGCAGCATTGGATACAAAAGTGTTCCTATCTCATCCAGTGTTCCTTTTCTCCACAAGAATGGGATCATCCCAAACAGCATGGGCAGAGTGCAAGATGCTCCAGGTTACTGTTTGTATTATTATATTAATCCTAATTAAGAATCATAAATTCACATATGATATAGTGGCATGTGTTTCAGCTGTCCCATGATCTGTTTGGCAGGACTTTACTGTAGTGGCTGGGTAAAGAGAGGTCCGACCGGTGTCATTGCTACAACCATGACTGATAGTTTTGACACAGCTCAGTCTTTGTTAGAGGACATAAAATCCGGTGCTTTGAACTATTCAGAGAATCGACTTGGAGCCTCAGCAATCCGTGAACTGCTTCTTCTACGAGGTATATATAACAAAGCTTATAGTTTATGGCTCTCCATTGCTTCTAGTGTCTGATCATTTTCTTTTCTCTTAAAGTATAGTTAAAGGCCAAACTTTTATAAGTCTTGGATAAGGCAAGGGTTGGTTAGAACACCTCTCACATTTCCCCTGCACTTCCTATTCTGAAGTATTGAACCCAAACACAGCTAGGCATGTAGAATTTTTTCCCAGGTAGGTGGGCAGCTGCAGCCTTTATATTCAATCTATGACTTCAGTCCAACTTTACTCCAATTGGGATTGTCTGGCCACCCTGAATACATTTTGCAAGTAATTTTGACACATGCATATATATGTGTATGGAATAATAAACCATTAATTAAAAATTAACACATTTTTAGTTTAGTTTCACATTATTATAACAAATCTACAACCATTGCATAGCAACAGAGCTATAAAGTGATCAAAATTATATTTGGTTCATATGCAGTGGTTTATCCTTCCAAAAAGGAACCTTGTTTTAACATATTTCAAAGTTCCTATTACAATCTCCTGATCAGTTCTTGATGCATTGATAAATATTAGCAGGGTTTAAGGTAGTTAGTTCTGTAAGGCAGCCCCTCGTTATATTTTGCTATTTTATTTTTCTATCATTTGTTTTTGCACAACAATAAACTAACAAACATGTAAAATAATGTAATGTTCTCTACACATAGGTATCCAGCCTGTGTCTTTCTCTGACTGGGAGAAGATAGATGCAGTAGAGGCGGCTCGTGGAGCAGAAGTAGGAAAACCACGAGAAAAAATCTTGGATCCTGAGGAGATGTTGCAGCTAGTTTGTCGGTGACGTGCAAAATGAATCACTGTTATAGCAAGGGAGATTTTCCAATAACGGCCTTTTAAAATTTGTAAATACCTAAAGTATTAGACTCTATATCACAGCATTACCTCAATTGGTATTTTTGTAAATAGTTAATAAATTGCTTTGATACCTTGTATATCTTTCAGTCCTTGTTTATTGCTGGGTTTTAGATCCGTGTTATCTATTTAAAATGTATTTACTTGAAGCTAATTACAAAAGCAATGTACTTTCTAGGAACTGTATTCACTTTGTTACTCTAAGGCAGTGTTTCTGTGAGGATCTGCAGTTATCAAAAAACTTAAATCTAAGTTTAAGATTAATTATATACAGTTGTGCTTAGAGTTATAGCAGTATGTTTAGAAAAGTGAATACAGCTCATAAATGCAGACATTTTCTGCTGGTATTTTGAACAAACTAATATTTCCTTTCCTTCACTTTCTGTAAAGGAATAACACACATTTGATACATGTTTCCTCATGTTTTGAAATTCATTTGTGTGAATGGAAATTAAAGCTATGGTAAGTATTTTGAGCTTTATTCATTTTTTTAACACACTGCTATTATTCTGAACACAATTGTACAAATAATAAGCACTAAAGGGTGATTTGTAAAACAGTAGTGGGGTCTTCTTGCAAGTGCCTTACATTTAGGAGGGACAACAACTTTCTTTCAAATGTTGCTTCTGTACAACATGATGTCTTTTTTTTTTTTTGACTCGAGAGAAGGAGATTCCTCAAACGGGTCCTTGCATATTTCCTTGCATACCCTGTGCCTAATGTTTTTAAGGATAAGCTAATGGTTACTATTTGAAAGGTTGTGCACACTGACAAGTAACTTAATCCTTAAATCAGTCTGTTCACATCATCCCTTCCTGTAGCAGCTACTTTTGGTCATACTAGAGGGAGCTAAAGGAAAAGAAAGATGGGTTACCTATTTCAGTACAAAGTCTGTCTCTCATGTTTTCAGAAAACCCAGAAATGAACATTGCTGTAATATAGGTACCATTTGCACCACTGATCTCACGGACTCCAGACTACGCATGTGCGGGGAAGCCGTGTGTCACACAAAGGAGAAGCAATTCCCCCCCCCCAGAGTGACTTCATGATGCCAGAACCTGCCTATTCTACCATTGCAGGTATGAGCATGTGATACGGGAGTGGGCAGGTTTTGTCAAGAGACAACCCCCCTACAGGCCATGATCTGTACAGGGGACAGGGTCGGGGGAGAAGGACCCTGCTGGGGGGCACACCGGCCAGAGCCCCGGCCCACTGGAGGTTGTGGACCCCTGTCATAAAGGATAAAATGATCCAGTTAGATTAAAACAAAAATTGTGGACTACAGAGCAAAGCAGGAGAATGGGACCACCATACAACACAGGGGACACAAACACCCAGCACTCCTTTTAGGGTTGAACACTAATGAGTATTATAGATGTGGCAGCACTGGAATGAAGGGCAAAGAGGAAACATTTTACTCTAACAAGGTCACTTTCAAGTAAACCTGTCATTTCAGAACAATGTGGAGGCAACCATTGCTGCCATTTTGAATCGTGGTCACACAACTAGAATTTTTATAAAAAGTGGGATTCTTCTGTCTCTTAAACCCTTCTTACTGACTCACCATTCCATATCCCCCCTTGTATTGTGTGCTACACCCTCTACCTCTTAGATTGTAAGCTCTTCGGGGCAGGGTCTTCTCCTCCTCATGTGTCACTGCCTGTCATTTGCAACCCCTATTTAATGTACTGTGCTGGGTAACATGTTGTAGCTACATAAATACTGTTTTAAATAATATTACTAATATTAATAATAGAAGATGCAAAAGTTTTTTTTTAATCTTTCTTTTTAAATTGCACTTGTGCTACGTGGATGACGGTACCAGCGAGTTCTAATGCCTACCTTCCAATGGCTATTTTTGCTGCCAGTAGAAGACAAGTGTATTTTTCAGTTTCCTGATGCTATGGGCATCACCAGGCCAAATGACAATCGAGCTACAGCTCTTTAATACCAGGAAGTACCCCGTATATGCAGATGAAGGCTGCAAGAGCAAAGTATTACTAACCTGAGCAGAACATGGCACAAGCCCTCCTTTCTCTGCTTGTCAGCTTTGCTATGTGTTTATTTTCAGGGGCAGATGTGAAGCAGGGGAATAGAAAAATGTTTCCTTAAACTCTGTCTTCACCACTTCATTTGTCACAATCATTCCATATTGATGTGCACCACATTACCGGGAGCCTCTAACTGTACAAAGCTTAACAGAGAGCAAGAAAAGTGTAATATTTTGAGTTGCTTTCAATCAAGACAGTAAATGGCAACAGAGGCCCAAGGGCTTTCACTTCCATTCTGCTTTCAGTACAGCAAGTCCCTAACACCACACAGATGATTGCTATGTAAAATGTGTAGCTCATTTTAGCAGACACTCCAGGCACTTTAAAGAGCACTTCAGAAATGAATCTCAGGGACCTGAAGATGACACTGCCTGTTGTGAGCACATGGCGCTTTTCTGCCAGCGTCCTCTATTTGTCCTTCTGCAGAACAGACATGCTCCTGTTCCTTCATAGGTACTGAGTATGGATCTAGGTGTATAGCTATGTGGGTTCCTGCTTCTTCTGGGTAACAAGATCAGAACCATTTTTCTATATTGCTGCAGAAGCTGCATATAACCCACTCTACAAGTTACAGTGATATAAGTACATGAACATGGGAAGTTCTGCACTAGCTTGGACAATCAAGATCTTGTAAATGTGATCAAACTACAACCCAGCATGCAGTCAATGAGATCATGGACTTCAAAGAGTGGATCTGCTGTTGCAGTGTATGCAGAACCCTTTATAGCAGGAGTGTCAAACTCTGGCCTGCAACGTCCTTTTTTTGGCCCCCAAAGCAATCCTAAATTAAACTGCAGCTGGGCCGTCGCTCCATTGAAATAGTGCTGCTACTACAATTCCCGGCATCACTCGCGTTTATAGACCAGCGGGCTCTCTGCCTATGCGCATTGGACTGCTTTATAGGCGCAAGTAATGCCGGGAATCGTAGTAGTGGTGCTAATTCAATGAAGGGGGGGTTTCAGCGGTGGGCCACTCATTTAGCCCGCCTAAATGTTTTTAATAAATTTCAAGGTTGACCCGCGACTTTGTCTAAGTTTTTTATTTTGGCCCTCTGTGTATTTGAGTTTGACACCCCTACTCTATAGCATGCATTTATTGTTTTGCCAATAGAGAAGGTAAAGGAGCAGGAAACAGTAGACCCTGTACCTGGTACCATGTAACCAGTAGTGATTTTGACAGTTTTTGCAGTAGTGGCAAGCTAATTACTGATATGGGTACACTTACAGATTTTTAAGGTAATATGAGTGTATCTTTAGGGATGTTTGTTTTTTTTTTGTTTAGCTTTTGATCAAGTGGGTAATGTTAGACCCTTCAACAAGTTTTTATTGCTGTATGGGTCCTCATTGGAGACAATCACCCCTGTTTCATACTGATGACTTAAGAATGTTGCAAAATTGTAATTAAAGCCTTGCCATTGCCAGAGAGACTCTCTCCAGAGCTGTCAGGGTCATATAAAGATAAAACTTTTATTACAGTTAGATGTCTGCAGGCGTCTCCCATTGTCAATATCAGGGTAAAGCTACGTACACACTTCCAATTATTATCGTCGGCCCCCCCCCCCCAGTTTTGGGGAAGAAAAAGTGCGTCTTATACTGCAAAAAATACGGTAAATGTATTCACAGAGCATCTCGTGGTCAAAACTTTTTTTTGAATTGACCAGCTTTGTCTACCTCGAAGAATGGTCACCAGGACAAATAGAGAAAGAGACAAAGACCAAAAACAAGAATTCCTTAGTTTTTTACTGTTCTGGGTCAGTGGCTCAGCAATGAACAAAGCATAGGCAGAGAAGTCTTCTATCAAATATTCTCCGACGGAACAAGATCAGCAATGGTAGCCTACATAATTCTCCTATGACAGGTGAACTTTATAACAGAACTTCATATTTAACCTATTCCATTTGTGTTTTTTTTTTGGAAGTGTTGGGTGCATTTTTTGACTTTCCAAACGTTGAAGTTGTGCTTTAAGACCTAAGCCCTTTGAAGATAGTAGTTTAGAAATGATCATTACTCCAGCTTCTTCTTCTGCTCAGATGATCTTGTATAGATAGTTTTATATCTTCAATAAACATTTGACCGATGAGATTATGGTGGTGTGGGTTACCTTCTTTTTGCCAATCTTGGATGTTGTACAGGTCCTACGAAACCATGGGCACCCATGGCTAGTTCTCATAATACATGTAAGCCCATTGTGTTACCATCACCCGAATGTCATCCATTACAATTGCAGATCTATCATGACATATATCCCATGTTGGAATGAATACACTTACACTCCGCATTAGATGCTCACTATTACTGCTTCTGGGTGTTATTGTCTTTCTCAAAATTACCACTTTGTTCCACAGAACCCACACAGCCTGTTCACCTTAATTTACCTTTTCTAATAAAAAATGTTTTGTTTTGTACTCCTTGAACGTATTATCTGACTATGACAAGTATCAGCTAAGATTTAGTTTATACTATCTGCATTGTTTTTTTCTCATACTTCCTACTTAAAATTTGCTTCACCATATACTTTTGATCCTTGCAAATTTTAGACTTTGAATACTGATATTTGAAAGACCTATATACAAAATGTCTCATCTCTTCACTGTATGTTGTGTTGATGTGCAAATCTCTGCACTATATTATATTACTGTACATCTTTTATACAGGTGCTGGTATTTTATATGTAGAGTATGTCCTGCTAACTTGTTTATTAGCTTTTTAGGTTTTTTTTTTTTTTGCTGTCTGTGCACCTTGGCAAAGGAGAGTTCCCCTTGCTGGAAATGAGAAGGAATCCCTTCAAAGTGAACAAAGTTTTCATCCAAGAGAGATGTCCCCATTGGAAGATTTTTCCTAGTTTTACAGGTATGTGGCATACTGGGAACTTTGCACCTCTCTATGTCTGCCACTGAATCAAATGTAATTGATATTTGTACACAAAATACAACATGTAATTCTGATTAAGAGCTAGCAAGACAGGAATTATTATTATTAATCAGTAATTATATAGCACCAACATGCAGCACTTTACACTAAATAGGGATTGCAAATGAAAAACATACAATGATACAGGAGGAGGTGAGAACCCTGCCCTGAAGAGCTTACAGTCTAAGAGGACCTCAGATCACTTCATAAGCAAATGAGGGGAGGAAAATTGTGTGGTTACTTTGGATTCACTCTAGAACTGATCATTTTATCAGATTGGAAATAAATCTGTAGTATGCCTAGTGTTCCTAGATATTTGCTTCTCAGTGGCTAAGATTTATACTGCAATCCTGGCTTTATAGTAAGGCAATTTTCTTACTTGTTACAAAGCATATGACATGGAGTGTATTAGGCTTATATTTAAACCCCATTCATACCACGTTCATTGGCCTGGCTTGTTCAATACAGGTCCAAGGCAATGACAAGCTAAAATATATTGCTCCAATAGACATAGTTCTCTGGGAGAAAATAGAATGTGTCCTCATACAAGCAAAATAACAAAACATTGCAAGATGGGTTAAAGAAAGGAAAAAAGGTGTTTAAATCATTCTCTAAAAAGGCTAAAACTTTGCTATACAGTACCTCATAATAATGTGTGTTGATGCATACAGACTTAAATGCATTAATTCAGTATTCATGGCTTGAAAGCTCAGTATCTGGGGGGTTAAAAAGTACAACCTAATAAATACAATATTACAATGCAGCCCCTGCAGAGATCCTCAGGAAGCCTTACTAAATCAAAATGCATATTATTTACTAAGTAAGGACACTAATCTGGTTACTTTCATATTTCTAGTAACTATAAGAAAACAATTCATCATTCTAGAGCTCTGTGGATGACATATTAGGGGTTTATCAATTTGAAGAGCAAGATTGAGTGTTTCTATTTGCTATTTTGCAGTGGTGTGCAGAATTGTCTTGATAGATTCAAATAACACAAATAGATTTACAGTTATTATGAAAGGGGTCATTTGGTCAAAGCCTGATCTCAACTCACCTACCTTCTCCCTATTAACTATAAAAAAATAACAGTTTAAAAATGTATTAACTCAGGAAATCCACCTTTTAAAAGGATAAAGCATTTACCTTCCTATATATTCCTTTGACATTTAATGGTATTGAAATTGTCATTTGCGTTTTGGTTTGTAGATGCTGTGATTTTAATTCAATAAGGCAATCTGAAGGTGTTCTGTAGAGTGTTAGTGTATGGAATGCCTCCTGAAACAATCTCCTGCTTCTTTAGGTTCACTGGTTTTCCCAAAAGCCTGAATTAAGATACGGCACATTTTAGGGAATTGGAGTTTCAGTTTTGATGAAATACTTCCCAAGGATAAAATATGTCTAAAAGAATGCATACTCTGCAACCTTCCTCATTACAACACTGAGCGTACACCATTATAGCACACCAACTGCTTCTATTTAGGAATCAGGAAAGGCAGTAACAGGTTGCAATCTACAACAAAAATTGTTAAAATTCTTGCAATGGTCATAGAGCATTCAGAAAGGATTGGATTATCTCTAATATCGCTGATGCCGTAACTGATCACATGTACTGCGCAATGGCAACTGCATATCTAGGTAAGAGATAAGATGGCACCAGGGTCTGATGTAGCCAACATTAGGTCCCTGTGCACAACTGACTTAGAACTCCCCACTGAACTGTCTTCTATTGGCTGAGGAGAGTCAGGGGCCCGTGTGCACTTCCCTATATCTGCCCCTGAATGGCACCATCATCTATTGAAAAGGATCCGAGGATTTTGTTGCACTGTAAAGCAGTGGTCACCAACTTTTTCGGATCTTCGGACCAATAAATTTACCGGCGCCGGACCGCGCATGTGTGGGGAGCAGGTTGTCACTCAAAGGAGAAGAAACTTCCCCCTTAGTGATGTCATGATGCCAGAACCCATCGCAGGTTGGAGCCTGAGGTCTAAAGCATACGTTCCACTGCAATCAAAGACTGTAATGCTAGGCAGGTCCCCTCTCTCTTCTCAAATTACCTACTATAAGCAGTTGAAAAACAAAAAAACAAGTTAGAATTATCCTTACCTAACCTCATCTTTCACATCACTAGCCTTGATGTTACCATCCTTCCAGCAAGAGTCCCATAGAACACAGAGCAGGAGAAATCCTCAGTTCATTGCAAAAGTTTATTCTCATGTGATTTCATCTGCTTTGCATTCCACAGGAGAAAGATTATTATTATTACACAGTATTTATATAGCACCATCATATTACACAGCGCTGTACAAAGTCCATAGTCATGTCACTAACTGTCCCTCAAAGGAGCTCACAATCTAATGTCCCTACCTTGGTCATATGTCAGTAATGTAGTCTAAGGTCAATTTTTGAGGGGAAGCCAATTAACCTAACTAGATGTTTTTGGGATGTGAGAGGTAACCCATGCAGACCCAGGGAGAACCTGCAAACTCCATGCAGATAGTGTCCTGCCTGAGATTTGAACCTAGCGCTGCAAGGGCCAGAGTGCTACCTCTGAGCCACCGTTTATCAGATTTGCATTAATCAGTATTATTATTATAAATAATAATAATAATATAAAACCTTTCCCTAGGTGTGGTGAAAGACAAGGGGTGAAGTAAGTATTTTTCTAACTTTTAGGTAAGTTTCTTACCTACACATAATAGGTGATTTGATTTGTAGGTGGCCCAATCTCTACAGGAACATGGCGAATAGAGACTTCAAAACATGTTTAAACATGTTTAAACCTTAGGGCAGCTCCAAACTCTGTACCTTTGGAGAAGCTGTGTTTTAGGATAAATGTATAGGTGTCAATGGGCCTTCTTCACATGTAATGTCCTTAGCTGCTGGTGGGCCTTTGCATTCAGTGACTTCAGGGAGGTAGGTACAGGTGTTAGTAAAAAAGCAATGGGTGCTATCCTGGGCAAACATGCCAAGAGTTGCCACTGTCTCATGTACACCATACTTTCAAAGGTCACCTCTACAGCAAAAAAACAATTTCCTGGAAATGACTTTTATATTTTATATGACCCATTTTCATTTTTAGTTGCTTGTGGCCCTGAAATATACATAGTGAAATTTCTCCCAGACGAGATCTGTTTTGCATATTAATAAGCCAGTTCTGTATATCATTAGAGCGCCATGCATGCCATTAGCCTAGTATGTCATTTTCTGTACTGTAGTTAATACATTGTTCTTCATGCCGGTATCTCATTCTATCACAATCTTTGTGTCTCTTCATCTATATTTTTCTATTCGTTGTTATGCAGCAGCTCTTTGATTTGTAAATAACTTACTAAATCAATGCCACTCATCACTTTCCTGATCATTACCCAACTTTCATGCATGCTTACAATATCTTAAGCAGTTTGTTGTAATTCTTGTTACTGTACTGAGTTCATTTTCTTGATCACAAAAAAACGCTGTATACAAAATATTTCAAAGCAAACTGCTTTAATCAGCACATACAAAAGGAAACTGATGTGGAATGTAAATAAACTTCTTTATAGATATACTGGCGGAACTGTTAGGGAAAATAGGACGTTTTTTTTACATTTTCCTTTTTTATCGTTTATCAGATTTGCATGAATGAGTATTAATAATAATAATAAAAAAAAATCTTTCAGCAAACTGAAAAGAAATACTTAATACTTACTTAATACTTTGCCAACCTATCAGTAATATATATTTGTGCATTTTCTTGGTTAAAGCATACCTATAGTCAGAATTTTCACTTTACATAAAAGGGTAGAGAACCCCTTTATGTAGGGTTGAAATTCTGTTTTTTTTGTTTTTTTTTTTTGTAGTTTTACTAAAGGGTGGAGCACCATGTCCTAATTCTCAGCTGCCTAGGCGGTCGAGAATAAATGGGAGCGCAAAGCCTGCCAGGATACCTAGGTTAGGCATCTCGGGGCGCTCCTTCTACGCTTGCCTGAGTATCTCGGGCATGCGCAGAAGGAGCCTTTTTGCTGAAAGAGAAAAATTTGCCGATCTTGCGCCTGGGTTGAATGACGTAGAATGGAGAACCCAGAAGAGAAGACGAAAATGGTGACTCTGGGATGGATGTCGGGACTACGTGGGGCCAGATGCCAGACACCCCCGGAGTGATCGGGCTGCCCTCCAGGGTTGAAGGTAAGTGTGTTTTTGTATTGTTTTTTTGTTTTAAAGTATAAATTCTACCACAAAAGATTCAATGTATGTAGAGCCCGAGAGGTTCACATCCATGTGACACTGAGATTCTGCTTGAGCCAAACTGAATACACTAAGAGGGGCCTGGCTCAGATATAAGCGCACATAGCTACTGTTTGCAATCAGCTGTATTCAGCAATGATTCTACACTGTCTGCCATTTAAGAAAGAATCCTAAAGCTCATGATCTCTGCGCAATCCAAGTCCAGTAGATTCTATGCCGTCCCAGCTTCCTTTTTCTTTCCGGGGCACACTCGGGGCAGACTGGACAGTGGGCACCACCATCTTCTTTTTTTTTTTCCTGGTTCTACTTACACCACCTGATTCTGCACTGCACATGTGCAAGATTGGGTGGCATGTCTTCCTGAAAATAAGTAAGAAAAACAACACTTCTTTACATTCCAGGAAAGCCCCTCATGGCACATGTCCAATTTCAGGAGCAGCCCCCACAGCCTCCTTGGATACTGGTGGTCCTCCTAAAAGAAAAAAGGTTAGCCACCCTATTATATGGGTATATGGGATGGTGATGTGGTGATAGGTCCACTTTAAGGCTATGTTCAGTTTTTCAGTAAGGAGATAATGGCAGTGTGTGGTTCAGTACCGCCTGTTGCTGCCCACAATAAAGTGTACCAATGCTGGTGTAGTGTGGTCAGCTGTATGTGAAGGCCTGTTCCCACCGTGCTCCTGAACCGAGCCTAACACTGAAATTTAGCCTACCAGTATCACTCCTAATTGGTTCCTTATTCCCCCCTTTTATCAAAATGCTAAAGGAATTACTAAATACAATTTCTTTGCAGGTCTCTGCAAGGCAGGCAGATCATGGCTGGTAGAAGTGGACAGACGTTGTCATGCATATCTTCCCTAAAACAGAAATAATGAAGATTACACAAACGTGTGATGCTGAGACTCTACAACTGAAAGAACTCAAATCCAATAAATGAAAGAGGTGAAACATATACAGCTCATACTGGGAAGAAAGGGCTGACAATGCTGGACCTCTATCACCCAGTCTTTACCACCTTTCACCTAATGGCACAAGGAAAGGGGAAAACCTTACCTAACTGCATCAGAGAAAAGTTTGGTTATCTGGCAGCCAAGGCTGTGTTGGATAGAAGGTTGTGTTGGGTACATCTCAATACTGGATGGACAGAAATACAAATCCTTTGGGTGGAGAACAGTTTTCATATATGTATTTAATCTTTAAAATAACTGTTTGCCTATGGATCAATTTTAGGACATCAGCTTTAAGGACACCTGCCTATCTTGCTATAACCAAAACATTTTTTACTTTGAATGGAGTAAAGTTAGAGTAGAGAAAAGTTTTACTTTGAATAAAGTAATGGCTCAAACCCATGTTTTACTTTTTTGTAAAAAGTTTACTTGCTTTTCCACAGACAGGAACAGGTAGTAAGGGGAACTACCATCATAGAAAGTTCTGCCCAGATCAGGTGTCCAGATTTGAGAATTTCTTTGCATCTCTTGTTCTGGGAACAACGCTTTATAAAATGTTTGAATTTTCCCTCATTTAATTCCTGATGACAATGGTCCCCATTACAATGGATGAATCTCACAAATAAATAAGACAGCAATTAAAACATGACAGGTTCTAATAAGACCACTCCATGCTCTTGTGTCAGGAACAATGGGTGAAGTATCATTCTTGGGCTGACTCAATCTATTTGATATTGCCTCATTGACTTCTCTTCTTTCTCTATAATATCACCTTCCCTCTTGATTTCTTGATTTTATTATGGTCTATTGGACGTATACCACCCACCTTTAGTTCTTACAACTCACATTTAGTTGTAGCACTTTTTACTGATAGTTTTATTTCATTATTTAGTTTTTTTTCTGTTTAAGTCATCATCAGGTTACCTACTTAATCATTACCATAAACAATTCTTGCTAGTTACTTTTGAATTAATAACCTACTAAAAGTATTATTAGCCATTGTTTTGTATAAGGTTGCTAAGTGTATGACATGATTAATATAAACTTATGTTACACTTTATTATATGATTTTGTTTTACAATTTATATTAATTCTATTTATTTACCGTAAACCCAGATACTGACGTGTATTCACTCAAAGACTTGCTAGATGTACCGCTACCCTGAAGAAGCCTAAATCAGGCAAAATGCGCCGGATATGCGGCCTGTACATATGCGACAGTATATGTACCATTTTGCTATTGTTTACTAGATGACAATTGCCTAGCATCTATATGGCCCCATCATTCTTATGAACTGTTATTATTGTTACCAAGACTGAAATCCAGTCAATGATTTACCTATAATGTATTATGAAGAACTAAAAATATTACATTACTCTGTTTGCCAAAAAAACTCTTCTTTCTCTTTGTTGTTATTCTCTGTTGTCATACCTAAGGGTTGGCATAAAAGGCCTTTAAAAGACAATATACTTTATTCCACACTAACTTTCCTGAAATTTGATTCCATTATTTTGTGCCTTTTATTTACAGTTTTACCAAATACTTTGAAAAATGTCTGTACTGTCTTTTGAGGAATGAAAACACTTGGTAAACATACTCAGCTGATCTTTTGCTACCTGTAGGCCAAGTTCAGATACTTCCTGTTTTTCTGTTTTCTCTGCTAACCCCTGGAGACACAACAATCCCACTTGTGTCACTGCTTTCTGTTTCCATTTTATATATAGAGACATATTAAGTTTCATAACATTGGAGCGGGAGGTTAGCTACTTCTAAAGGTTTTTGATATTGCATTTTTGAAGAGCTGGCTATATGATCCCAGGGAAAATTACAGTTTCCTTAAAAGTATAGCAGTGGTACAAGGAGAAGAACAAATGTTTTGTAAGTTTTATAGAAAGGATTGGTATTTTACAGTTTTATTATGTTTTTAAAAGCAATGAAAAAAAAACAAAGTTTTTTTATGTAGAAAACTCTCTTGAATTTATTGTTATGCTGCCAGCAGGGCCTGGCTTTTTTCACCACCATTGTATCGGGAAAGACTGCCTGCTAACTGTTCTAGTTTCCTGTTGAAGAGGCCAATAACCCTAGCTGGCTATCTGTGAGCTGGGGGACTAGTTTCCTAAATCCCCCATATAGTTCTTCAAATATTTGGTAAAGCCCTACAAATGCCTCCTCTAAAGCGGAGCAAATCCTGAAGCCATAATGTCAATTGGACCTCAAAGAATATTTTCTGCCCAACAGACTAAAGGTAAGTAAAATCATAGAGTGTTCTCTAGAAGTCATCCAGCCATTTTCAATTGGGGTGCCGTAGAACCCTTGGGTTCCTCCAGAGGATGTAAAGGGTTCCTTAAAGAGGAACTAAACTGAAAACTGCCCAAAAAAATACACTTACCTTCAATCCCGCAGGGCAGTCCAAATCTATCCAGGGGTTTCTTGCATCAGGTCCCAGGTTGTCCCGGCATCTGTCTTGGAGCTGGCGCTCTGGGCGCCGCCATCTCTGTTCTTCATCCTACGTCACCCGACCCAGGTGTGAGATAGGGTGACGTAGGGTGGAAAAAAAAACTTGCTGATCTTACTGCCCATGGGTGAGATTGGTAAATGTTTCTCTTTGCGCGAAAAGGCTCCTTCTGCTCATGCCCGAGATGCTTGGACATGCACAGAAGGAGCACCCAAGAGCCTCCGGGATACTTCATGTAGGTATCCCGGGAGGCTTTGCGCTCCTATTTATTCTCGATCGCCCAGGCGATCAAGAATGGGGGGGGGGGAGCCTCCCGGGATACCTATATCACGCATCCCGGGAGGCTCTATTGTGCAATTTTGAAGTCAATTTTAATGCTATGGTTATTGTGTTTGTGGCCAAATTGTTGGGGGGGGGGTGTCTCCCTTTTTTTTTTTTAAAGTGTTGCAAAGGGTGTTGCAAAAATAAAAAACTAAACAACATAATTTTTACCTTACATAAAGGAGTTGTCCACCCTTTTATGTAAAATGAAATTTCTGAGTGTAGGTACGCTTTAAGCTGTGAATGCTGTCCTCCTATATGATGGGTCCACAAGTATAACCTGATAATCTTTTACCTGTCTATAAGGATGGAATTCGGACCACCAAAGTAAGAGGGACATTCCTCCGGCAGATCATCAATGTAAGGGCATTTTCCCAAGAAACTTATTTTAGCAGAGTTTTCCTTGGCTGTAAACATTATTTGAAGGGTTCCTCTGGGGTAAAAACATTAAGACTAAGATTTAAAAGGTTTAATATGCAAAAAGATGGGCTTTACGTTTTTTTAAACCATGCAGTACAGACTATGCTTAGGTATTATAGGCATATTCATCAATATAAATACATAAACAAGACAGAAAAATAATCAGATTCAAACAGAAGAACAAAAAATGGACTAGAAGAAGAAACAGAGTCATACATTTCCTGTTTAACTTCTAAAATAGCCATTGTTGCTGGTGGAATTTATCTTGTGAATGTAGGCTGCACATCATTTATATATGTGGTTAAAACTGAAGATAGTTGGAATTTCCATTTATTTTTGTGAATACTGGAACAACCCATGCTATGTGATTTTTTGAATATCATTATAAACTGTTGACCTGTTACACCAGCATTTTAGTAAACTCTGATTACTATGACTGTATTTAGGGGTCCATTGTATGATGGGCCAATCTAAGGATGATCAATGATCGTGTAAGGGTGCCTTCAGAAAATATTTTCTCAAGCCTGCAACAGACTGATGATATCATCTTAGTGTAGGGTATGCTATTTGATAGAAGTCCAAGAACTGATTTAAATGATAAAATGTAGAGCTTTTTTCTATATTGTTGCTGTTCAATATGACGTTAGGAGGTCCACCTTAACCTGTCACTAAAGTGTGATTGCATATAAGATATAATTAATCTTGAATAGGAATCATTGTTTTTAATACATGTGCCGGAGTAAATAATGCGGTTAATATACAGAAGGGCCACAACACAACAGAACATTTTCAGCAAATTCCTTTATTGCAGTCATTTGTGAGTTAATTCCTATATTTTTAGTAAAACTACAAATAGTCTTTGTTTTCTTGCTGAGAATCTACAAACATTTGTACAGGCTGACCTTGCTCTTTTTTAAAAAATAGTCACGTTGAAAATTTTGTGGAATCAATAATTTGTTTTCTATTTTTGCACAGCTTTATTTCAAATAGAAACGGAATTCTCTTTTTTTAACTCCATGGAAACATTTGCAATTCATAGGACCATCTGCTTTGTTTTTTTTTACCAGTTATCATTCCAGCAAAGGTTCAAAAAGTGATGAGGTTTGTCTTTAGACAATGATTACATCCAATAGGCATTATAAGATACATACAGATGTATATCTATTTTTTATCATTGTGGATGGAGAAAGCAAGGGTTATCTGTGTGCATTTTTTTTCTCTGACGTATATTTTCTTCCTTTTTGGGCTGTAACATCAACCAGAAGTCTCTCCAAAACCATGGAAATCCCATTAGAAAAAAGCAACTAGAAAAAAACGACTGTTGGAAACTTTTGCTTCTTTTCATGTTCCTGTGATCGATCAAAAAAACAGCAATTAATTCTACAAAAATGTTCCACTTATCCTTAGAATGGACATGGTATAATTAAGACAACTGCACAACGGTATTACTCAGGAAGTGATACATGACAGTGCCGAGAGTGAAAAACTGATCCAGATCCAGCTGCAGGATGGAGAAGATCTACCTGATAGAAGAAGATCTACCTGATCTGGTAGAACCCATGAAGAATCTGCCAGGAGTCTTTCCGGGTCAGCATACTACATCCACCTGGGCCAGCTCAGAGCAATAAGTATCACCAGAATTCTCTCCATAATGATCCAGTGTAGAAGTCAAGAAAGCTTCAGGGCAGTTTCCTTTATTTGAAATTAATATCAGAAGACTGAAACTACTTAAGGGCAAGTTCATCAGTCAAGGAAAACCAAGCGACCCAACGAGTGGATGTTTATAAAACCATCAAACTGGATATAGAGTCAGTAAAGAGATTTGTAATTTGTGTCATAATTTCATGCATGGCCCAAGCACTCAGCATTTAGGTGATGTTCCTTAACATTGCATAGGTGGGAAGAGCGTGGATTGTGCACATGCAACACTCTACCCAGCATATGACATCAGCATTTGTTAGACAAAAACAAATAATCTTTTATATGGTAACACAGCTCCTATTTGTGTATTTTGGAGGTGTATTTAGCTTTGTGCCATGAGCACCATTTATTGTGCAGGAGAAAATACAATGTGGTGTGTTGGGCAGCCTATTCAAATCAATTGGCTGCCTTATTGTAATATAATCCGATAAGGCCAAGCTGGTGTGATGGGCCCTAGGGAAACATAAAATTCCCAAATTCTTTAGTAAATCATGTATAGACTACATTTCCCCATCCTATGAATTAATGGGTGCCTATTCATGTCACTGAGCTTCCCTCACATTCTTATGCCCCTACCATTGTCCTAAGGTGTATTGTCTCTTACATAGTTTGTAGCCAGTTTAGTAAAATAATCAACCAACATTTTTTAGGGATGTAAGAGAAAACTCAAATATAAACTGACTGTGACACCCATCAATTTTAGGCCATTGTGATAACCATGAAATTATAGGATGTCCATTTGGGATATTTACTGTTTTTCTGCTTGGCATGGATAATTATCCATGGATTGTGGTCATTGAGCTTTCGGGCAATTATTTGTTCATTTGAATTTATGTAAATGTTCATCTGAGTTTATTATAATATACATTACTTACAGTTTATATTAAGCTGTTCTTTTCGTTGCTGGTTTAAAGAGCTTATAAATGGACATTGCCCTCTCTTACTGCTATTCTCGGAGGAATACTGAGGTTTAATATCATGGTTCGAGAATCTGAGTGATCATGATAAGGCTAATGGACCAGTTTTTTCTCATTGTGCATTAAACCGCAATATTAAATCCTCATTCCAAAATTGTATCTAAAGCTTATGATCGGGAAGGGCTACAGCCTTTATCAGATGATGTTGTTTCTGAGTTCACCCTAGGGAGATTCACCGTAAAGCAGTAAGCAACGCTCACTCTAATAGATGTGCCTTATGTTAAATCATTTTCTAACAAGGAACCATTAAATCAATTTGACATGATTAATTACTACTTAAACTGTGGTGTTTGTACTTTAAAGGACATTGCTTTAAATGTTCACTAAATACTTGTGATTATCTCAGGTGAATTTCTAGCATATACAACAGTGCCCTGATATTGTTTAGCAATACACTATGGACAATGACGAATGTCATGTCCTATGGGGAAGAAGCAGCGGGAGTGCCTCTTACTTGTCCTCGCTTCTACACTTTCCATAGAACTAAACAGAGCTTGTTTGTACTACAGTCACTAAGAAATGGATTGTGGAAGATCGTTTCTAGTAAAAAACATTGTCGTCTGTATATAGCTTAAAGCTTGACTGATGCAGGCCACACACAAAATCATAACCAATCAAGCAATTAACTAATCATTAATATTTAAAGCCTCACTTCAGTAAACATTTTTAAGAGCTACAACTATATAGTTTGAACCATCATCGAATATTGTCCCCAGTACTTTAGCCATAGTCTGCAAGCCATAGTTTGCATATTATGGCACACTTACCTGCTGAAGTTCCCCTTTCAGGTTTGTCACCACGCCTGACACCTTCACCCAGTCTACCTGTCAGTTCAGAATCTTTACTTATCTGTATTGGTTGCTCAGGTGTATGATGTAATTCCAACATATATGTGGTGACTCAAGAAATGCTTAAAATTTATACTGAGTGGCCCAAAGTCTTTTCTGCAAAAAATGTTTCCAAATTGTTCCAAGAGGTGTTGGTGTCCCTGTAGACTTAGGGGGACCAATTGCTCCAATCAGAGCAGTGTTCAAAAGCAGCAGAGGATTTATTCTCTTCTTTATGTGAATTTTATACAAAGAAAGTAAGAGAAGTAGAAGAAGGGGAGATGTTGATAAAATGTTCTTCAGTCTATGCCAAGTGTCTATAAATTATTACCAATTATACTGAAATTAGAAGAAAAAAGAAAAAAAAAAGGGGGGCTTTTTGGCATCATGGTATACAGTTTTACTTGTCATTTTACAGGAATACACACTGATTATTTATGTCATAGCTCTACAGGACAGGAATTCCATGGTGTAAATTTGCTTAGAATTATCCAATGTTTCAAATAGGTAACATGTCCCACCCGACACGTTTCGCCCTATTCGGCTTCCTCAGGGGTGTGCAGAGACCTGAATAACAGAACTAAAGTATCAAAAAAAATACATTAATTTGTATGTTGTATATTAAAATGTTGATTTGTCAAAAAACAGTGGTCTTATAAATATTCAATGGATCATATCGTAACTATCAATGCTAGCTGATGGTTACGATATGATCCATTGAATATTTATACATTTATGTGGAAACATTAGTATGTATATATATAATAGTCACTAAATACATATTCATTTTCAGGACATTCGTTTTAATTAATATTCTCTTCTTTACAATCTTTATTTTAAGATTTATGTTCAGTGACTTTAAAGATCAACTCTGGGCAGCTACCCCCTTCCACCCCCACAAAGCGAACTACCAGAAGATTCCCCAGTGTCGTCAGTCCTATTGCTTGATATGCTGGGTTCCTTTCCTCTTTAGATCCTCTCTTGTGGTCAGTGACCTCATTTTACATTTATTATCATTTATATAGCTGCAGGAACATGCAAGAAAATAACTTGTCCAGGAAAGGCATGTAGCACTCATTCAAATACAGCACAACGTAGCTCTTAAATCAAACAACTGATTACAAAATATAAAAAATAATCATTTATTTTTAGCCATATTAGCCTTTGTTATGGGAGCAGCATTGATTCATTAGTGATTAATATCAAATTTGTTTCTTTCTTACCATGGCAAGGACTTGAAATTGTGTTCCTGGAAGATTCCACCACTGGGGGGCTCAGTACAGCATCAAATGCACAATGAAGTCCTATACAGTTCAGTTATTTCCAAGCATTCTTCCTCAGTTTGTAGGCTCTTTATTGGCTGGTTTGTTACCAATAGTCAGATTGAAAACAAATGAAATTTCTATAATAAAGAAAAACAAAAATCAAGGTAATCTTACTGCTAACTATAGATCTATATGTTTAACTTCTACTGTAGGAAAGATATTGGAGGGGTTAGTAAGGGTGACAAAGAAAGTTTATCAAAGTGCATCGTGTAACGTTAGGCAATGAACCTCACTCACATTTGTGGAGCATTGGGTTTCTGGAGAATCCTCAGGGCTTTAAAAATGGTCCTCCTGCATTTTTGTAGCATGCCACAACACAGAAGAAATTGAAAAAGGGAGAAAAAGTTTCTTCATTGGTGTCATTTGGAGTTATTGGGTGTTCCCTTATCTAACTAGGACATTTTTGTCAAATGGACGTCAATCCATCCAACAATGTGGTTTTTTTTCTTATGCAATGAGCATTTAAGCCTCCAGCCCTCCGCTACTGCTCAGTAGGGTCCATGGTGGCAAACCCAGCCCAGGACATGGTGAACCATACATGGAGAACCTTCAAGCAATATGCAGCCCACATGTTTTGCAGCACTGATAGAAAGCATGCTTTTCCTATTTAGCTGCTCAGTCAGAAGGGCAGTCTTCCAAATAGAGGTGATCCTTAGCTACAGATTGACAGAGCCTCCTCCAAAGACACAGCAAATTAATAGAGGCATCACCAGTACACATGACGCACTGCAGCTTAGTCCCCACCCTTTCATGTTTTATTGGAAACATTCACTTGCCATATCAACACCCGCTGCAAAACTGCGGGTTTACAAGAGTTCCTTACTTTCTATGTATAGTACTCAGATATTCAGCTGATTTGGTATTACATAGTCAGTTAGGTCCATAAAAGTCCACTAAGTTTAATAACTATGAATATAGAATAAACATATCTCAGATAAAAAACCCTATGGACATAGTTGGTCTAGAGGAAGGCAAAAAAAAACCCTGGTACAATTTGCTCTAACAGGAAAAAATTCCTTCCTGATTCCATGAGGCAATCGGATGTTCCCTGGATCAACAGTCTCTGATATCTTTACTTAAAAACTTTAAAACCCAGTTATATTCTGTGCTAGAAAAGCATCCAGCTTTTTCACAGACCTTACAGTGAAGAATCCCTTCCTTATCTGGAGATTTCATTTATTTTCCTCTATGTAACTATATAATTATATTAAAAAGTGTAAACTAGTATTATAGCCCCCTTTGCAGCTGTTATGTGGTCCAGGTGCAGGGTACTGAGCTTATGGCTTATGGGAAGGAACCTGAGTCTCTCACCTCTATCTTCATCAGTATACAACGGGTAGGTGTTCAGTTACCTGGCCATTGAGGTATATTGTAAACCAAAACTGAGGAGTTTATTAATACACAATATTCTAACCAGCAATGTTAAGGTAATGTAGATGAGGATGTAATATTGTCCACTTTCCATTGATGGGACCCAACAAAATATTGCTATGGGAGCTCTGAGGTTTGTGGTTGTAAACAGTAATAGAAAAAAAATAGGGTTCCCTTTTAAGTGGTCTTTTAGTTGTTTAAACAAAATGCCACATCCCAAAACATATCAAAGCAAGTAATTTTATATAGGACTTTTTACGGAATAAATATATTTTAACCCATTTTTCCAAAATGCCAGCAAACTTTATTCGTTTCCATAACCTTAACAAACACACTATTTCACAACATATTTGTTTCACAACATAATTCAAATCAATATCCTGGTGTATCCATATACAGTACATATGTCTTAAAGCACTACATATGTAGTATCAACACGTTTCGCAGATCTAGAGCCTGCTTCCTCAGGATACCCTTAGGACCTAAAATTTTAATATACCCATCAAACAATTTTTTAAACTTTTTTTATATAGCATACACCAAAAGTACATCCTTATTTGTGCACAGTACTGACTTACACATCCAGAATCTTATATATTGAGTTCAGAACAGGAGAGGATCTTCCACTCTATTTATATGGGCGCACTTAAACTGCAACTTTACACAATGGGGTAGACAACCTTTTTATTAAAAGTAAAAATTGCCAAAAAGTGTGCAGCATTGCTTTTTAATTCTTGATCGACTAGGCGATCAAGAATTAGTGTGAGCGCAGAGCCTCCCAGGATACCTACGTCACGCATCCCAGGAGGCTCTTGCCTGCTCTTTTTATGCATGCCATCGCATTAATAGATAAAAAATGCATGTGCAGTGAGATCAGCAATTTTTTCCCAATCTACATCACCCGATCCTGCACCTGCGCAGTGCGAGTTTGGGTGACAAAGGAAGAACAACCTGGAAGAAGAGAGAAAAGACAGATACTGGGACAACGCAGGACCCGACGGAAGAAACCTCCCGACAGATAGACTGATCTAAGGCATTGAAGTTAATTGTGATTTTTTGTTTTGGGTATACTTCCGCCTTAACTGGACAGCAGCATAGAGACAAGGGAGGTATTTGTGTAGCTTGCAGTCAACTGGACTTCAGCTTGGAGACCAGGAGATGTAATTAATATGCCTCAAAGAGCTAAAGAGAAAGTCTTGATGAAAATATTAAGAAACATTTCCAAACTGCAGATCTAAATCTTAACATTTGGTTCATACATTCCATAACAAATTTTCTAAAAAATAGAATAATTAGTAACTATTTTAGAGTTTCAATTGTTTAACTGTAAAAAGGGGTCCAATAGAGGGATGGATGCTTTTCTAACAAACACAAAATTTGAAAGGTTACAAGGTACCCCATTATAGAATGATGGTCCAGAGAGTTATCTGATTGCATTTAGGGGTGAGAAAGACATTTTTGGTCTTTTTGTAGCAACTAAATTTATTATCAGAGTATTTTCTCTTCTACTTGATCATTAGCGAGTCAATGGTTCTTGAAATGAAAGGTTATTTTTTTACCTATTGATTTACATTTATATTTTTTGCTTCATGAAAATTATAATGTATCAATTTCCACCTAGGTTTTCATGAAATAATAGAAAAATGTAATCTAAAAATGGATACTGAGTCAGTGTTAGTGTAATTAGTATAACTTGTTAATATACTATTATATAATTAATAATAAAACATAATAAAGTATATTAATATAATTTGTTTTGTTGCAATCTAATAACCTCTTAGTGAGGCTTAGTGTTTTAATTGTAAACCTAATTACTTTTTCTTCTCAGTTCTATATACCCTTTTTCAATATATGGTATAGGGTTTCGGCTGCAGTTCATATAAAAGTCTGCACTATATAATTTAGTGGTGCATGTAAAGCCTACCAGCTACTTTAATATGAGAAGCCTACAAAAGACAGTAAAACAGTCAGGTCTATATTTAGACATCATGATACCCCTGGCGCATGTGAATGATGGTGTCCTTTTGTAAGACTTCTTCAGTTTCACCAAAAACTATATTCATGTTCTTATGAGGACAGTATATTGTTTGCTACACATGAGGGATATAACTTGCAAATACCATCGAACAAGAAAAGCAAAAATGGTTGCCTATTGAGCTTTAAAATACAGAATAGGAAAATTTCATTTTCAACAAGTAATGTGTTAAGTTTTTTTCTTTTTTTGTTTAGTTTTTTTAATGAACCTATGCTTTGACCTCCCAGAGTTGTAAATTAGACGACAAGGGGCAGCTATATTGGTTCTGCATTGCTGCAGTATGGTTCTGCTATGCTAACCTTATTGCTCGTCTCAAATACATAGTTTAGTAATGATGAAAACTATGTGTTCAGTGGAAACACTCAATACTCATTTAAAAGACCCTGAAGACTCCTAATACCCAAAAGACCCATAAATGCGGGCAGAAAAAGGAACACATTGGCCCTGATTTAATAAATCATTTATTAGATCACCCAGCTTCACTGATGAAAGTATATCCTCTACAGCCTAGGAGAGCTTTAATAAATAAGGCCATAGATGCAAAATGATAACTGGATTTGTAGCTGGGTCTCCTAGCCTTGATGCAAGTGGTGGTTATTCAAAAAGTACCCCATAGGATTGTGCCTGATGTTCCCAGCCATTAAGTTTGTGGAGTGACCGTAAAAATCCATACGCTCCTCAACAAATAAAATAGTGTGAAATAAAGCTTTGCCTCCTTAAAACAATTACAGTAGAACCCCGGTTATCAAGAACTCAGATAACCGGAAAACAAAGATAACCGGACAACTCAGATAACTGAGTTCCAAATAACCGGGGTTCTATGGCAATCAAGAAAGCAGAGCAATCAGCAGAGCTGCGCTGATTGCTCTGCTCCGTGATTGGCTGAAGAATTCATCCAGTCAGCATTAGAGGTGAATGGGGACATTCACACATGGGGACAAGTCTAGTGCTGAATGGCTGAGAAAAGGAAACCTCAGTTATCTGGAAACTACACTTATCCAGAATTTTATCGACTATTCCCAGTGGGTACTGGATAACTGAGCGCCTACTGTACATGATATGGGATCAAAAAACAAGACACTCGTTCCTAACCTAGCAGGGTGGTCTAGGAAGGTATACAAACATTGTGCTGTATTTAAAGGTTAATGTCATTGTCTTTTCATTGTTCAGCATGTCATAACTCCCAACTTTACGACAAGGGGTACAATTAGGCAAAAGATGGTAAGCAAAGGAATCCTGCTACACCCCCAGCTAGGTGAAGTATAAAGAATTAGTATTAAAAAATATTTTCATTTTTTTCCTGAGAAGGATTTCATGGTGAAGCATCAGTCAAACCCAGTCCAGTCTGGGAGATGGTCCCTACACAGGATACCAGACTTCCAGAATTACCAGCTCGCTTAACCAACCCAACTGAGAATAATAATTTTAGCTATTGGACAGCTAGTTATTATGAACAGGTGACCCACCATGCAATTCTTCCACTACCAACCTCCCCAGGGGTAAAGTATTTGTTCTCACTACTGCACATTGCATACATATTATTCAGATACAGTACTTTAGTTGCTATGCAGGATATTGTTCCTCATACTTTACCCAGATGTCATTTTTTAATTCAGCGCACATTGCTATTACAAGCCCTGAAAGGGTAAATCTCGGTATCATTCATGATGCAGTGATTTGTTTATATACTTCTATATATAGTGCATATCATTTGTTTATAGCACTTCACCTTGTACACATTATTAGGTAATTTTACCTAATCATGCATAAATCTTTTAATTTTAAATACCGCACAGGTGTGCATTGAGAGCCACTTAATCACACAGCCAGAAGGAAGAGGACTAGTAACTATGTAAGTGGATTTGTTATTTCAGACAAAGATGAAGACTTAAAAAATATTCTTTTAAAGGATAACTTTACTTATATAATAATTAATCCTAATGGCACCACTTCCCCTTTCCCTTTGTATCTATAGCCCAATATTACTTTTGTCCAATCAATGGACATCCTGGTCCACAAGTGGTGCTCTACATCAAGCCGGAGAGCCCTATGATTTTCTGCTGAGCTGATGGACTTGGGTGATGTGGTGCATACACAGCTTTTCTCCATACACCCTAACATCTATGTGGAAGACTTCTCCGTCTACTTGCAGGTTGCCAGTCCAAGGTGGAGTTGCCTAGAAAGGTCTGGGAGATGATCCAATACAGCATGTTACTGAATATTAAGGTTGTATTATTAATAAACGATCTGGGGACAGGATCTATTGATTTTGTATATATGTAATATTATGAATTAACATTATATTTGCATTTTAGATTGTGGTGGACTTTTCATATATCAGACTTTACCTGTGAACTTTTCTAGCATTTTACACTGGTCAAGTTGGCTAAGGAGTAGGTGCACCCCACTTCAAACTGTGGAATAGCCAATTATGTGATATCACTGACTTCCCACTGAGCATCAAATTAGATTAATGCTCTATATATCCAAGGTAACATGGTCAAATATGTGGCTAACCGGGTCGGGATTTGACAAGCCCTCAGGGATAAAAGGAATTGTATAGCAAATTAGGTTTTCTAGTAATATTGTCCTTTAAACAAACCGCAATGACAATACAGGGCATTGACAGTACAGGTCATTGATGTTACATAAAAGGGCACTGATGATATGATAGACAGCATTTTTATCCTCTAAACAAACAGACTGGGCAATACAGAGTACTGGTGATTCAGGTCTATGATGTTACGATGATAGGACAGTGATGATGATACGACATGAAAGACAGCATTCCTGACCATGAATGGAATACAAACAAGCCATTGGTAAAACGCAGGTAAGAAATAGTCATATTATGACAATACATGGACAACAAATAATCATATTTGACAATATGAGAGCAGCAAACAGACAATTGTGAAAATACAGTAATTAGCAAACAGGCACATTGCAACAATACAAGGGCAACAAATGGGCAACTAAACTAAAGTATTGCAAATGTTACAGAATACGATTAAAATGCCTAGCTCGAGTTTCCAGTATTCGGGTAGCTGCCATTGAAACCTCTTTCCCTAAAATGCTATTTTACTTTTCCCTTACATATATGAGGAGAGTGGCTATAATTAAAATGATAACTTTCCCTAAACCCCTGTACTCCTCCAAACACTCCTCTTGCTATGGAAGGAGATAGCATCTTTTTATGGAATCTTCAGTTCCTATATTTGGGGAGGGGAGAAGCCCAGATTGAGGAAAATTAAGGAAAGATGGCGGTCTGAACTTCCCAGGTATTGAGTTATATAATTTGGCAGCAATCTCTAGGTACTTAAGGGACTGACTTCAAAAAACCTAAATGTATCCTAATCCTGACCTGGAACAGAAGAGTATCCCCTATTTAAATCTATCATATGTCATCCATATGCATAAGGAGTGCCTGTCTGTTGAGGTCACTACAAACCCGCTGCTGTTTTCTGGATGGCAAGTGTGGCATTGAATCTGTACTTTTTATAACTTGAATAGCTATTCCACTCTTTTCTTGCCATTTTAGGGAAACCTAGACATTCCCACCGCCAGCTTGATTTGCATCCCCAGAGTCATGCCTGGCCTTTCCAGATCTTGCAATCAAAGATATAGTTAATCTCTCCACTTGAAAACCCCTATCTTTTGAGGGAGCAGCACAGGAATCCTCAGAGGAGCTCTTTTTATCTACATCCAAATGCGATCATATGTCTCTTACATAGTCCAGAATCTTTCAGAAGATGACTGGTCCAACTTCTTGGATCTCCTATTCTCACTACCTTACCCGCCTAAAGAGTCAACAAGTCAAATAGTTTTCCCACAAAAGTCAGTTATAGACATACTATCTGATCTTTGTAGAGTAATAAAGTCCATCATGACTGCCATGTATAGAGAAATGGTTCCTAAACTTTTTCACTATTCATGCATATCCCACACAGAGCATTCCTCATGGGTCTCACACCCTCTTCCCAGTGTCCCAAATGTGATGAACAGGAAGTGGACTTATACCATTCACTGTGTACCTACCCAAAGATAAAGTATTTTGGTATATGGTCACACAATATTCTTCTAATTTTCCAGTAAACTACTAACAGAATGGGCTATTTTGGGATACCTAGACTTGAAGGGTTCCAGGACAACAAGAGGAAGTAGAAAACTTTTAGCCAATTATTTCCCTGGTGGCAAAGAAAGTAAAACTCCACAACTGGCTGTCCCCCAACCCTCCCACCCTCAATTTGTTCCTTGAGAAACTTATATTTGTGTTCCAAATGGAGTGGATTGAGGCCTCACTGGACAAGGAATATAGAGTGGAACATTTTTTTTAAAGCCTGGGAATCTTTCATAGGTAAAACAAATCATTCAATCCTTAAAATGTACTTCTTGGTATACATATAGATTGCCATATAATGACCCTCCAATGTGGATAAGCCCACCTGCCTATTCTTCACCCCAATACTCCAGGCTCCTATGTCTAGTTCCTGTTTTGTCCCATGTCTTCTGACACTGTTATATTGATGAAAATTCCAATGTAAATTCCTAACTATCCTTGTCTCATGAAATGTACAAAGCACACTGTTTTAAGCACTTTTCTCTTGCTTGCATTGTTTTGGAATGGAAAGTGTATGAAGTTTTTTTTTAATGATGTACTATCCTCTAATAAAAAATAAAATCTAAGAAATGCTATTTTACTGACTGCCATGCAGATCCAGTATTGTTAACATTCTGGGAGTCATTGAACCACAATAAACTCGCAGATTAGGAGTTGTGACTTCACTCTGAGTCTGTTAATTCATATTTGTTCCAGGTCAGTAACTCAAAGTATTGACAGTATATGGTAAAGTATATGGCAGCCTATATATTTCTCCCATTACAAATGTCTTGCATTTCAGTTGCATACATACACCATTAAAGAATACAACCAGGAAACCATACCATACATTTTGGCTATGAATTGTATGTGATATATGGTGCATATAAAATATGCAGCTTTTGGAAAATACATATTATTAATGTATAGCATGTCTATTTATCCACAGAAATGTAATTTAATTAAATCCCTACTTTTACTTATATCCCTATTTTACTTATATCCTTATGCAGCCTCTACAAGTGCTGCATAAGGATATTGCTATGGAATGGTACATTCAGCATAGTCTTTATGTATGAATTTACATACTGCTGATGTATACTGTGAAAATATCTTCTGACCTTATTCCCAAGCACACCGATCAATAGTGCTCTGAAAGTAAGAGTTTAATAGAAACCAATGCTAGACAGAGCACTTGGTGTAATGACGCTAGTCCTTGCTAGCCTATTACCGAACAATACATCCCTCATATGAATCAATGTTTATGACTTTTTTCTTGTCAGTCCAGTGATTGCTTTATGTTTCATCCTATGACATGGCACAGTCATGAGAGGGGTTTAACTTCACTTTTTGTGACCATGAGTGTTAAAATATACCTATAGTCACACATAAAATTTGATATGAAGTAATAATATGTTAGCTTTTATCATCACAGATTAGATATACCGTAATTAATATGGCATGTGAAATCATAATTTCATGCTAACCCTATGATAAAAAAATTAGAAGGGGTACAGCTGTTGCGCCCCCTTTCTCTTGCTGCGGACTGAAAGTCAGCGAATATTGGATTCTGCAGGGCATCCCAAAGCACTGCACCAAATATTGGGAATATCCTGCAGGACCTGGGACAGTAGCTAACTTTCTATAACGGGGTTGTGCTGACAGGCCATTTTCTAGACCCTGCATAATGCTGATGTAATAAAGCTGCCGCTTTCTGAGCCACTGAGGTGAAAAATGTAAAATCAATAGTTTTCAGAATGAGTATTATTGGTTAGGATGAATTTTCATTCATTATGGCATGTTGATGAGCAACAACACATTTTGTTTGCCTTTAATGTAACTGGGGGTCAAGACTTGGTGTTATCCCTGCAGCCACCAGTTACCATTCTGAGGTGGTCAGGTGAAGATTAGGAGACACCTAGACTTTGCACCCCAGGTAATTCCGGGTAGGTAGCAAAGCTATAACAGTTGCATTTTCCTTAACCACCCTGGTGGTATTCCTGAGTGTGGCTTCGGGTAAAAAAAACATGCAAAAAGCGGTAAACCAGAGCCACACTCCGGGTAGCTTAAAAACATATAAAAACACACCTTGTCTTGCTCGTTGCTCGTCCTTGGGCCACGTCCTCTTCCTCCGATCCTCCCCTGGCAAGTGCAGTGACATTCTCCGTTGTTTCCCGGTGATGTCGGTGCATGCGTCGGTGTGTGCGGGAAGTGCGGCGGAAAATTTTATTACTTTTGTATTGAATTCAATACAAAATAACTGCATTGAATCCAATACAAAGTAATCCTTATATAATATATATAATTATGTTATATATATATTATACATGCTACTGTACAGTTATATTACGGGTTTCACTATCTTTATGCACCCTTGTTTTAACGGATTATTTTTTTTAATTTAAAGTTTATTATTACATTTATTAAATATTGGACATATTTCGGTGAGTTATGCCTAAGAATTATAGGCCTACAATGTAAAATAAATTTCCAGCAAAACAATGTATCGCTTTTGCGTAAAACTATGGACAGATTTAGAACGCCAGGGGGGTT
>NC_092860.1:23617905-23623768 GCF_032062135.1 Pyxicephalus adspersus
CTAGGTTCACATGAGCCTTAGATTTCCACTCTCCTGGACAGTGTTGGCTAAATTTTGTGAGCTCTCTGTAATGCTTTACCCATTCTGAAATCTGCTACTGCCCAGGAACCACCTTGCTCATAGCCTGGAGACCTGGCTGACAGCACTCAATATCTAAGCTATAACACATTATTTACCATTTAAAATGTATTTTTTTATTATTATTATTTTTTTCCTTGCTAGACATACAATCAATCTGACAGAAAATAATTGTTAAAACCTTTGTTAAAATTCTCCTTTCTCTAGAAGAAAAGAAGAATACAAAGAGAGAGCCAAAAGTGAGTAAAAAAACAACATTAATTATTCCAGTAACCAAATCAACATTTTTCATGAATAAAAAACTCCCCCTTCATTAGAACCTAGACATAATATTGGTTATGGCTCAAAATGCAAAAGATATAGCTGAGATTTTTCTCAAATCCATATTGAGGATTATTTTAATGGGGCTTTGCATTCTTTTTTTTCCATAATTATTGTCCATCTCTGCACTGCCCGAGTTTGTATCTCCCTTTTTGACGACAAAGGAAAAGAACCAAAGAGATCTAAATCAACATCTAAGCTTTTGTGAAAAACATGGGAACAATTAATGTATTAAATATATGTATCTGCAGAGTACTTTGATTCATTGGATTGGTCATTTCCCCAGTCTAAAACCATATCTCGTAAGCACAAAGGGCAAAGCATAATAGACTGCATGTCTTTTTATAATCTAAAATGGATTATAGTGGAATGGGAAATGCTTTAATATCATTAAGTGCAGAAGAGAAAGCAGGGAAAGACACTAATGGTATAGCGTGGTTTGATGACACCAGAACATCATGCCATGGCCAGGGCTATTATATAAAAACTTTTTTAATGCAGGTTTGAGGCATGCATACAGTCCATGACTTACAATGCTTTGTCTTATAAGGAACTCATTTTTCTTTTCCATAAAATCATTTTACACGTGAATTGTTACCTGAACTGGATAAAGTTCACTGCTTAATTACAACGCATCAGTGATCACTTTTTGCTGCAGGTATCTCTCACTGCGCTGAATGTTCTTTAATGACACAATGGATGGCAGAGCTAGCTAGCTGAATCTTGTGCACATTGAGAAATAGTCCTTCCATGGTCACTAATCCTGAGACTGATGTGAGGGTAGTGGTATCAGGAAGGAATGGTGCAAACAGAGGAGCAAGTTATGATATTTAGACAGATTTGTGTCATTACTAAAGGCAGGTCGATAAAACAGAGAATGGGGACTTGACACTAAATGGGACTGAGCAGGACAGAAGAAGCAGAGCTGTCTGTCTCAAAGAACTGATAAGGAAAAGCAATTTATCAGACAAAGGATGCAGAACTCCTGAACCCCCTCCCTCCTGATTTCCAGCTCTGACAGCTCATCCAGTTCACATCCCCCAAACCGGTGTGACATCTTTCAGGGCATATCTAGGACATTTTGTGTGAGCAGTTTGTGGTTATTTCTGTACCCCCCTAAATTGGATGCTATATCTCAAACATATTAGCACATACTGATATCTGCTATCATGAAATGTGCTATCGGTTATGTTATCAGTATTTGTGCTGCACTTGTTGGGATCTGCTGCTCTCTGCATTTGATCTTTCTTTACAAATATAACTTTGATGATGGTAGAGATGATAAAAATACTGATAGCATACAAAATCAGAATTCCTGCTTTTATCAGTACAATGAATTGCATTTGTCTACTGTTAGCTCTTTGTATTCTTAAAGGGAAACTGTAAGGATCACATTTTAGAGGGGTTTATAAAGCATTGACATTCACCAAATATTCTGTAGTGGAGATCTTCCAGGTCCGGGGTTGGCACACACATATTGCAACTAGGCCCGCCCTAATGGCTCCGCCCACCAACAGGGAACACCCCCTGAAGTGAAATCCCTCTCCTCCGTATGCAATGCGGAGGAGAGGGATTTCCCTTCAGGGAGCCTTCCCTATTTACCGCGCCGGCGGAAGTAAAAAAAAAAAACGCCTGCCGCGGTAAATAGGGGAGCTACATCGAGAGGTGGTACGGAGCTCCGGCAGTTCCTAACGCCCCCCGGCCAGATCTGGCTGGCATTAGGCCGGATCAGAAGGGGAGCGTTAGGCTGGAACGAACTACCGGCTAGGCCCTATCTGGCCTAAAGGCCGGAGTTTGCTGACCTCTGTTCTAGGTCAGTGGTTTGTTGATGGCCAAGACTGATTCTTTGCTGGAGAGCAAAGGGAAATCTTACCATGGGGACACCCGTTCTGGGGACAACTCTTTGGGATGAAAAGGTTATTAACTTTGAAGAGATTTTGTCCTATTTTCTTTTTAGCACAAGAAATGAAGGAAAATATTGCTAGCACGGGGTGTAGACAGCAAAAATAACCTGAAAAGGGTGGTAACCTTTCTGTGCTCTATACAGGTTGACAATCAAAAATCCGGCAACCTCCAGACCTGAGGTGCGCCGGATTTTCGAAAATTCCAGATTTTTTAAAAGCTATACTTACCTCCACACACAGGCCAGCCTTCCTCTTGCAGCACCGTGGAGTTCCAGGGAGCAGGCAGCACGGACGTCCCAACGTGTATTTTGTTTAGCAAGTAGACCTAACAGCTGTTTCTGCAGAACAGCGCCATCAAAACATCAGTGGCCAAACTGTGTAATACAGTCCCTGTATTGAAAATGCGATCTGATATTCATGCCGGGAAACTGAAGGAACCGGATTAACGATGGCCAGATTTTCGATTTGTCAAACTGTACAAAAATGTTGGCTGGATGGACAAATACCTTACAAAAGCATTCCAGGGAAGTTAAAGTTTCAGCTTGTGAATGTAAAAACGGGTGCATACTTTTTGTTGCAAGCAACACAACCTTTGCCAAAATTTTTGAATACATGGACCATTTAGGAATTGGAAATGTGTGCCAAGGGCAGTGCTGGGTATTGTTGCACTGCAGTAACTAATTACCTTATAAAAGAGAACTAGAAGGCAAACCTAAATCATCCACAAGGCAAACTAGGTAGTAACCTAGGGCCCAGTGCATGTTCAGGGAACCCAGCTATGACCTTTATTTTTGTGCAATAAACCAGGGGGGATAGTGTGATTGGCCAAAACTATGCATCTGCTTGTCATTTCACAAGAAAGCATGCACTTTGGACAGTTGGTGGTTGTCATACCAGTACACACAATACAAATAGAGAGGCTCTTCTGTGCCTACTGCAAAGCTTACCAATGCTAATCAAAGAGGCGGAGTGGGGGGCAAAGCTGCCACATGCCTAGAGCCCTAGTGCAATCGGTAAATGATTAGTGCAGTTGGTTACGACTCTGCACCTGCCTGTCACTTCAAAGGAAGAATGCACTTAATGCAAATGATGATTTATGGGGGCATAGTAGTACCAACAATGTAAATAGTGTTGTGTCTGTGCCTACACAGTGCCTAGCAAAGCTACCTGCCTGGAGCTCTGGGGATTTTATGCTGGAATTAGAGAGTGCATAGACCAAAAGCATTGAATACTCTGCACCATGACACAGTAATCATTCAGTAATTAGAACTATCAATCAAAATGGGAAAGTACAAATACCTTTCTTTTTGTTTGTTAAAATACCATCAAGCAGGCTGTTTTAGGGGAATCAGAAATCTTTTTTCAGTGCTATCAGGTTGAGTACAAGAAATGCCAGCTGCCAGATTGCAGTCCAGTTGTAATTCACGGCTCTTTGCTACTTTACAGTCTGTTAGGCTGATACGTGAATTAAGCTCAGAACACACAGCTATCTTTGGCTACAGTTCAAACTTAATAGCCTAAAGATGAAGGAACTCTAATTCCTATAAACAAAACTTTTTTTCTGCTATTATTTTTTAACATTCCTTATTTGATGTTCATTTGTATCAATACCTTGGCCAAAATGTAAAAGTGCTCCATTTCTTGAATGGTTTTTCCATTTGAAATTACTAAGCTTGAAAACATCTCATTCTTAAAATACCCAAAACACATGTTGCACTTTGGCCTTTGCAGTGCTAGGTCCCAGATCTTGTCCCGTACACTATCTGCATGGAGTTTGCAGGTTCTCCCAGTGTTTGCGTGGGTTTCCTCCAGGTACTCTGGTGTCTTCCCACATCCCAAAAACATGTGGTTAGGTTTATTGGCTTCCCCAAAAAAATCATGGCTATAGACTTTGTACAGCGCTGTGTATAATGTCGGCGCTATATAGGCACTATGTAATAATAATAATATGGTGATGTACCGTACATACAATACAATAACATTGTATTACTAGGACACCTTTGTACCAAAATTATACCTCTCTTTTAACACTGGCTGTTTTATGAAGAAAAGGTGCAGAGCCAGAAAACTTAGTGGCAGCAGATCTTGGAGAGATGTGAATTATATTATAATACCAGGGACATCCATTTTTTAATTTTCTTAAACAATGAAATATGACCATCCGGTAGCATACACTTGGGTACAAACATTTATTTTGCGGTTTTAATAAATCCAACACACAATTGAAAATAAGTGTTTCAATGATCAGATTGTGGTAAATGAAAAGATCACATATGTTCTACTAGATAATGGTACAATAATGTGCTCCTACCATTGCTTTCTCTATTCTTCAAATATAAATAACACAAGAAATTCACTTTCACATTTAGGCTAGGTACCTACGTGCAATAATTATCGCTTGAAAACGAACGATCAACGATTATTCCCAATTATTTTGAAAGACGGTATTGTGCACAATTCTGTACATGCTGTAATGATACAATCATTCAAATTACCATCTCCAGAGCAGTGTGTGACTCAAATGGGGAGAAACCTCCCCCATAGTGACGTCATGATGTCAGAACCCCACGCACTCTCCCACTGCATAGATGAGCCTGCGATGGGAGAGTGGGTGAGTTGTATCCTGAGACACAATCTGCCCACGTCCCTGAGCCTGGGATTTGTATATGGGACATGGTCTACGGCACTGGCAGGTGCGCCTGGTAAGCAGGGTCTTTCTCCTGACCTCGCTCAGGGGCGCACTGGCCAGAGCCGCGGACCACCAAAATTTTCTCGCAGACCACCGACCACTGGTTGGCATCTACTGGCATAGATTATAATTGTAGGTGATTGTAGTTCTCTGAATGGTCAATGTGTTCTGCCAATTAATGACAATATTACAGTGATGCCCAAACAATGTAATACAGTGCAGATAAAGTGTTGGATGATGTGATCTAGTTAAGTAGAAGCCACTGAAAGTAGAACATGGCTGGAGAAACAGAGGAAAGTTTGGCAATGGTGAACCCACTGAAATCAAGGATATGCAACTCACTAAATGCTTTTGATTTAGGATTCAGGGATTAGGTATTTATATTCTTTTGTTGCTCTAATGCATTGCTTCTGATCCAGACTTCTTCCAGAGGTGGCTAGAGGTTACTTGAGCAATGAGCAATTTGTTCATTCCAGATGATCTAATGATTATTTTGGTATCTGTAGGGGGCATTTTTGGCATTTGTAAAATGTAGTGATAGATTGGTGTCTGCTTCAATTATGTATTCATATATACCAAGTATCAGTAATCTGCCATTTATATTTAGTTGGAGTTTAGCAAGTAAATAAAAAGAAAAAAAAATTGTAGACAAATATGTGATTATACTATTTGTGATAATTTTTTACTTCGTTACTTTAGTTTTATATAGAAGACCAAACAAAGGATTAAATGCCCAGCATAAAAATATATACAAAGTAAGAAACCCCATAAATATAAGAACAATCATAACAAAATCCAAAGGAGGGGACTTTCAAGGCAGATATCATCGACCACATAATGAATTTAAAACATAAAGTTTATTATAATTACA
>NC_092860.1:23626990-23632124 GCF_032062135.1 Pyxicephalus adspersus
AACGCCCAGGTGGTTAAAGGTGTGTTAAAGCTTTGTGAATTATTTATTAATGTTTTTTGGAAGTGAGGCTTGTTTTTTTCAATTCTAGCAGAGATTTGGCACATGTAAATGGTCTGATTTACTAAGACCAAGATAATACCAGCGACATCCATTTTTTAATTTTCTAAAACAGTGGAATATGACCATCCGGTAGCATACACTCGGGTACAAACATTTATTTAGCGGTTTTAATAAATCCAACACACAATTGAAAATAAGTGTTTCAATGATCAGATTGTGGTAAATGAAATGATCACATATGTTCCACTGGATAATGGTACAATAATGTGCTCCTACCATTGCTTTCTCTATTCTCCAAATATAAATAACACAAGAAATTTACTTTCACATTTAGGCTAGGTACCTACGTGCAATAATTATCGTTTGAAAACGAGGGATCAACGATTATTCCCAATTATTTTGAACGGTCATATTGTGCACAACTCTGTACATGCTGTAACGATATGGTCATTCAAATATAATCCACCATTAATGTACACACTAGATAGGATTGTTCAAACGATGCTGTAAGTGACATGTACAGGAGAAAGTGTATCACAGAACAATCCACGATCAATGAACGACCGTACGCACAATAGATTACCAACGATTGTCGCCCAATCAGATCCGGCGGGATGGTGGTTCTTTTCCAGCGAGATTACTCGTTCGTCGGCATTGTTGACCAGTTGTTGTGCACTTTTTTGTTAATGATTATCGACCAATCTGTCGTGGATTATTTGTTTCTAACGACAATTATTGCACGTGTGAACGCAGCCTTATAGAACAGCAGGAAGCCAGCCCTTGTCACCTCAACAGACATTGGCGCTATACACAGTGACCATCTCTTTCTCTACTCTCCTTAGTGGCCTTAGTTGTGTAAATGCTGGACTTTGTTCCTCTAAGACTCTCCCAGCTTTTTGCAGCTTAGGTTGAGGGATTTGGTCTTTGAGATTTTCCCCAAGGGGTGGTCCCATGTGGAACATACCAATTTGAATTCACTATACAAGATCTGAGAAAAGTCAAGCTGTTAACTCGTTGCGTGGCCGTCATCACACTGACTGCATGAGCACACTGATAGGAAGTCATTAACAGAGGAAGCTATGGCTTGAAAAAAGGCGTCTTAGTGATTAGTGCCAGTGACACTCAAAAATGCTAAAACAGTCTACAAGACTGGATTTTGATTGTAGGATGAATGTTGGACAAGCCTCTCTTAGAAAATTCAAATTGAGTTCCACAACAAAATAAAACTATAATTACATAATAACCAGCGGTAAAACATTTGAATAGTTTCGTTAGTGAACTTCTTTCACTGTAACACATTGCTTTGTCTTAAAAAATAACCAAAATATGAAAACAAGTTGTACAGTCTCATTTCAAAACCATAATCCCACATTCCTAATCAAAGAAGTCAAATGTGTCAAGGAGGTACACGGTTGCTGTCAAGTCTCCAGAAATCCTGAAGCCAGTTCCCTGCAGTTAGTAAAAGAAGTATTATACCCATCTCTACAGTGGCCCATGTCTCTTACCTTTCATCGGTCTCATTGATGCAGTCTTTGTTGAAATATTTGACATTGAAAGCTTGTTGGAAAGTCAGATGTCAGTGTTCCCTGTTATGCATCCTGGAGGATGGAACCACAGCAGGGTAGATAACCCTTTCATATGAAGTTAAAACTTTCTTCTATTTGTCCCTCCAAAGCAATTTCTTTTTAATCAAAAAGGGGGTTCCCTTACCTTCTGTCTTTACCTGTGCAGGACCGACTCGAGTCCACATGTGGAGGGATCGGGGGCTCTGCCCAAGTAAAGGTAAGTGGTGTTTTTTTTTCCTGACAGTTCCGCTATAAATCAAAGGCTCAGCGGGAATAAGGTGCTGCTCCTTTGGCTAGTTGTTGGCCATTCCACCAGGGGCTCAGTCCCCTAGATAAGGTTATAAGTACATGTTTTTAAACTGGCTTTTAGTTGGTGTGGTGCAGTTTGGTGCAGGAAAAGATCATCAATTAAATAAAGTAATATCAGTATTGCAGTATCAGGATGTCCCTTTGCTTCCGACTTTCACTACTGTAAAACAAAATAGATGAGACTTCTACATCCACGTATCTCAGGACAGCCATGTAATACCCAAAGCATGTTAATGAATCAAGAAATCATTTTATTATTTAAATATTTACTCTACAATAGCCTGCCATTCCATAATGGCTGAATTTCTGAAAACAGCATTTTCATATTACTACTGACAGTATATCTTATTACGGTTAATGAGGGCTCAATAAGCAAAGTCATTGGTGAGGACATCCATACTGTTCAATATGCAATAAGTAAAGTTGAAATGTGAATATTAGTCACTGAGCACGGAAGTGGTGTGGACAAACACTATTACAGGCCTTGTACGTGGAGAATTTAACAAAGGCGCAAGATCGGACAAACCTTTTAAATAAAGGGTGGGAGAAAATAAAAGTGCAACCGGTTCAGATGATGACGCCTTCAAGTGGGCACCCATTTCTAAAAAAGGTAAACTTTTTTATTTCATTTGTAGGTTGTTCTGCGAGTCCTTTTTGGTTTTGGGCTACATTTCCTAAATGTTTCTTTTAAGGGGATATTTATCTTTATCTTTTAAAGCTAATCTCCATAGACAGATGTAAAGGTGCAAATTAATGCAACTCAATCTTTAAGCTAAATACAAGAATTCATACTAAAGACAGCAACACTGAAGATCCGAAAACAACCGCCATGAACCACTTTAAGTATAGTAGTAGTAGTTTGTAGTGTAGTTTGATGAGCATACTGATAGGAGAAAAGCTCTCTCCCCATCAGTCTGGTAAGAGTTGTGGATGGGCTCCAAGGCTGGACAGGATACACTTTCAACAGTAAAGCTGGTTGATCCAGCAAATCTGGAATGGATTTCTTCATTTGTTAACTATTTGCTATCAAATATTTTGAAACCTGGATTAGATCCATTTCAGTTTCACTTCACTGAAGAAAGTGTATCCTCTCCAACCCTGGAAAGCTTTAATAAATCAAGCCCAGTGTAGCAGATTGTAGAGGATGACATCAATGCATGTGACCTTAGCCCAGAGAAGTTTACAGAGGAGGCTTCAGGCAAAGCCTAAGGGAGACAGGTAGTAAAGCTGCTTCTTGTGTTACCCCTAGAACTAAACATTCAAGTATTGTTTTTATTTTTTTTTTTATCAGTAGGGGGCATTTTTGGCATTTTTAAAATGCAGTGATAGGTTGGCGTGTGCTTCAATTATGTATTCATATATACCAAGTATCAGTAATCTGCCATTTATATTTGCTTGGAGTTTAGCAAGTAAATAAAAATAAAAAAAGTTTTATATTGAGAAGACCAAACAAAGGTTCAAATGAAACTATGTACAAAATAAGAAACCCCATAAAGAACAATCATAACAAAATCCAAAGGAGGGGACTTTCAAGGCAGATATCATCGACCACATAATGAATTTAAAACATAAAATTTATTATAATTACAATAAAATCACAAATGATTAAGCTTCTAGATAGATCTTCACATTTTTTGCCCTTCGACGTGTTTCACGGGCAGAGGCCGCTTTCTTGGGACATTATTTTAGATCTAAACATAATGTAAATACATATACATAAATTATACAATTCAATATTATTCCCATTTCAATACAACAAACTAATTAATTGACTCATAGAAGTTTATTGCTGGTGGTTTAACATTTAAACAAATCACTATTTTGTTTCATCACTGATTAAGAGTCCTTTGGTTTAATCATGTGGCCAAAAATGAAAGTCACTGGAGAGAAATGATTGTCTCCCATTCTGTGACACATTTTCAGCCAAATGATTACAAGCCTGCCCACCACGACAAGGTAGACTCTTTAGGGCAGGACCTACTCTAATCTACACTGCACTACCCTACATGATGCTAGTCATCCTTCCTCTTCCTTTATATGTGTACGTTTGTTTATGTGTACATATGTGAGTGTGTATGCATTTGTGTTTTTATATGTAGGTGTGTGGGTGTGCTTTGACGTGGGTATAAATGTGTATGTTTGTTTATGTGTGTACATATGTGAGTGTGTATATGGGTGTTAACTACTCTATACTCTAGCTGTTACTGGGGTACAGTTTAAGGTCCTGCAATATGTTTTTCAAAATGATAATTAAATTAAAACTACCAAAAATAAAAAAAACTTTCAAAGGCGTGGGACCTCTTTGTATAGGAAATGGGTGTATGTGTGTCCCTCTACTACCTAAAAATGGCCCTCTGGAATGCGGCTTGCAAAACTTGCAAAAAGTGAGTAGCTTCTTCCCTCTGGCAAAAGCAGCTTAACTACTAATTACCTTTGCGGGGCCCAGTGATATCCAAACATGAGATAAGGAAATAGGGTTTCCTTGCCATGCAGAAAAAGATACCACTGACTAGGGTTATTGGTTGAGGAAATTGAAGAAAAAAATGCAGCACTTACCTGATTGGGATAAGATAAAGGCGGGAAAGGAAACCAGCCAACAGATCCCACTATGCCCGTAAAGCTCTTACCCAGATGGCTAGCCATGGTGATAATTGAAAATAGGCGTCGTCATTTTCACCTGTAAGGAAGAAAATCCATGGACGTGAGCTCTCATTTTCTGCAGAGATGACATATGAGAATTCTACATCCAGTTCTTCAACCCAAACATTAACTAGCCGAGTACATACATTGCCAGTGTTCTGAATGGTTACATCAATAATAATACCAGGCTCTGTACCTTCACAGATTTCCGGAACAGGTGTCTGGCAGATGGGACAGGTATGACTTTCCTCCAGCCAGCTGTTGATGCACTCCGTGTGGAATAGGTGTGCACAGGGGAGTTGCTCAATCAGGTCTCCCTGTACATACTCCATGAAGCAGATGCCGCAGCTTGGCCAATCTTCAATCTGCTGGTCGTTGGCTGGGGGTGTCTGGATGTTCTGGGGTCCTGGATGGTTTTCACCACTGATGAAGACTGGAGAACGTCTTCGGTTCCTTTCTGAAGAGTTGTTTGGACGACATCTTCTTCTTGGCCTTTCAGGCAGCTGATGATCTGAAACTCCGCCGCCAAGAGTAACTCTGGACCTGGTCCTATGAGCTAC
>NC_092860.1:23632761-23704107 GCF_032062135.1 Pyxicephalus adspersus
AAGTTAGATTCTTAAAGGTGTGTTAAAGCTTTGTGAATTATTTATTAATGATTTTTGGAAGTGAGGCTTGTTTTTTTTCAATTCTAGCAGAGATTTGGCAGATGTAAATGGTCTGATTTACTAAGACCAAGTTTGGAGAGGATAGGCTGTCTTGGGAGATCCTGGATGATCCAGTAAACATGATTGAAAACATTACCCAAATAATAGAAAATTATTTTAAGAAATCCATTCCAGGTGTGCTGGATCACCCAGGTTCTCATGAAGAAAAAACTTGCACCAATATTTGTATTCAATAAGCACCCTTCCCGCCATGTGTTAGCTTTGTAAATTGAGTCAATAGTATTGAGGGCTTATAAGAGTTACCTGAAACCGGTCACCATTTAGCTGGATGTTAATAAACTGAGCAGTAAGGCTCCTATGTGCTGAATACCTTTACTATTAGTAGTACCATAATTTTGTAACAAATAAGGATTTTTAAGGTATTAAACTTACAACCGTTTAAAAAACACATATATGTTATTAACAAATACAATAAAAGTTATATGTAAAACATACAAGGATTACAAGACCATTGCCCTGATTTATTAAAGCTCTCCAAGGCTGGAGAGAATACACTTCCATCAGTGAAGCTGGGTGATCCAGCAAACCTGGAATGGATCTGGTCCAGGATTCAAAACTTTTGCTGGCTAATAGCAAATGATTTTTAAAAATTCTTTCCATGTTTTCTTTGATCACCCAGCTTCACTTCTGAATGGTATTCTCTCAAGCCTTGGAGAGCTTTAGTAAATCAGGGCCCATGGCTCAGTAAAAAAAAGTGTGGTACATTGCATTATTCAGTTTTCCCTTTTACAAAACTTGATTTTTTTTCTATAAATTATGTTTCAAGTCATGTTAGAACCATTAAAACAAGCCAGTGTTCTGTATCATGATTGTAGTATGGGGGGGGGGGATCCTATGAGGTCTAATATTTGTGTGCCAGGTACTAATCTGGCCCTTTTTATATAGTTGTGATTGCTTTACCTGGATGAGTGTTATATGCTTGTCACCCATATGATAGCATTGCTAATGACTAATTGAATATATATATATATATATATTTATATATACATTAAAATAATAAAATAATGAAAAATAAGTGCTGACAGGAAGCTTTTCATGACTAAAATGACTTTTTTGGTTATATACATGTACATAAATAGATAAATAGATAGATGGATAAACTGGCCACAGTGTAACTTATACCTGCCAACTCTTGGAGATATGAATAGGAGATATTTTACCTAAAGTAATGTAGATATAAAAAATGTATATACACCCAATGCTGGGGCTTATATTTGAGTATAGGGGTTTATTTCTTGCCTTCAAGAGGAAGTAACGTAAAAAGTAATTCATTCTTATTTTCTGCAGATCCATTGATCCCTCTGTAGGTTTCCTGGATTGGGTCCCGCACACAGATCTGTTTCAGAGGCCTATTCCTGTTCACAGCAGAAATGTGTTTATTACTTCAATAGGGAACATCAGTTATATGCCAGTGTTTAATCTGAACTAAAGCTAGCTTTTGTAAGCTAAGGCCAGTATTTTGGAAAAAATATTTTAAAAAAGGGGGCACATAGTGTAATTCTGTAAATTTACGGAATTACCTTAAAAATCGTACATATGGATCTGGTGTAATAAATAATATTATTAAAGTTACCCAGGTGTAATAAAGTGAGCGGTACCAGTATTGTTCACAGCCACCATCTTTCAAATGTGCAGACACTGATTCTTTAACAGAATTACTGATCATAGTCTAAAAACATATAGTAAGTAGCCAAGGAACACTAAAACCTCCTAAGATAAAACAGCCTGAATGTTTAGTTATAAGAGAAGTTATCATAATAGGACATGCTAATTTTGTTAGAAATGTATATACAATTGCAATACAAGCCATTATTTAATTTACTGTTGCTAAAATTACCTTTCTATTTTAATCTGAATATGGTGTAATTTTTTGAAGCTGTTCATGCTTGGTTCAGTATATGATCCCAGCTGCTAGGAATGAATAACTTTCATGCTCATGTGCAGGAGTTAGCCATTGTGGCCGAACCTGGAAGAAAATGGCAGCACTGTTGCTGGAACAAGGGGAGGTGAGTGTATTTAAAAAAATGTGACCAGGCCTTGAAGTTCATGATATTGCATGACATCGCCTGTGGAGTCAAATGACAAGTCTTATGAAGGCTTGGTAGAATTGATTGGAGTTAGAAGACATGGGAAAACTTTTTTTTTCTAAAGACCAGACAGAAGTGCTTTTTCTATAAATAAAGTAGACAGTGCATGAATTGCATATTCAACCTTTTAATTACTCCTCCAGATGAGGATTTGCAATTCCATAGGAAAAGCAATAAATAAATATTACAAATAATGCAAATTGTTCCATTGTAGGTTTGTACAGCTTATTATTTAATTGCATTTAGATTAAAGAGAGTTCCAGGTAAAGCTACAAAGCTTTTTAATACATATGCATTGTGAGTTGTTATTACCTGTGTCTTTTGTTCCAAACATCTGATAATTATGACCACCTTTATATAATTGTTGCCAGCTGTCAGAATTACCATCTAAGCCTTTGAAAGGAAAACTGTCAGGACTGTTAAAGAAAAGTTGGTCCTGAAGAAAAGAATAGTGTTTTAGGAAAAAAAGCCAATGCAAGCTTAAAATAAATCTGCTGGAAATCTTAACAATCATCCAAGGTTAGGGGAGGAAATGAAGGTTTAGAAGTTTTACATATTTAGTTACTGATTCTGCGCCCCCAAAAAACCTGCTACCAGACTTATCTCTAATAGGTCTGTATTTGTTGGAAATCTTGATCATATAATTAAAGAATACAGAGGTTACTTTCAGTTAAAAATATAATCTCATAAGATTCAGAGAGGAAGGCAAATAAAAACAATATGCAATTTCAAACTTTTCCAGGTCAAGTTGTGGAAGGGCAGTTTTTATCAACTGGTAAAACAGTATAGTATATAAACGTCTATAGACATTTGCATGAAATGTGTGAAAAAAGTATTAATTAAAGAGAGATTGTTACTGTCTTGGTTTTTAAATATTTTAGTGGAATTAGGAGGAAAATTGTCACATCCATTCCTTGTTTCCTGTGTTGTGCATAGTAGATAAAAAAGATTGGATTGGTGACAGCATTTTTCTGTGAGTTCATATCATACTTTGAGTGTTCCTCCAACACAGGGGTCCTCAACTTTGTACAATTTTAGTATTTCTCCAATACACAGCAGTAAATTATGTAAGGAATGGGTTAAAAAGAGTCAGAAAATGATTTAATCTGCATATGACTGCAGTTGTGAACCCCTGTCCTAATTCTCCAGCCAATAAATTCTTTGCAATCTTAACAATCGCATTGACCAGTAGCAAACATTAGGCTTTTGGTGAGAAATCAGCCTATTAAGGTTTTTAGTAGCAAATTATTGATCATAACCATGCCAGAAAGCAAAAAGATTTATAATAATTTACCAATAACTGATACACATAATTACGCAGGGCTTGGACTATGAAGCATGGTTAAATTATTAGGGTGTGCCATGATCCATAAGGTCAGCACGGTGGCCTTTACAGCGCTAGGTCCTAGGTTCGAATCCCAGCCAGGACACTATCTGCATGGAGTTTGCAGGTTCTCCCCGTGTCTGCGTGGGTTTTCTCTGGGTACTCCGGTTTCCTCCCACATCCCAAAAACATGCAGTGAGGTTCATTGGCTTCCCCCTAAAAAATTGACCTTAAACTACATTAATGACATATGACTATAGTAGGGACATTAGATTGTGAGCTCCTTTGAGGGACAGTTAGTGACACGACTATGGACTTTGTACAGCGCTGCGTAATATGATGGCGCTATATAAATACTGTGTAATAATAATAAGGTCACCAAAAAGTTTCAATAAATCCTATTAACATAAAAATTGTATTTTCCTTTTACTTCCTTTTATCCAGCAAAACAATGCATTGTTGGATCGCTTGATGAGACGTCTTGCTCAACAATGGCAACGATGACCATAATGTGTGAGTTCCCATCGCCCCATTTTTAGGGAATCAATTGGTGTACAGTGCACAAAAACGGTGAATGTGCATGATGGGAATGGCGTAAAATGAATGGTGCTTGCAGGAGATGTAGAAGATCAAGGATTCTATTATAGAACCATTCATGTGCTGCCAATCCAAACGTTGGGGGGAAAGTGCACTAGGCAGACAGCATGAGAGCAACTAGTTTAAAAATACTGAATCCATTCTGCAGGATAATAATAAGAGTAAAAGGTAAATATAATGTTAAACATGAAGATATAATACTTCTTAAAGTTACACATACAACTTTAGATCCTATGGTTTGTACCTTACCTTGGCAGAAGGACATTAAAAAGTTATTTGCAGAAAAATAATAACTCTTCATTAGGTTTTGCTCAAAGGATGGCAAATAACTGCATGCTAATTTCGGTTATCCTGAATTTGGTAGATTGTGAAACTGAATCTGGACAATAATTTTACACTTTTAGAGCAAGTTCTTGAAAAATGTTATGTTAAAAAAGAAACCAAAGAATACTTTGACAGTTTTGTCAACAGATTTATCCTCTAAGGCAATTTGGATCCTAGTTGTTTACCAATTAAATTAAAGCCACCAGTTTATGAAATCACCAGTTTTTATAGCTTTGTCAAATTGCCATGTTTATAGCCAGCTTTATTGCCATTTGCAAAGGTTTTGCCAATGATTGATAGCCCCCTGACCTTGCAATATACTATAATGAATGTTATATATACCACAGTGAATACCCTTGCACTTTAATTTATTACTTAATAAAAAAGCACACCATTTGGAAGGTTGGATTTTCGATATATTCTTTTCAAATTTTGATTAATTAAATGCAAGTTACAAACATATAAGAAGACATACAGTATAAGCCAAATCAATTGATTTAACAAAAAAAGAGATTGGATATTTCTGAGATTCCCTTTATTATACATTTTTTAAAGGGCTGATATTACATATTACAGTAATATAAACATTTAACACAAAACAAAGTATCCCTACAGCACTATAGAATATATAAACACCAGTAGTAAATCTCCAGTATAATCTCCAGTAGTAAAGAAAAAGGGCAATGGGTCAATGCTCTGATCCAATTCCTCTGCATAGTACTTTCTGGGTGTTTAATTTTTTAAACAACAGTGTTTTTTGGAAAGAGGTAAGGAGAAACTATATGGATAGCAAAATGAAATCTATAGCCCCCACATGCTTACAAAAAAGTTGAATGCATATTATGAATATGTGATATTTCATATTTACCTGCACATTTTTGTAGAAACTGTATTGTTTAAATCTTTTTAAAATAAAAATGTAAATATACAAACCCTCTGCACCAGTCTTCCTTGGAGAGATGGGAGAACCCCTAAAACTGGTTCCAGGTTCCAGAGAACCCCTGCTATAATTACTATGTCCCCTAGAATGCCTCTTACATTGCTGGCTAGTGGAAAGAATGTACCCTTACAGATATCAAAAAGATCATTGGTGTCAAAGGTAAACGACCATCCTCTGTAGGAACCCCAGGGTTCCACGGGGCCCTGGTTGGGAAACACTGCCGTATACAAACACCTTAGCTATTCTGATCATTTTTTACTTCAGGGTCACCCATAATATCTGTTAGGTTTATATTACAAAATATTTTGGAAAATGTACAGAGCATAGTATTTTGTACCCTCAACACATAGTTATATTTAAAAGCTTAATAAAGGTTGGAAGAAAAATGGAGTGCAAGCTTTAACTAGGCAGAAACACCTAAGCATTTGCCTGTGTTTGGAGAGGAGCAAGTTCTTCCATGAGCTTGGCAGCAGAAAATGAAGGGGAGGGGGTAGATGCTCACTGTCAGAAGAAGAGAGAAACAGTTACTGTGTCTTGTGTGCCCCGGGCAGTAACTGTCCACATGAGGGATAAAAGGAGAGTCAGGAATGGCAGAGACGGAATGCACTGTGTACATTTTGTTTGACTAACACACAGTATTATACATTCCTACACTGAAGAGCCGAACTCAGCTTTACTAGAATGAGCATTACTTCACACACATTTCCAAGAAACGTCTTCATAGATAAGAAGCTTGCTACAATACAGTAAACCCATGTTGCCGTATCTTTTAAAAGGCATAATTATAGCAATGCCAATGTTGGTGCTTTAGGGCTCAGCCATACATGGTGGACCAGTACTATTTGTTAGAACTAAAGATAGAAATATTTTTCGGCAAAGCTCTTATACCACTGTAAAAATAATACACACTAATGTGATTACTCTCCTGCAAATGCACAGGCCTCGGTAGTGAGATTGCTTTTAAAATTGACTTTGGAGATCAAGGGGTCTTTATAATTATTTTGTCATGGAGTCATGTCATATTTAAGTCCTGCTTGTTTTATTTATTGATTTAAATTGGAACTCCAACTTTTTTCCTGTTCCCTATTGTTAAAATAGGGCACTGTTCATCCTCCTTATGCCCCATGTTGTCCTCCATGTTCTTCTCCACCACTCATCTCCCACTTTCAGGCCAAATTGCAGCCAATTTAATTTGACACCTTCCTGTTAGCCCAGGTTGTCATTTATAAACCTTTAAAATGTATACCATGGTACTGCTGCATGAAACTGGCCCTTAAAATGTGAGCAGTGTTTATTGTTGCAATAAGAGCTGTCCTTCCTTGGTATTGAGGAGGAAAAGAAAGAATTTATGGTGTCACTGGACCAGCTGGAAGTAAGCTGGGTGTTAGGTATATAGACAATTTTAATAAAATATTTTGGGAGGAATGCTTTGGGGAGGTAGTATGAAGCAGTTGTGGATGGGTTTTGACTAAGAGGGGACTGCTTGATTTTGTCCCTTTCTGGTTCTTAACCTTCATTTGTTTTTGTTCCACCTTTGTTCCCTCCCTTGTTCGCTGTCTTCCTTCTTTTTCACTTTTCTTCTTCTACCTCCCTTGTTTTGATATACATTTTTAAAGTTTTTAGCCCCCATGGTTGCCATTACCATTGAGTGTTTTAATCCTGACCTGCATTTATGTATGCATCACCTTCTTTTTTAGCTTCATGGTTGCAATAATAAAAAAAAAAAACATTAAACCTCCCCTTTTATGCTATAACATTGATTTTTGGTTAGATGTAATGGTAAACTTGATTATAATTCAGATCAGTTATGAAACAAATGACTACTTGCAGTAGATCCCAAGAATTGATTTAAGTTGATTGCAATATTGATCATAAATAACACTGAGAAAAAAAATTGCATAGTGTACGTCTAGCATTACAAACAGTGATGTAGAATGAAGTCATTCTAAATTGTGCACTAGATGTTCTCTCCTTTAAATTACCTTTCATATGACTGGGTGTTTACATGTTCACATCACTGAAATCCTACATTAGTAAACTACACACTAATGTGGCTGATTCACTAAATGAATAGAGAAATTAAAAAAGAAAAACAGTCATTTTACTCGAACTTGATTGGATGATTATTCACTAAGCTCTCAAAGGGGTCATTCTACACAATCTAAATCAAAGACTATATCTCTTCATCTGGGCAATTCTCTTCATCTGTAGAAGAAAAAAATAGATAATTACAGAACGGTGCACAGTCATCTGCAAAACACTGTTCAGTCAATCTGTGTATTACTTTCTATCATCTGGGGTCCCCGGTACAGAAGTGATACCATCTGGAGCAAGATTACCAGAGCTTTTAAAGGGGAAAGAATCAATTTGTAAGAATACAGCTTGTCTGTGCTGACGGTTTTATTGGGGAAGAAAAGTTATAAAAAAAAAGCAGCACTGTGCAAAAAGGGTCAATTGGCAAAGTATATCTAATAAACCAAATTTCCCATCTGCCAGTCTTAACCTTTGACTAACCAAAAGTAGCTTTACTGTGATAAAATTAGGTTATGATAAGTGGGCATCAATATTTATTACATACGCAAACAGATTTCATAAGAATATAAATTTTACTTAATGGTGACTACAACGTATCACATAAGGAAATAAATTAATATTAGAATGGTGAGCACTTGCCCATCACATGCCAATTCTGCCTGCTTAAAGAGAAGGATCAGATGACTTTGTTTTTTAGTTTGTGTAAAATAAATTATAGCTTTAAATTGGTTTACCTTATAGGTAAAGGTGTATTTCTCTACAAGTTTATAATATATATATATATATATATATATATATATATATATACACACACAGTATATGAATGATTCAGAAGTTGGGTCCTGGATCACTACTTCTACCTTCAATGCCAACAATTGGTCCTTTTTTGTAACAATGGGCAGGTTCAGTGCCCAGTAGGTACCACTGATGCTCATGCTTAAACTCTATATTGTTTAAGTTTTAGACTTCAGAGTGGGACAAAATACTAAAATACTAAATACTAAGGCTTACTTTATACTGCAATTATATTCTTTATGCAAGGGTTGCATTTTAGCCAACCTTTAATGAAAAATGGAAGGTTGTAAAATAGAAAACCCCCAGCTGACTGACTTATCTTACTGGAAATTCTGCACCACTTCATTTAACTTTGACATGCCTAGCTTAGACTGATTGAAAAAAAACAATACTCTCTTATGTGGCTTTTCCATTATCCCAGCAGGGACTCTGCTTATACGCCTTCAATCATGGTATCAACAAATATGGACGTGAAATCCACTCAAAAATGTGGAACAGCAAGCATAGAAAATTGTAAGTCACAGCAAAAATGAAAGTAATAATGAAAAGGTTTACTCAAAAGGTGTACTTAAAATAAAGAAGGGACTTCTAATATTGCTGGCATTGCCGTTCAATGCATCACTTTGGTTCATTAAAACCCATTAATGACTTTGGACATTTCTCATATATACATATAATTTAAGTATAGCAGACAAACAAATGATGTTGGGCTCAACAGTACAAAACAACCTTTAAATACCTCTGAATACCAATATTTAGCAGACATGAAGTGAAAACACTTAGTAGTACAGTTCTGCTGCCCTAAAATGCTAGGACCAGGTAAATATTCAGCACTTCCCTATAGTTCTGAAGCTTGCCCACCTTTCTTCCAGCATCCAGTGCTGGTGGCTATTGCGTTGATGGGCCAACTGAAATGTGTGATGGGGGGGGGTCTGCATCAAAGTACAGTACTACTTGTAAGTGTTGATTAGAACAGTCCAACAGGTTACAACAATCTAAAAAAATGTGCAGGCTGGACAAAAAATGAAAACAATAGCATTTTATGATTTTGCAGGTTTAGAACTTTCTCAAACATGTTAATAAGCTGTTTTATTTTAGAAAAGTGTTTCCACACTGATGTAATAAAGCATTATTTTATTTCAGTGTAATTCATCCTTCTTGAGAAGAATATATCTAAAGTAAAATTGTGTGCAAGCTTTCAACATGGATATATTTATATAACAAACAGCAAATACCATAAGCTTTAAATAGGGCATCATTGATCTAGATAGTTACAGACACTGTGAAGCAATTTATTCTCAAAAATAAGCAGTGAAGTCAGGAGAATTTATTTTTTTTACTATTACCTCACTGGTTTACTTACAGACTCTCAAATCAATTGTTGAAAAGGGAAAGCTGAGCTACAAGGAGAAAGTAAAATGGAGGAACTTCTGCTGCAAATTTCATGTGGCTGCAGCTACAAAGGTCAGTGAGAGCTTGTTGTGAGAGCTACAAACCCTTGCCCATCCACCAATTCCCCTGGAGGTCTTTAGCTTCTTCAGTGCTGGTTGGTAATGATGCCATGGTGTTGCCCTAAGAAGGAAAAACTGTCTTCCAGGTCACTCAGTTCAGAGGAAGTCATTTAGGTACAGAGTTGGGATTTTTTTAATATATTCATATATATACAGTTTATATATATATATATATATATATATATATATTATAAATATATATATATATATATATATATATTTATTTACTGTTTGTTAACAATAAGTAAACATTAAAAGCCAACAGCCTGGCTACATTTCTTCCATTAAATTAGAATTGAAAATATCTAAACCCAAACATAGTTATTGTCCCTGGGCTACGGAACAGTTGGCCATCATTAGAATCTAAAATTACAACTTAACTCTAACTCTAACTATAAATAAATTAAGACAGATGTATGATATGTTGTTAATACCAACAGAGAAAGCAATTGGAAACGCTAGATGAGTTCTGCATTTCTGTAAGGGGATATGTATAAAATTGTTTTAATGTTCCAAGAAACTGAAGATGTTTGTTTTATTACAACAGCTTCTGGCTGACATTATGGTGAAATTCTAGAAAAATGATATATACATTGCACATTTGTTACACAAGTATTAATTTTGAAATGGGGTCTATGTACCATAAGTGTAATATTTAGTACCCTTATAACTTAAGTAAGCATTCACAATTCACAAAAGCAAAATTATATTTTTCAACAGGGATAGAAAAATCACAGCACTATTTTTTAACTGATTCACACCTCATTCACAGCTGCAGCACAGTCTCCCTTATGCCTAGATCTCATAAAACGTCTGCGCATTCACCTAGCAATCGCTGTACTGAAACTTTACTCCTTAGAGATCCAAGCATAACAGCCAAGGGAGCCCTGGGTGGGGGAAGATCATTCTGCAGCATGACCTCTGTATGGGGAAAGTGAACTATCTGAATATAACACAAAAATCTGCAACACTTTAAAGCAATCTTCAAAGACTGAAATGCTACCAAGTACCATCAGATTACAGTATAGCAATTCCCCCCACCCCCACCTAATGTATAAGAAATTTGTATCAAATTCTGGTCCTTGTAAATTCAGGTACTCCAACTCAAAACTGTGTAACTTTTCTAAAAATAAAAATGCTGAATAGAAAATAAAAGTTTACACCAAATAGCCAACAATACTAGGTTTGGTATCAGTATTTACAGAGCCCAGATTTCATATATAACATATAGGATAATGTTTTTTTTTTTTGTCCCCAAACAGCAATTAGGTAACTTCCTGGAGAATACTGAAAAACCCTGCAATGTATTTTTTCTGAATACAAGCATCTTTAAAAAGGTCACCTTGACCCTTCATATATGGACCATAACTGAATAGCATGATGCTTGACACCAGTGTTGGCACAGCTTGAGGGAAAGTGGTAGAGGATGGTGACACATGTAGAACATATCAACATTATGGGCAGGTTAAAAACAGCATATCTTAGGTATCCCATGAGCCTATTACTAACACAAATGTAGACCAGATGGCACTAGTGCATGGCAATATGCATATGCATGGAAAAGCAATGACAAGCATCACAGTAGTCCAGTACTTTGCAGTGACTCAAAGGGCTCTATTTATAAAACAGGGAATCTGACATTGCCTGGTGGGAATCAATTACTGCCATTGAAACACATGGACCTGGAAGATTCCCACGAGGGAATGTCAGATTCCCTAAGTCATAATAAATTGAGCAAATTGAGGTTTCCTTTGAATGCAAACCCCTGCGAAGAAAAAAGAGGTATTCTTGGCAATGCATAATTATAGCACTTAAATCCACAGGGTTTCAATAAACATAGAAAATGATGCACTTTTAGTCATTAAAGTAAAAATATATACGAGAGTAAACAAACTGATATTTAAAAGTGTCAAGATACATATAGATTTTGAAGATACACCTTCAATTTTGAAGTGTTGGACTCATTGTGCATTTTTATACAAGCCTTTAGATAGTAATGAAACAGCTAGTGTGACTGGGGTGGACCTCTGCCTGTATATTAAAACCTTGTGTCTTACTGCAGAATAGAATCATGTACACATGTTTGTGCGCTATATGTATATAACATATTATCTATCTATCTATCTATCTATCTATCTATCTATCTATCTATCTATCTCCTAATTATGGGTGTATACATACCATAAATGCATACATTCCTGAACATCTAGATGTGCACACCCTCATTAGTATATAAGTGTGTGAATGTATTCATATATTAATAATTTTGTTCAAAGCCTCCATAAAATATAGTCCTAGGCTCTATAGAAGAATCACAGATGCCTATATGGATATATTATAGACAACAAAATTTGTAAAGATAACATTTTATTATTTAATGTTCCTGTAGTAATTACTACAGTGATTGTATACAATAGGTCTCCCTGCATGCATGTAAGGTCAGTTGTTCATGACAATATACACAGCAATTATTCTATTAGATCACTTACAGCAAACAGATGTAGAGCTTAAACAGATCTATTGGCTGTTAAGGTCATAGATAGATATGTGAAAGGCACAATCACCATGTATAGGGCTTCGTCTGTATGCATACAATATGTACAAGCTGCAGGTTGTCTGAAAACACCTGCTACAGAATTCAGGAAAAAAGTTACAAAAAGAGAAAAGCAAAATATTAAAAGAAATTGCATTGAGCTAATTTAAAAAACAAAGTCATGATCTATAAATTGTGACAGTGAGTATCAGAGAGAAAACAAAATCAGCCTGTACAATAAAGTGCAAATTCTAGAAGCAAAAAAAATGAGTACATAAAATGAGATGAACTAAAGTAGCAAAAAGCACTATGCATTATGGAAAACATCTATCATATGAAAGAAAAGGGCATACCTGGTATATACAATATATGCCCTTATCCATAATTCAAGAAATAAAAAGCTTTGGATATTAGATGGGTAAAAGGGGAAGGCATGAGATCTCTAGATGAGACTGAAAGTATACTGTGTATGAGACCCAGCCATGGACAGGCAGTGCTCATTTAGCAGTGAGTGATATATAGCTCCCTTAGCTCTCTGTCTCTGTCCTTGATTCTGTCCTTTCTCTCATGCCTCTCTTTTCACTCTTGATACCTGTCTCTTTCTCCTCCCTAGTCTGTTTCCTCCCTCTCCAATTTTACATACCTCCCCATTCACTCTCTCCATCCTGTTCTCCCTTCATCGTGTCCCACACTTCTCACTCCATCCTCATCCTTATTCCCCCTCCTCTTTCTCTCTCTCTTTCACCCTGTACCACCTCCTCCCTCCTTGTTTTCTCCCACTCTTTGCATTTTCCAAGTCTCTCCTGTTTCTTGTTGCTCTCCTCATTCTTTCCTTTCCTACTTTATGTGTTCTGTATAGTTGTGTTCTCTCTTTTCTCTCCCTCTCTCTTTTTTTTCCCTATCCTTGTGTTTAGATGTGTCTCCTTTGCGCTCTTCTTACAGCTGGCTTTGCGAGCTCTGCTCTGTATTACGTTCCGCTGGCTTCTTCGTGTGCGTCTTGTGGCTCAGGGCAGGTGAGGGATGAACATTACCTGGCTTGTTCAGATCTTACTGAAGATTCAGGTCATTTCCTCTTCCATTGCCTTCCACCTGTTTTAACTATCACCCTTTACTTTCAACTCTTACCTATCAACATCCATCCTGCACTCCACCTGTATTAACACTTCACCTCTCTATTCTGTGGGACATGGCGGCAGCAGGTGGCTTCAAAGAAGGAAGCAGTTTAAGCAGTTGTGCTTCTTTTCAGATGAACCTGATGAAGACAAATGACTGAGCTAACTAATGTATTTCCAGTTCTGTGCACCCAAGAAGCCCCAGGAGCCATATGCCACATTTGTGCTGTGCCCACTGCATTATGCCATACTCCTAAGCCAAGGCATGGCATTTTGCCACATTCCTGCAAAACCAACATCTTTCTACCACTTTCCGGTTGGGCTTGCATAATTAAGCTGTGCTGCTGAGGCACCTACGTTATTAGGCCAGGCTCCAAAGTAGCTTCAAGCATCACACCACCTGCAGAGTAGTTGACATTGTGCCATAGTCCTTTAGTGCTCCTCTATGTTTAGAAAATGGATGCAGTGCTTTGGTGAAGAACTTGGTCCTTTTGCTGAAATGCTTTTATGTTTCTAACTTTTGTTTGTTAACTGATGTTTTCCATTGCAGAGGATAGACTTGTACGATTGGAGGTCCCAAAAACGTGTTGTGGCTTTGGGTGGAAGGGAAGGCCATATCCGCATACGTAATCCTTATTCACTTTGGTTTTTCCAGGTTCTTGCTGCTTTGACTTAGACTTGCTTTGGTTCAGATGATGACATCTATAGTAGCTTAGAGGTCTCCAGCTTTGTTCCATTTAAGATTTGTGTTACGTAGTCATTTTGGCATAGCAGAGGTGAGATTTTGCATGCATTTGTCTTAATGATTCTTCCAGGCGTCTTGGGCACATTTGTCTGTAGATCAGGTTTCTAGTTTATGCAGTTCAGGTTTTGGCTCAGTGCTGGCTGTGTTTGAAGTCTGGTTCTGGTTATGTGGTATGATCTCAATATGACGTATGCTGCTCAGTCAGGAGTCACAGGATCGGCTGGCACATCCACCCATGAATAATTCATGGTATGCCTAAAAATACATCGTAGTGTCTTCTGTATGTCCCATTGTCCTCCCTTAGTTTATCTCACAGCATGTTTCCTCCCTTAAGATGCAGATTTTTGACAACCTGCTCAGATATACTTTTTAGACTACACTTGTTCTTCCACATGATGTTAATGTATTCCATATCAGGTGCTCATTCCCTGTTGCCTGCCATTGGTGTCATTTCACAAGCCATTAGTGAACAATTTATGCTGATATCTTTCATATTTAGCAAAGTGTCTCATATTTTGTCTTTCATTGTCTTTTAAGCCTTACCTCATAGATGATCTAATTTGCTAAAGAATATTTCAGAAACAATTGACAGTTTTGCCCTATAGCACAACTTAAAGTTAGAATTTTCATTTTGTTTTTGTACTAGATAGGTTATAATTTCCCAGGTTGCAAAGCACACAGAAAAACAAATATATAAGACTCAGACTTTGGCATTCCATTCTAATAAATGGGGGAATGTTCAAAAATACATTGGGAAGAGCAATGCCAGGTGTAGTAACTCACACCAACCAACCTAAATTGGATCATAGAAACATTAGTGTTGATTGATTACAGTTGCAAAGGTCATATGGGTTCACTTCTTTCTGTTTTTCATAGATATTATGAGAAATTCTTTTATTTTATTGTATGGTAGTATGCAAATTAGGATAAATGTCCACTGTTAATGTTGTGCTATACGTATCTAAATAAATGTATAGACTAAGATAACATTGTCTTGTCCTTATCTGCAGGTTCAATCTTTGACATGTTCCTGGCTTATTCCATGGGTTGGCTTTTTCTTGGCGCACTAGGGTGTGGTGCTGTGGTGATGGAAACTTTACTACCTCGAGCTGGAGGACCTGTGGTGAATGTGCCTCTAGTATTTGGAGGTTCCTTTCCTCAGATGGAACTAATGGGACCTCTTCTTCCAGAAGGATCTTTAAGTCTTCCTCTCGACATTCACACAGTCCCCGTGTTTGTCAATGACAGTGGCCCAGGACCACTGTTGCGCCAGCTTTGCCTGGCACTAAAAGGGGCCCATGCGGTGGTGTTTCAGGATAACATTGGAACAGAGGCAGTGGCCCAGATTTTAGACTTTGTTTCTTCACAGACTCTCGTACCAATTATCAGCATAAGTGGAGGTTCAGCTGTCGTTTTAAGTCCAAAGGTAAGATAATCAAGGAACCGCTTTTTTACTTGTTTGTTGAACTGAAAACTTTGTAGAATAGATGACAGATGCTTTTAACTACTTTCAGATGATTTCACTACTTCACTACAAATACAGAGCTACTTATAATGAACTGGAATAAAAAAAACTTTTTACTGTTGACACTGCTGCCATATTGGCGGGTTTCAACCAAACTGTTCTGGTTTTATTAAGGAGCTATAGGTATTCATTTAATAGACAAGTTCCTTACTTGGCCTTAGATTTTGAAACCCTTTAGGTGGGTTCAGGATTCAGCCTTTGTTATTGCCAAATGTTTAACCTAGATTCCAACTCTTTGAGTGGTTCCTTGAGGTTGTTCACACAACTTCTATTGCTTATTACTTCCCTATCTCCAAGATTATTTGCCACCTGCCAAACCTAAACCTTAAGCTTTCGAGTCTTGAGACATACAGACACATAAAGAGATGTCTGCATAAATAAATGTTCACATACCATTTCTTGGAAGGCCTAATGCCCGCCAGTGTATCCCTATTATCTATCATAAGTACATCACTCCAACCAGTTATAACAATATACAGGACTCAGGGATTATTCTACACATAATAACATAGTAACATATAAAAAGGTACATCCTATCTTACTCTAATATCTTTTGTTTAAAAAGTTAGTAGTTAAAGCACACTTCCAGGTACATTATAAACAGGAATATAATTTAATAATTATAATATTAATAATTATCAGTGCCTATTTGACTGTCCAGTTACAGGCTAAAGTCAAGAAGGTGACCATGCTATTTTGATTACCTGCAGTAAAGAAAAGTCAGATCACCAACCTAGCTATGTTCTGTGGTAGGACTATATAATTCAGGACATGATAACATATCTACCAGTGTATTCATCTGTTTGAAAGGTTCCTGGGGAAAACAAGCCCAATGTATTTTCTTGCACATTTGCACATGCTTGAGGCCCAATGCTGATTGTTAATTTGTGTGCTGGAGAGACCTCACACCATACACCCAGCTTCACTTCCAGAACTTCAACACAGCCTTTAGGAATCCGGGTGACCATGACCCTATAGGGATAGTAAAATGGTGCCCTTCATACCCCTGGGATCACAAGGTCTAATACACTTTTGCCCTTTATATATCTTGGGTCAAAAGCTTCCCCTTAGGGCACAGGACTACCACATGCAGCACATATGGAATCCAGCTCCATTATTGCCCAGACCTTTTGTAATTCCTCATTATTCTCAGTCTTGATTTGCCATGGTTGTCTCTTTCTCTTGTGTGCCTATGTAAGTAAATGCTACATAGCACAGGCATTTTAACAGTAGCTTCATACTGAAAGTTTCAGAACATTACACTCAGCAACTTTCACCTTCTACTGCAGTTAACATTCAACTGCAACATAAAACACAAAACTGCTTGATTTTCCTTTAAAAGAATAGGGCACTACGGACTTCATAGCTTTCTTCTGATAATGAGCCATGGTTAGTTCCCAGGAAGGTAGGGGGGCTCTACAGCAAATGTCTGCACTACGGCAGAACAGTGTGTAGCACTTTCTGTCCCTACTAATGGTGGGATCTTCTTTAATTCCATCCAAACAAGAACATTTTGAGTAATCTCTCTCTGACCTTGATAGGATGTCTTCTAACCTTCTCACTACATAGTTCTACATAGAACATAAGTTCTAAGGAAAAAGGGCAGCCTACGTCCTATTACATAATAGGTGGTCAATATAGAGACCTTTCCTTTGGTGGCTTTACACACTGCTGTTACTTCTGGGCCCCAATACTTTGCTGCCCTCACACTTTGCCCCTCTGTGCCTCTATGCCTCATCCCTATATAGGGCTATCCCATGTTAAGTACTACCCTGTATAGTCCTATCTTTGTACTTGCTATTGTAATCCATTTAGGAATAGATCCTAGCTAGGTTCATGCTAACCATTTCATGAAAGCCTGGTGTTAGCAAGCAATACCATGTTACCACTGCAGATCTGAACATGGGTATTAAAAAAATGCAACTGGGGCATTCTACAAGCACATCCACATCTAAATGGCTTAGGTGTCATTTGCTGTATTTTTTATACAATTTTCTCAATGCACAATATACAGTATGCATGTAAATTATTTTTTCATCCATATTGATTTTCACATTCACATAATATTAATTAAATGTAAAAGCTTTATTGATCCAGTCAACACATTCAAAATCCTGCAGAGGAGCTTTTCCATGATGTGAAATGCGTCAGAAGAGGAAATCCCAGACGTGGTTTTGATTTTGTTGTAAAAAAAATAAAGATCTTGCATTTAATGGATATTATGTGAGTACCGGTGGATCTTGTGCACCTAAGGGAGTGGTCCAGCACATGGCTTCTAAGTGGCAGACTAACCTTTTTTACAGTCTATGTACCATGTTTTATTGTATTTTTTGTAATGTAATGTGGCAGACTTTGAAATTATATTGTGATAATAAATTGTGCATAAACAGAGTAAATAAAATCTTATATAAATTTTAATATGTAACTTTAACAAGTCATTTTCAATATTTGAAATATCTACATCCCTTCCACTTCCCACAAAAACACACCATGATTCTGTGGAGTGAGAATTTCCCAAAACTTTTTAATCAAATAAAAAAAAATTGCATTCAAATATACTCACAATATGAAACAAAACTTTGTATGATATAAATCCTTCAATGCTGCATAGCCCACATTTCATGGAGACCCTAAGTATTTAATTACATCATTTAAAACAGACATTGTGTGCTCTTGCTGTAGTTTTGTATACTTCAACAGTGTGATAAATGCTGTGCATTAAAACATATATATTTTTTAAATAACACAATTTGAAATTAGAGTTGCCACCATTTACTCTGACCCTTGTCAGATGACTGTATGGCATTATACATGTGGGTTGTAAACAGTTGAATGATTTGGGCTTACTTTTTGGTGACAACTGGAACTTGGCATACATGAAACTGCTTGGTGCTGATAACCTTGCAAATGTTATCCTATGGATAACTGATAATCGTCATGATTTAGGTTGCTTGAACAGCAGGAACTTACTATGTTACCCTATAAATATCCAGCTTCTGATGGTGTTTAAATATTTTATGATGTTATATTGTATTATATGATCCATGAATAAATGGAAAGTGGTACATTTACAAAAATAAATAATATATACTGCAATATAATGAAGACAAATAATTATACTGCAATATAAACTTACAATAAAATGATATACTCAGTATATATTCTATTTGCTGTCAATGAACTAGCACACTTTTATTCCTTGCTACAATGAACAAGCAAGGATTATATGTAGGATATTTATAGCTCAATCTGAGGAATGAACTACAGTCAAGTGGAAATCTATACTCATGAGCACAATTTCCCCCAAAAAAATCAATTATGGCTCTATCTCATTGGTTCTAGAGGTTTGTGTGCAAATATATATTTAACTGATTATTTAGGCAAAACTAAACCCTGGGGATACTCATCTGTCCCTGTTCTGTTATAGGCACCACCATATTCACCCTTCTTTCCTTCTGTAGTCTGATCTTAGACCAACTTGATTGGCCGTGCTGGGACGGCACAGGCACATAGGAGTTCAGAGCCGCGGATCACCGCTGGTCTCCGTGCTCTTGCGGCCCAGCTGTCAGGCGGCCGCAGCCCACTAGTGGGCCGTGGACCGGGGACCCCTGCTATAAAAAGATGTTATGCAACCCAAATAGCATTATGGCATAAAATCCGATTATAAATCTCTATTTAAAGTTACTGTTTCCATTTTTAGCACTTTTGGCCAAATCTGATGGAATTGCCAAAATCCTGTTTGCACTACTCTCCAAGGCAGGGGTGCACACAATTTTATGGCTTGTGAGCTACTTTTAAAATGACCAAGTCAATGTGATCCACTAACAATAAAAACATGGACTTAATAACTCCTGTGGGTGGTAGAGTTTATTTTGAAAGGCAGGGCTCCACAATCTACCTGCGTTGCCTTTGCAATCCACCGGTAGGTAAATTGCTGCAGCAGTTGAGATTGTTAATGTATGACCTTGGATGACCTTGATGTTGTACATATCCCTAACCCCTGCACTCCATTCCCTATAATATATATACTTCCGACCCCTGCACTCCATACACTATGTTATCTATACTTCCGACACCTGCACTCCATATGTTATATATACTTCCGACCCTTGCACTCCATATGTTATATTATATATACTTCTGACCCCTGCACTCCATATGTTATATATACTTACGACCCCTGCACTTGATACGCTATATTATATATACTTCCGACCCATGCACTCCATATGTTATAAATACTTAAGACCCCTGCACTCGATAAGCTATATTATATATGCTTACGACCCCTACACTCGATACCCTATATTTTATATACTTCCAACCCCTGCACTCCATACACTATGTTATATATACCTCCGACCCCTGCACTCCATACACTATATTACATATACTTCCCACCCCTGCCTTCTATACACTATGTTATCTATACTTCCGACCCCTGCACTCCATATGTTGTATTATATATACTTCCGACCCCTGCACTCCATATGGTATATATACTTCCAACCCCTGTACTCGATACGCTATAATATATATACTTCCAACCCCTGCACTCCATAAACTATATTATCTATACTTCCGACCCCTGCACTACATATGGTATATTATATATACTTCCGACCCATGCACTCCATTTGGTATAATATATATACTTCCGACCCCTGCACTCCATATGTTATATTATATATACTTCCGACCCCTGCACTACATATGTTATATTGTATATACTTCCGACCCTTGCACTTCATATGTTATATTATATATACTTCCAACCCCTGGACTCCATGTGTTATATTAAATATACTTCTGACTCCTGCACTTCATATGTTATATTATATATACTTCCGACCCCTGCACTCCATAATATATACGGTATATACTTCCGACCCCTGCACTCTATACGCTATATTATCTATGCTTCCGACCGCTGCACTACATATGTTATATTATATATACTTCCGACCCCTGCACTCCATATGGTATATTATATATACTTCCGACCCCTGCACTCCATATTATATATAAACTTCCGACCCCTGCACTCGATATGCTATATTATCTATACTTTTGACCCCTGCACTCTATACACTATATTATATATACTTCTGACCCCTGCACTCCATATTTTACATTATATATACTTCCGACCCCTGCACTCCATATATTATATTATATATACTTCCGACCCCTGCACTATGTATGTTATATTATATATACTTCCTACCCCTGCACTCCATATTACATATATACTTCCGACCCCTGCACTTGAGTGCCAGCATAACACATAAATGAGCAGATATTTGTTGTAAAAGAAGTAAAAGAAGTGCTGCCAAACTATATTCCCATGATCCTTTACAATGATCAGAGCTTCATCATCCACAAGAGCATAGAACCCAAAGGGCTCCCTGGGGGTTCCAGCTACAACTTTTATTTTCCTGATGTAAAACGGGGGGCTAAATGTATTGGTCAGAGCTGTGTATTTTGCCTGTCACTTTCTATAGGAAGATGTATTTGTAGGCTGTTGGTGACTGATGGGAAGGAGCCTATCAGAGAGTGCAAATGGGGTGAATTCCATGTGCCCACTGCAATCCATATCAATGTCAATTGAAGTGATGGGAGAACAATGCTGTCTTGCCTAGGGCTCCATTTTGCCTGAATCCATCTTTGGGAAGCATATACATAAATATGTATATCTTACTATCAGTTCAATCTTTTTGATTTTACACATTTGCATGTAGCAGTATATATTTAAATACTAATATTGCACTTATTGTTACTTTACCATTCTTCACCCCACATCCCTCCCTATATCATATGACATTGTTATTGAATTTAGCAATGTTTCCAACAGCACATTTTAAAACAGTTAACCATTGAGGGTATCATTTACCCACACTGACTTGCTGTACCACACTTAGCTGCAGTGACAGCAAGTAAAGCCTTCCTGTACCAAGGCCTCCTATTGCTGTAAAGGAATCCTAGCCCACTACATGCAGGATTGCATTAGCAGTCAAATCATTTGTCTTGCAATCACAGCCTTATGTTTTCAGTGTCACCTTAAATATATATCTAATGCTGACAGCCAAATCAAAAATATTGTTGCATTGGTTCCTCTAATGTCAGAAACTATATTTTTAATTTTAATATTTCCTACTTTTAAAGTAATAATTTTTGGTTGACCTTTCTCAATTCAGCAGCAGTATTGTCAACCTTACTCTTTTCTTTAAAATTAGACTAGCCCTGCCAAAAGACAGAGTTCTGGCATGTTCCATTATAGTCCCCATGACATTAGTTACTACTGGAGTGCACTTGTCCACATTAAGGGTTTACAGGATGTTCATTGCACTGGGAGAAAAACATAAACTAAAGAGAAGACTGCATTTTTTAAATAAAATTGCAATTCTGTTTTACTAACAGCTCACAACAAGGGTATTCTTTATTCTTTTAGTTCCACTTGGTGATTCCATTATCTGGATGGCCTAAAGCTACTTCTAAGTTTCTGCTCTTAACTGGACTGACTGTTTTACATTGCTGGTAACTTTAGTAAAGTCCAATGGAGCAAAACAATCCCCTTACACTCACAACTTGTTTTCTGTTATTCTAACAGTTGTAATATTGACTTATTGTTATGTAAGACCTGAATAGAGTAGAGACAAACACAGTAGACAATTCCTTAGATTACGAAACTCCCCAAATTGATTGGCATCCATGAATATCATTTATTGGAGGGGTTATGTAGAAACATACTGAAGATAACCTAAAATAAATATAAACTGTGCATCGTAAACAATTTCCTTTGATCTTGAAATAAATATTTGTTTTCATTCCATATTGCATTGTCTACATGCTTGCATTCCATTAATTGCTGCATTGTATGTAATTTCTGGGGGCAGCTTTCCTGGTGGTGTCAACAGAGGATCATATCTGCAAAATATGTGTTTAACAACTAAATGGCTCCCAGGCTTTCAACTTCTTTTCCCAATATAAATGCCATGTATATGGGATTGCAAGAGGCTAAATCAAGTCACATTCACATGTTTGCTCTAATTGCATTTAAAGATAGCTGTAATGATGTTTTAATTAATATAGAAGTGCTTTAATGTGTGTATTTTACATTTGCTTCTGGAGTTCTCTTTTAAGATGTTTATTTAGTTGTTTTCCAGGAGTTTTGCTGCAACTCTTCCAGTAGATATGGGTGATATCACGCGATATTCACTTTTATGTCATCTTTCAGGTGACCCTTTATAGTGTCAGAGTAACTTTCCCCCCTCTCTGAATGAAGATAACAGAGTGTCATACCTATCTTATTTTCTGCTATGGAATTCATTACTGTGTTTTCCTGGCCAGCACAGCAAAGCCTTTTCCATATCCCCTTCTTATAGCACATAGGTAACATACCAGTTAATGAATGATTTCTATGATCTGCATTTAAGGCAGCTTCCAGACATCCAATGGAATATGGATCATCCATAGAGATGAATTAGGAAGAAGACTAGCTGGGAAAGAATCTTCAGAGAAAGAAGGTAAGTATTTCATGATACAGGTTTGACTCAAAGAGGATGGTGGGGTAAATATGAAGTGGTCCGTCAAGTTTGACTTTACTTGCCATGTGCTATTTCTTGCCTTGAAAGGCCAAAGACAGATAGGCAGTGAGTGTTTTCAGAACAAGGTCAATGTCAGATTTGGTATTTCACAAGTTTCATTTATTATACACTTCTTTTAGGTTGCAAGTCATATGTGCCTGATTTGCTTTAATAGAACTATATCTAATACACTATTCAAATGCTTATGGCCATTGTACTGAGAGGTCATGGTTGTCATATTGGACATTTTAGCATTAGTATTATTCTACCAATGTGCCTATGTATAGTATATAAAAAGCCTCATTCCTTCTAAAATAGCTATATATATTTAAATGACCTTTGACAATGACTAGCAAAAACTTTGCTTTATACTGTAGCTTAGTGCCAGCCAAAACTGGATAGACTTGTGTCCTCCTTGTATTGCTTTCTGTGACCCTCTTTTTAGATTTTATTTTTACTTTCTGCCCCTATGATAGAAGAACAAAATATAAACAGAACAACACTGTGAGGCAAACATAGACAGTCATGAAAACAAACAGAGATTTTATTCCTACCCCATTTTACTGAAAATAGGTGGTTTTATTGCACACCTTCTCTCAATTTGAGACGTTTCCTCCTCCTGTCCTGAAAAGAAATTAGACTAAATCTGCCCACTTTACAGTTACTTTGTTGTAATTATGCAATATAGTTTGAAATGTTTATTTCTAATCTTGCCATTCACACATCAGATTCAAAAACACCTCCTCATTGTTTCTCCAGGAGCCAAGCTCTTCCTTTCTGCAAATGGCGGCCTCGGTGGAGCAGCAGCTTATTGTAATTTTCAAAGTTCTTGAAGAATATGACCTGGGTCCATTCTCTGTTGTTACCAGTCACTATCCTGGACACCAGCTATTCTTGAAAACTGTGAGAGCTCTGTGTGAGGCTATTCAACCAGGCTGGGGTCCCCAGGATGAGCTCATATTAGAACCGGGCACTGGTCCAAGTGGAACTCAGCATGTACTCAAACAAGTATCTGCTCCAGTGTTTCTACTCTTCTGCTCTAGAGAGGAGGCTGAAGAGTTATTCTTTGTTGCTGGTGAAGCTGGACTCCTTGGACCTGCTCACATTTGGATTGTGCCAAGCTTCACTATAGGTTCTCCAGAGCGGCCTGCTAACTTTTTTCCTGTTGGACTGGTTAGTGTGGTGACTGATGGCTGGAGAAGGAGTTTACGGCAGAAGGTACAGGATGGCATAGCTGTAATTGCTGCCGCAGCTAAGAACTATCTACAGAAGCATGGAGAACTTCCCACTCCTGGAGGAACCTGCTTGGCACCAATGCAAATTCAAGGAAATGACACCCTGTATAGGTATGTGTCAGGTAATTGTGTTCCGCCCACTAACTTTATCTTCTTTTTAAGCATTGCAGAGATGTTGATCAAAATTATCGTTATTGATTAGAAACAGGATAAAGCTGTATAGAAAGCTAGCCATCTATTGCCAAGTAGCCCTATTTTGGGCAGAGAGTAAGTAGAAGGTGGTCACTACAGGTGCTGCAAAAGTTATTGTTTGCCTTGGGTTGTTTAGTGATCCCGTACCGGATTGCAAAATTGTTAATGTCTTAGGATCCTATAATCATGAACAATTTCCCATTAATATAAAAAAAACTATCCTTCTGCTGAATATTACAGTACAGGTATTTTCTTTCTTGTGTTTTGATGCTACATCCACCAGTACATTATTTTTTTTATTTTTTAGGTACTAAGACTTAATATTCAGGAACAAAAGCTTTGCTGTAATAAGTATAAGAACAACATGCTACATGGAAATGATATAAAGATAACATAAACTATTTAGATAGTAATACTAACACAGTAATAATATCAAAAGGCATTAAAGTGAAAAAAAATGATGTTACTAAAATGTGGGTAACCAACTGGCAAGAAACATAATAAATATCTCTGGACAAGCAACTATAAAAAGTTATTGTCCAGGCAAATTCTCATCAAGCTGTCCATGCAATGTTCCTATATATCCTTTACGCTACCTATGCTTGGCACTCCTTATAAAGGAATATTGTGTATTTAAGGACAAACCATGCAAAGCATTATGATACATTATACTGCTTGTAATAATTTTAGCTCACACTCCTTACAAATGTTACCCCAACCCCAGCGCTTACCCACAGTATTACCTGTATTTGGAGTAGCACTTGCATTGCCTTACAAAGTTCATGTATGCACTATAATGCAATAGCATACATTGATAAAGTTGAGCCCCCATGGTTTGACTATCATGTACCTAATATAAATAAATTTGTGCACTGTATGGCCATAAAAAGTTCACACGCTCAGATGTTTCATTAGACTGCCTCAATGGGGGTTAGGGTCTAGAATCTGTCATGACCAATACATATGTTAAAATGATGTCGTCCCTAAACCATTTTAGGAATGTGAGCCTGATAAATCATAGTGTTCTTGGAATATGCCCATGACATCAGGGAAGAAAATATGAATTCATGGCAAAACCTGGTCCTTCATTATTTTCAGGCAGTCAGATGACCTTATTTTGTAAGCTTATTGCTTTGGATTTATTTTTTGGCCGGCAAGTGTATTTTACAGATACCCCCTGTTACACATGTGTTTCACAATACAAGCAAAGTAATTAAAATGTAAATTCAGCCAAATATTGTGGAAGGGCTAGAATCCCTTTCTGTTTTTCTATTTTTATCTGGGATTTATTTAGAAAGATTTTCCTGGAACAACTGTGAGAATTTTTTTGTGTCCTGTGGCAGATCTTTTTCACTCTCCTCCTGGTGAAATCTTATCAGGGAACAGAAGAAATCTCTCCTATTGAGGCCTAGATAGTAATAAAACCTGAAAGGAGCTCTAACCTTTTCCCAGTCTATCCAGAACAGGAAAACAAGCTTTGGCTGGACATACGCTTTAAGTTAAATTATGAAATTATAGTTTTATGTATAGCCCTAGGGCAGGGACACAACCTTGAACAGTGAAGGTATTGAAGAGGAAGTTAAACAGGCCACTGGGTAGACGTTGTGTTTTGTTCAGTTTGTTATTGTGTTCTGCTGTTAACTCTAAAATGAATATGAGGAAACTCTCTACATTAAATATTATATTCTAAGTACTCCGAACTATTTATTTAAAATTTATCTACAGTATTGTCTTAGCTTATTAAAACCCTTATAATTCCTTTTCTGTGTCCATCTCCTAGGCATATGCTCAATATAGTTTGGCAGGAGAGAGACCTGTCCTTCAATACTCAAGGATTTCTACGAGATCCTTCCATGTTAGTTATTACATTGACTCCTCAACGAGTGTGGGAGGAGGTAAGGCATCCTCTATCTTCTTCTTTTCTGCTGTGAAAAACTTCCTCAGCCATGGAAACTTTCCTGTTCTCTAGGTTGGCAGGTGGGATCATGGTATAATACGGATGAAGTACCCTGTATGGCCACGATATGGTACTGGTCAACAGCCTGTGACTGATACACGTCATCTAACTGTAGCCACCTTAGAAGAGAGACCATTTGTTATCGTTGAGAGCACAGATCCAGTAACGGGAGACTGTGTACGGAACACTGTGCCTTGTCGCAAGCAGAGCAACCTAACTTTGAGGTAAATTGGGATTTAATTGGGTGATAAAAATAAAGATAGAAGGATTTTATTTTTTATTATGGTAGGTCAATGTAACCAGGGGTGTCAAATTCAAATACATAGAGGGCCAAAATAAAAACTTACTCAAAGTTGCGTTCCAAACTTGAAATTTTTTGAAAAAATTAAGGAAATGTTTCCTTCTCATTAGATATAAAACCTTTTCATATGGAAAAAAGAGGTTTTGCTTAACATTCGATCTGGAACAAGCCTATAATAGAGAAATAGCAGCGCTACTTCAATTCCCTGCGTCTAAAAAACAGTCCAATGCAATGCCGGGAATTGTAGTAGCACCACTATTTCAATGCAGCGCCGGGCCAGCTGCAATTCATATTTAGGATTCCTTTGGGGGCCAAAATAAAGGATGTTGCGGGAAAGATTTGGCCCCCGGGCCAGAGTTTGACACCCCTGATGTAACCAAAAACATAATGTAGCAATCTAAGGATTTTGTTGCTGTACTCCAATTTTTATTACTGGACTACTCCCAGAGTCTTTCTTTATTCCTTAGCAGTTCAGGGGAACCCTACTCCAAGCTGTGCTGCAAGGGGTTCTGCATTGACATCTTGAAGAAATTGGCACGTACTGTTAAGTTTTCGTATGATCTTTATCTGGTGACCAATGGCAAGCACGGAAAGCTTGTACGAGGGGTGTGGAATGGAATGATTGGAGAGGTAAACATTTGATTCTATTATAATTCAATTTTTTCAAGCTGATGTTGATGCCTGGTAACCACATGCATTGCATTTCTTTAGAATGATCAATCTTTTAGTATGGTTGACTAGCTATTAGTAGAGTGGTAAAGCTTATGGATGTAGTTTATTCTGCTTATATTTGCCTTCCATGGTTCCTTCCTTCTCTCCTCATCCCTTCTCCATTATTTTAGGCCGAGGGATGGTATTGTTGGGCTTTTGTGCTTCTCTACGCAATGCAGAAAGATCATAACTGGTGACAAAAATCAAAACACCTTGATGGGTGTGTGTTATTCTGTAGTGGATGTTCCTTGGTGAAATGCAAGTACATGCAGACCACCCTATTGAAGAACTAAAAATCCATTAAATGGAAGTGGTGGGCCACAATGTGTAAGGCTATATACACACGTGCAATGGTTCTCGTCCGACAATCGGCTCAGGGCCGATATCAGAAGAGAATCTTGCATGTGTACAGCGCTCGTCGTCCATCGTCGACCGACCGTCCTGGCGGATCCACGGACGATGGATGACGAATGATCATAATGGAAGTGGAAGGGGGAGAAAGCGCAGCGGGGTGCAGCTCCGCGTTCTCCCCCTCCTCTCTCTATAGAGCAGAACAGTGCTGTATGTACAGCACTTGTTCATGATCAGTCTTTGATCCTTTCCAACGACAAAGGAAAGGATCAAAGACTGATCATGAACAAGTACAAGTGAACGCGGAGCTGCACCCCGCTGCGCTTTCTCCCCCTTCCACTTCCATTATGATCATTCGTCATCCATCGTCCAACAATACCATCGCCCAACAATACCATCACTGGGACAATTATCGCATAGCTACCTAAGGCTATGGAGGAAAGAGCTAGATGATGGTGGATGTCCTCTGGTCAGGAAATGAGACCTTGTCAGTAGAACAGGTAAAAACAAGCTGGTCTATCTGGCTTACTAAACTTTCTCATGCCAATCTGAGAAGCTTACATTGTGCAGTGAAATACAAATGAGCAATTTAGTACAGAAGAGGAAACACTTGTAAAACTCTGTCCCAATATTTTTGAAATATAAGACAATTATGGATTTCAGAAGTTGGTATACAAAAAAGATTGCTATGTAGTTGAGATCTATGACATGTAGAAAAATATAAACTTACATTATTTTGTTTGATATTCTGATATTCTTCCTTTGGTACCCACATTTTCTGTCATTTAGTGATCATTTACTCACCCTTTGGCTTTTTATCCTTTCCTTTCCCCCCTTTTTCTTTTTACCATTCTGCAGGTTTATTACCAGCGTGCTCATATAGCTATTGGATCACTCACAATAAATGAGGAACGTTCAGAGATTGTGGATTTTTCGGTTCCATTTGTTGAAACAGGAATCAGTGTCCTAGTATCACGTAGCAATGGAACTGTATCTCCGTCAGCTTTCCTGGGTGAGACTATCCCAATACAATTACATATATACACATAATTACTCTTTAGTCTTTCATTGGGCATGCAATAAATAAATATATTCTATGATGTTTTTTATTTTTGCCCAATATTTGTGGTGGTTTAAATGGTATAACAATTAATATTTTTTATTTCCCAGCCTAAAATTTGCATTTCTAATTAAGGAAAATGCTAAAATTGCAAAACATTTTGTACGATAAAACAGGCAGTAAGAAATCTCACAAAATGAGACCTAAAACAACTATAACCCAACAGGATGGTTCTTCTATGTTTTACTAGATAAGGTGGTTCTAATGCTCTCTGCATCCCTAAATCTTAATTTTCTCTTCTGGTGACACAACATTAAAGGAGGGTAAATCGCTTTGCCTTGGTTACTGGCATAAATACCTATTCCTTATTCTATTTAAAAACAAAAAAGATTTGGCTGGCCTTGGAATTGTACTGTTTCTATACACCATCCAAATAATGTAAGACACTATCCCAAAGGATTGCCGATCAAGTATTTGCACTCTGGTATTTAAAATGCTTAGGTATTTTTTGTATCCTTATTATTCAATCCATTTCAAATCAGCAGTACAGAGTTCCTCCTTGGAATATCAAAATTTCAGAAGGTCCTTATTTAAAAAAATAATTCCTTCTTTAATGCTCCTCATTTGTATTCTATATTCAATAGGTGTACATATCCATAGTCTGCACGGATTTTGTGGATCACCAATACTATTTTACGCTGTCCCTGTCAAAATTTACAATTTTTAATGTGTTTTATCCTTTTAAATGACAAACGTTATCTGTTGATCTATTTATTTAGAAATTAAGTCCTAAGTCCTGTTGTAGGTTGACGACAGTTAACCTAACTTATCCAAGTTTTTGAATAATGTTGTCAGCCTTGTTTTGCAACAACCTCCTAATACTTCCTCTCCCTTTCATTTTCTGGTTCAATTCTACAACACAGGGAATTATATTATACAGTAAGCAGTAACATTCAGCTTCACTATTTACAATTGTCCTAAGAAACCTTCAATGGAATCCCATATGATTATATAGTGTAAGGGGGGCCTCTCTTCCCATTGTACCCACCTTATCCCCCACAATTTTATCTCTGAGTCCTCTCATATATCTGATCCACTTATAGATGCCTAGGCAGTATTTCTTTCCATTATTTATTATCTTTATCTAGTTTATGCTTGACTCTTATTTCTGCTGCTATTTTCCACTAGATGTTTAGTTTGTGATTTTTTATTTTGCTTTCACAATGACCATGATTGTAGGTTTTACATTGTCAATATACAGTGATGAGCTCCATATAACTAAGCCTTTTTTTTCCCCAGAGCCCTACAGTCCCGCAGTCTGGATGATGATGTTTGTCATGTGTCTGTCTGTTGTTGCTGTGACAGTCTTCATCTTTGAGTATTTCAGCCCCATGGGATACGACCAGAACATAAACAATGGAAAACGTAAGAGAAGACTTTTACATTATCAGTCTCTGAAAGATAAGTGAAATTACAGTACACATTCAGTTAATAAAAAAGAGTTGTTGTGCGAACTAGAATCGTAGAACTCATATAAACAACTAGATAATAATTTATTTATGTTAGTCTACTAACAAAACAATTAATATTACGCAGTATTTATATAGCACCATCATATTACATCACTGTACAAAGTCCATAGTCATGTCACTAGTTGTCCCTCAAAGGAGCTCACAATCTAATGTCCCTACCATAGTCGTATGTCATTAATGTAGTCTAAGGTCAATTTGAGGGGGAGCCAGTTAACCTAACTGCATGATTTTGGGATGTGGGAGGAAACCAGAGTACCTGGGGGAAACCAATGCAGACACAGGGAGAACCTGCAAACTCCATGCAGATAGTGTCCTGGCTAAGATTTAAACCTGGGGCCTAGCGCTGCAAAGGCAAGAGTGCAAACCCCTGAGCCATCGTGCTGGCCACCATGCCGGCCCTTTATCTGGTTATATAATTCCAAAACAGTGGACATAGAGTAAATGAAATAACAGTTAAATTGCTCCTTTACCACATGCCAATACAGCCAGAGAAGAGGTACATTATTGTCCTAACTGCATCTATCATATCAGTAACCAACCCAATACTGTCTTTTATATGGAAAACTTTGGAATCAACAGAAGTTACTTATTGGCACTGACACTGACCCTTCTTCTGCATTTCTTCATTTGGATTGCTCTTTAACCACATGTCAAAACAGAAAGGAGGAAATGATGTGTTATTGTCACCTAACTGCATTTATCACATCAGTCACCTGATATTGTCTTTAGTATTATCTATGTTTAAATCAATACTTGCTGAGTTGTTACAGTTATCTAGCCAGTTAGATACTTCCTTTCTGGCTCATCTAACCACACTGCTTAATATACATGGCTTTCATACTTCTTGTTTTGTGACTCTATCCTTACTATTGGAGAAAATGTTACTACCCTTACCCCTTCTTCTATTCTGCTCAGGACAATGTGATGGCAAACCCACAAGGGTATGTCCATGGTAGTCCTGGTATACAGAAAGTGAGTTAAATAAGTCATTGACTCAGATATTAGACAGGCTGTGGTTGGCAGAGGTGGAAACACGAGCACTGCATTTTTATACACCTTGAACATTGTATTTTTTCCAAGAAAAAAATGTTGTTTTTAACTTCTCCCATACAAGTAATTTAATCTCCCATTTAAACATCATCAACACTAAAATCCCTGTTTTCAAATTCAACCCTATAACTGACAATACATTTAATTTCTTTACCTTCCTTCCAGACGGTAGATCATACACACATGTGAGTTACTCTCCTTTTACCCCACGTAAACTTAGATTTATTAGAATTAGGCTTATACAATATAGCTTCTGCAACACTTTCCTGCACCTGTTTACAATCCACATACACAGAATATCAAATATTCACGTTACCTCCAAAAATATTCCCAAACTGGTAAATGGTATATAAGGAAATCTCACTCTGAGTTTGATTTCACACTCTGTAATTCACATTTTGTTCCTACAAGGACGAAAGATAATCCTATTCCTTATCTCTCATCTCTTCTCTAGTATCTAAATCTAAACACCTTTTCCAAATTTCAAATTCATTTCTCAGCCATTTGGTTCTGATACGCTCAACTTTCTTCGCTATCCAAGACTTTGCCTACTCTTATAGGGCTAAGATTATTAAAAAGTAAAAATGTTAAATACAATCAACTTGCCGGCAGGCTACATGCATTCACTATTCCACATGTAGCCCCTTGTATGTAGTAGCACAGTATAAAGACTTCTAACCCCCCTCACCCCTGTTGCCAGTCTTTTTTATCCATCTGAATTATTAACTCCTTGTTACACACACATTTTTCACTAGAAGGGAACTTCAATATATTTGAACTAAATACACAGTTTTTATTATAATGTTTGCATGAAAAAAATGTTTACACTACTTTCACACTTTTACCCTTGTCTTTTATTTTTGCATTTAACTACTTCACTAATAAAAAACCTCTTAGTAATGAACAATTTTTTTGCTTTACAAAACATGACATTTTTTCTGATCATAGATTACCTGACCTAGATAATTTTACATTACATTACAACAGATTGGGCATTTTTTTTATCTCTGCTCCCTTGCCAGAGCCAACTTTTTTTCCCCAGCCTCTTCCAGGTGTTGGGTCTTTAGCCATTATAAGTGGTCAGTGTAGGATGATGTTAAGCTAGGTACACACTTCCAATAATTATCGTTAGAAAACGAACAATTACGACCAATCAACGATTAAACAGGATTATATTTGAATGATCGTATTGTGCACAATTCTGTACATGCTATAACGATACAATCGTTCAAATATAATCCACCAATAGTGTACACAGGCTAGATACAATCATTTGAACGATGCAGGGAGTGACATATAAAGGAGAAACTGTATTGCAGAAACATGCACGATCACTGAACGACCGTACACAATATAGATATGTGAGAATTTATACAGTAACTGACACCATGCTGCCTAATGATATGTTGATACCAACATCTGTCCTAATTGCATTTATTGAAATAATGTACCTGTTCCGACTTACATACAAATTCAACTTAAGAACAATACTACAGTCCTGATCTCGTATTTATTCTGGGGACTACCTGTATATGTAAAGTTTCTCACTTTATAAAGCAGACCTTACTAAATGTACTGCTTTTGTTAAAATGTATGCTGACCCCTGGCCCTCAAGTTAGTTTTGGATAATATTACATTTTAATATGTACTGTATTGTTTTATAGCATATGTTTATTTACTGTATACCTTAATATAATTGACTGAATCATATATGAATTGACCTTTACAATAATGATAACCGCAATGAAATGTTAATAAATATATTAGCAAAAGGTGCCGCAACATTATTAATATTCAATAAAAAGACAAACAATTTGTAAAAACTGTGCAAGAAAAAAACAAAACACAAATGTATAAAACAACAACCAGTCCATGGCTTTCCAAATTACTCTTTTAAAGTGTGTTTGCAGTACAGTGTGTTCTACGTGCAGTACAAAGTTCTGTGCAAAACAAATTTAAAACTTAACTTTTCTGTTTTGTAAGTATTCCTAATCCATCAACCAGCTGCCCTAGTTTTGACAAAATTTCCCACAGATGGTGTGAAATCAATTATTTTTGTCCATTATTCTGTTCAGTTTGAATGGTACTAGGAGGAAAGAATTATATTATGTACTCATTGAAATCATCAGCCACACACTGCAGGAGTAGAAGGGAGGCTGCGTTTTTCAGACCCCAACTTGTGTTATGTTTAATGTTGCATCTGATGGAAAAACAATTATGGTTTAAAGTATAATTAAACATGATAAGAAGTTAAGCTAAATTCCCTCTACAGCTGTGGGCTTTGTGTTCCAAAACTCCTGTGAGTTGTCATGAGTTGCATTTAGCATCTTATTCCTTTGAATGGGCAGCCCAGCGCAATCATAGTGTACAGCAATAAGGTTGCCCGATGCCATCTTTTCACAGTTAAAAGTAAAACTTGGTTAATTTGACACCTGTTCAGGTGTGTTTGAACCTGTTGTCCTGTGATAGCACCTATCATTGAAACTTTTGATTCTTAAAAATCAAGCTGGTGTGGCTTTCAGTGTTCCAAACCTGTATATATACCGTATATATCCTGTCTATGCCTTTGCCCTTGCCTTGCTGACTGGGCTTGGCGAATCCTTGAGAGGACAGTTATATGTGTCAAAAATCCTCAAAAGCATTTTGGAATGATGGATGGACTACTGGTCAAGGCATTCTGAGCATCCTGTATAATAAATTATTAATACTCACCTGTCTTTTCATAATTACAGTCTTTGTTCTATTCAAAAGCTATTGCCACCCCAGGTATTTAACACTTCCAGGTATGTTGGATATTTTATCCCTTTGCGGGGACTGAGAAGTAAGCATTTTGAATGATCCCTTTAAACATGTGCTTTGCTAATGTCAGGTAAAGCAACTACTTTATTATTAGCCTCACCAGCAGCAGATTCTCACTTTTTCTTCATTCCCCCACTTCTTTGTACGTTACTCCCCTCTCTTTCACATGGCAGTGCTGATTCTTTGTGACTGGTCACTTATGCACCCACCATTCATATAGGGGCACGGGGAGGGTCATGATTTGCTCAGTACTATCCCTGACCATTGTTCAACCCAGAATGTTTTTTGAGCCAGGTGGGAAGGAAATGTAGGCATGTGGCAGCCCCTGTATTGTAACCCAACTCTTCAGTAACCACCCAAAAACAACCAGGTGGTCACCAAAAAGTCCCAGGCGGTGCACCCGGCTAAAACGGTCTGAGGAGAACACTGCTCACTCCCAGTGGCCAAACAAAATAGTGAAAGTCTGAAGAGAAGAAAATTAGTGAATACAAAAGCTGAGAGCGGGCTAGGGATGGAAGAAAATTAAACCAATTGTTGTACCAGTAGGAAGCAAATACAGGTTCATGTAAAACATCCACCACTCTACTAGGCTGTTTGCCATTTTGGGGATGTTAAGGTTAGTAACAATCTGATTTGCATTATTTATACTACAGGTAGTCCCCAAGTTAAAGACATCCGGCATACGGATGACTCCTAGATACCAACGGGGCTTCCCTGCTGCTCGTGTGCGGGAGGGAGGCTTGATGTGGGGAAGGGGGTCAGTTTGCATGGCTTGTAGAAGAAATCTTTTGCTAAACACAGCTGAGGTTGTGGGTTATATTAAGGACTGAGTTCTTTCTGCACCCTCCTATAACTTTTTAATGACCAAGACAAACTCCGCAGTTGTTTATTTTTGCATATCAAAGCACAGCTTGCTCCAGAAGTTAATGAATATCTAGGCTTCATAATTTTTTTTTTTTGCTTTGTTTGTGATTAACCCACAGTGCGGTTTTTATAAAGTAGCTGACACCATGCTGCCTAATAATATGTTGAGACAAATACCAGTCCTAATTGCATTTATTAAAATAATGTACCTGTTCCGACTTACATACAAATTCAACTTAAGAACAAACCTACTGTTCCTATCTTGTATGTAACCCAAGGACTTTCTGTATATAATGTCAATATTTTTCCAGTAAAGTATTCAAAACTATTGTGCATACTTATTGAAAAATATATAAGTGCACCTTTTACTGTACCTGGAACCTTAGCAAAAAAACAGTATGTACAGCAACTACTGGCATCTGTGTCAGGGAAGGCACACACAGCTAGAAGAATACATATTGTTAGCTATTTTCTAATTGTTCTAACCAGTTCTGATCATCACAGTACAAGCTTTCCTCTCTGGTTCTATAAGTTGCAAAGTGTAACTGTAGCAGTAATGGGTGTTTATTTTGCACCTATAAGGGGAGCCATGCTATAGTCTGAAGTAGTATTGTGAATCAGTCAACCACAAATAAATGAATATGGTGGATACAAAGACTCACTGAAAGTTAGTTTAGTGTTCAAAGATAGAGTGAGTCACAGACAACTGTAAAAAGAGATAAATGTTGTAGGTATATTGAATGTGTGAGTGGAAACTGTGATATATATGAACATAAAAAGAATAGTCTCTGCTTCTTAACTTGTAAGAACAACAAATTATGGATACATAAATATTTTTTCTTACAATTTGGACAGTTTTTTTGTTAAGAAAATGTTATCTGTAAACTGGTATAATACAGAGAAAAATAAAGCATGTTAAATTGACTGTAGAATGTATTTTCAGTGATTATGTTTTAAAATATTGTAATACAATATTTAAATGATTCAATAAAGAAAAAACATTTATTTCAGTTATTACTCATCTGCCTGCACCGTTGAACTTCTAGTTCTGTTCTAGTAAACGTTCACATACCTGAAGAATCTTCTATGTTGAACATTTCTGGTAGTTCTAGATACCTGATCCTCCAATATGGTGTGTGGTTCCTCCTGCTGATCTCTACATCCCCATAGTAAATAATAGTAATGTGGGAGCCAGTGGAAGAAATCAAAGCACTTAGCAGAGGAGCAGACATCTGTGTTGATTTGGTTTTTGCAACGATAGAGAATGAGGACCGATCTGTGAGCAGCAGATCATATGAGTAATAACTGTTTCACATCTACACTGATTACTGTATCTATGGAAGGGGCCAATGTTGCCACCCAGGCTGATCCTTAAACATGTCTACCAATGATCATCTTCATTGCATAGAGTGCTAAAATTCACCAGGAAGGTTTATCAGAGAGTTTAATGTAGAGGGGTGGATATCCTTATTGGGGATACAGACAACTATGCTGCTATAAAAATATGACAAGAATAAATTATTGTGGCTATAAATTGTGCTATTTATGTGTTTTATTAACATTTTTATAAATTTTTGCTCAGGTTTAGGAGGCCCAAGCTTTACAGTTGGCAAGTCATTATGGCTCCTCTGGGCACTGGTGTTTAATAATTCAGTTCCAATACAAAATCCTCGTGGGACTACAAGCAAGATCATGGTGCTAGTCTGGGCTTTCTTTGCGGTCATCTTCTTAGCCAGTTATACTGCCAACCTTGCTGCATTCATGATTCAGGAGCAATACATAGACACAGTGTCTGGTCTAAGTGACCGAAAGGTAAGTCCATTCCTTCCTTACATTAATTATCAGTCATTGAATGGTTAAGGAACCCTGTATTTCTGACAGTTCTATTCAAAATTGCTAATGCTTATATGGCTGTATTTATCACAATGGTACTTGTAGGTATGTGCCTAGGACAGTGGGATGGGGGGGCAGTGCAAAAACTCAGAATTTATAAACTTTGATAAATGATTTGGTTTTAATTTTCTGGCCGATTTTGAAGAAAAACTGAACTGTTGAGGAGGAGGTACAAAGGGTGATGGGAGGAATCAGATCAGGAGTTATTTATAATTCTAACAGTAGGTTGAACTGAAATATTTACATTTAACACAGGAGGCAGAGCTTGTACTAAAGGACGGCACCATTTAGATGCCAAGGCAGACCAGGGCAGCATGATGTTTAGGTATGGATATGTGTACTGACCAGATACTGTGAATTATTGACCATGGCGAAGCTTGCTGAAAAGGTCTTCCGATATTTCCATCTTCCTGATCTAACAAACTTCAGAGAAATTTTAGGCCAGTGTGAATCTTTACCGACATTGAGCCTGGTTTATGAAAGTTCTCCAAGATTGGAGAAGATAGACTATCATGAGTGAACCTAAGTGGTCCAGGATTAAAAACATTTACTAACTAACAACAACAACGTACTTTTAGGAAACCCATTCCAAGTTTGTTGGATCACCCAAGTTCTCCCTTGACAGTCTTTCTTCTCCAGTCTTGGAGAACGTTAATAAATCAGGCCCATTATAACCAGGCAATTCACAGCTTTAATGGTAGGAAGCAACAAGTTTCTCCATGGCAGGTAATATTTAAATCAAATTAGTACTGGTAAATTAAAAAGCCCAAAAATTTTTTCTCTGAAAGGGTATCTAAATACCAATGAACTTTTATTTTTTATTCACTTATTACCTGCTCTGTTAAATACAATTGCAGGTATTTTGTTATATATGCTATTATGTGCAAACAGAACCCTGTTGACCCTGTCAGAAATGATGAATTGCCCCATTCTCACTTTATGTGTTATTTTTATATATATAAAATAGTGAATCTGAAATTAAGTGAAACATTCTTTGGTGGAGAATCTTCCAAGGTCTTATGTTTCAATGGCAGTAATCGATTCTCCACCAGGGAATGTTTTATTGAATGTCCAATTCACTGTTTTATAAATAGATCCTGTAGAGTTTAATTACACCTTCCAGTTCCTAGCCTGGACTATGGGTGACTCTGTGCTATGCCATTCCATTTACTATGATGTGTGCAGGTAAGGCTACAGTGGTCTCAGACAGAAGATAATTTTGGAATTATAGACCTCAGGGAGGCACAATTCCCTAGACTCAGATTCAAGGCCAGGAGGATACAAGCAACAATTTGATTTAACTAGCAGAGCAGCCGGCTGCAGAAAATGAATGTCAGTATACAAATGAAAGCTTTTTGAGAAGGCCAAATCCCATACGTCAGTTCCTAGACTAAATGGTAATATTAGTCTGAATTATACCTGTTCAGGTATCATAAACTGATTTATACAGACAGCTTGTGCAATTCTAGTTCTTAAGGGCCCCATACAGGCCAGAACTTTCCTAACTTTTAGAACTTTCATATTTTCTGACTCTTTGTAAATCACAACTTACTAAATTTACTGCTGTGAAATGGTATGTGGATCTTGGTCCTTGGGGGTTGGAAATGGAAAACCATGGACAAGCCCAAAACTTTATTCTCTAGTCTTTTCTAAATAAGGTAATACTTTTAAGAATGTCCTTTACATGTCTTTCACATGTGCTCTTTACTTTTTCCTTTCCTCAACTAACATCCTTTTGAGCTGCATCAAGCTGCTTTACTTTCCTGTTGATAGAGATTAGTAGAATAGCAGTTCTGATGCACAAAACCCTCATGTATAACATGTATACAAAACCCCTAAAGTGAACCTGTGGCCGTTACTATCAGGTTGTTGGGTTTAAAACAAGCCCCCACTGACCTATGTAGCTGCAGGCATTGTGGGGTAATTATTCCTCAATTTGTTTTTTTAGAAAAAGCAGTAAAGTTGGGTCTCAGCACCTGCTTTGTGTTTACATTAGGGATTATTAGGCACCTGCTTTGTGTTTACATTAGGGATTATTAGGGTTTAGTAAAATTACCATGAGAATGGGGTCTAAGGGTTATGGAGCTATGATTATGGTGTGATAGTAGTTTCTTCTTTGCTTTTTTAAGAAACTTAGAAAAAGGTGTCCGCCCTTCTGAATAAAATACAAGGTTACTTGTTCTACAAACATACAGACTATTTGGCTAGTTAGAAATAGTACAAAAGGAAATGGGAACCATAGCTATAGTCAACTACTTTATTTCCAGTGTTCCCTGTTTTCTATTAGCAGTCTCCATTATTTTTAGACTGTTTTGTATAAGGGGTAATCAATAGGAAATCTATAGATCATTTTCCCACTAAGGCATTACATTGTATTCTCTACTTTAATTTACTTATTGACCTGACCTGGAATAATTCATTCACATTAAGCCTTTCTTTTACGTCAGTTCTTTAACAAGTCTTTTTTTTTTTGTAGGATGAATGCAATTAGCACATCCAGCAGAATGCTTACAAATGTTGCACTAAGAATGGAAAGTTGATTGCCAGAAAGCTATCTTGATGAAGTTCATGTAGTAGCAATTAACAACATGGCACTTTATCAAAAGGCCATAACACTGCAACGTTCTTCCACTACAAAGCCACAGGGCATGGAATCTCTTAGACAAAATAAAAACAAAATATATGAGATACTGTAGATGCATAAATACATAGATATAAACAGATAGATATACAGGATAAAAAGATAGTGTAATGAGAAGTGTGAAGCCAGATTTAGAGGGTAATTGGTAGTGTTTTTTTTTTTATTTCAACTGGAAAATGGGGTTAAATGACCTAGATAATGCTGAAGGTAACAGTTCTGCTGCAGATTTGTGGCTCATTATTTGGAATCCAGGTCCGGAGAATCTTGAAAGGACTGGATGGGCTAAACACTCTATTCCTCTGTCAGGTAATTGGAGGTGGCTCTGAAGCACCTGGCTGATCCTAATACAATGGGGATGGTATTTGAGATGTGGAGATCAGGACCATTATGGAGCCTGCGGCAAGATGGGCTCAAGCAGAAAGACTATAAAGTCTGAAAAGCTGTGCAGAAAGAACAGCAGTGGAACAACCCTAATACAAGGTGATAGGGCTACAGAAGTGCTGAGAGAGACAAGGGGGTCTCCAGAATAGGGGAACTGGCCATGTGGGACTGGTGCTGTCCATTTCACATGGCTGTATATGAGTAACCTGACAGTGCCAAGAAGGCCACTTCAGGTGCAAGGTGGGGCCTGAAGGTATTGCACTACACTACAGGAACTTCAGGACAGATTAAAGAAAATTCTAATTTCATAATAATTTTTGGAATGTATTACTGACATAATATCATATTAGTGTTGTGAACTGTCTTTTGCTTGAAATAAATACAAACCAAAGGCGTTTTACCCTATTTTTGATTGCCAGTGGTTTAAAGTCCGTTGATTGGACTTCATATCTTTTTGAGCTGATCCTGATCTCCTGGAATATTACTAAATATAGAAAATGCATGCATCCTGTATTTCAATATTAATACTTTGATGGGTGTTATGGAACAACTGACAGTTTCAGCTCAGCATGACAGCCAAGTAGTTAGAAAGTGGGGAAAAAAATCAAAAATTGAAGATTCCATTTTTCTCAGTACATAATTCCTTTAGTAGTTCTTGATTATACTGTTACACTTTCATCAGTGAAGCAGAGCGATCCAGCAAACCTGGAATGGACCTGATCTAGGATTGACAACATTTACTAACATATAACAAGTGACTTTTAAGAAATCCATTCCAGGTTTGCTGGGTCACCCAGCTTTACCGATGAAAGTGTATCCTCTCCAGCCTTGGAGAGCTTTAATTAAAAAGCCCCTTTGTGTTTCATGACCATTTGTGGTCACCATTAGCATTTGTGATCAAATTTGATGACTCAACATTGGTGATCAGTCACTAACTTTTTGATCAAAGATTCAGACTTCAGAACAACCATGATGCATGCATGCACTTTAGACTCCATGCATGACTAAATGACTCCATGCATGACTCCATGACTAAAATCTGTTGCCTAGCTCTGACCTTGTAAAATAAAGGAGAGTGGGAAAACCGTCATAATAAATCTTGATATATAAATAATGTAAAATAATTAAAAATATAGTCTGACCTCTGTTCATTGTTTCTCCTGACAAACGTTTATGCTCATTAAGTTTCACAACAGTAGGGTCTTATAGCAGCGGTCAGCGGTTCCATCCACCAGTTGCCTTGCTCTTTTACCCCAAGCCTAGGAATTGAGCCACAACCAAGCAAACAAATATGCAATGCTTGTGTTGAATGGTGTACAGCCATGAAAGAATGGATGTAGCTAGCAGACACTGCCTGTGGACGGTGCTGGATTAAATAAATAGATCAATAGATAGATGATCAGCCATATCACCATAGTTGATGGATAGACCAAAGCAATGATAAATTGCAAATGGAAATTAAACCCATACTGTAAACTAAAAGAGGAACAAAACTGACATAAATGATGCATAAAAAGCTAAATCAAGAAAAGAAAGATAAGAAATGAAATCGATGTAAACAAACAACAGGTTGTAACATTTCTGGGATGGGTACAAAAAAAGCAGACATTCTTCATTATGTTTGCAATCATTAACATATGTTGTTAATTGCCAGGCCGTTACAGATTGCTATTATCTTGTCAGCCACTGCAAGATCATGAACAGTCATAGAGCCATCTGCAGACTGCAGAGGAGGAACATAAGAGAACTGAAAATAGAGGACATGTGTGGTAGGAAAGTATGGAGCTAAAAGGGAATCTATTTTTACGTGTTCTATATATACATATAAATATGTTAGACTTTCTTCAGAAAATGCCTTGTGTGTCAGTCAGGGTTTTATCATCATTATTATTATTAGTAAGAGATTAGTGGTAGTAGATTGGTGCTGATATTGTTTTAATTATTATTACATTGTAATTCTATAGGCAATCATGTTTCTTTATAATGAGGGAATTGTGTTTAGTAATGCTGGCATCCTAATGTCTCCTATTCTACATGCTAAGATGTGTCCTTTAAATTGTACTAGAGTAATACCTACCTGCATTGCATGTTTGATACTGTAGATATTTTATGGAAGATTTAGTTGTTTTTAAAACTTGACATTAAATACTATAAACATATTTAGCATAATGAATTAATTACTATTATTAAACAGGATTTATATAGTGCCAACATATTAAACAACGTTGTATATTAAATAGGGGTTGCAAATGACAGACAAATACAGACAGTGACACAGGAGGAGGGGACCCTGCCCAGAAGAGCTTACAATTGATGTATCTAAATATGACATTTTGCAGCTCACCAGTCCTTAGATAAGGTGGCTTAATACATTTTCTTTTTCTATTTTTTCCTAATATTTTTCACCTGGTAATCTGGTCCTGCCATTCAGTGGCTACTGTCATTGTACGGTTTCTGTAGAGGAGGAACGTAGCCGCCCTGTGGAGTAAGGAGTGTTACATGGGTGGACTTTATGTAAATGAATACCAAATTAAAGTTTAGCACCTGCTAACTTTTTAACAGTTAAAGCTTTTTTTTTTTGGGGATAAAGATTAATAATAAATAAAGTTAAATTAAAGATAAAAAATTAAAGAATAAATAAATAACATTGTAAGCATTCCGGTCAGGGTTAAATGGTTCTATTTTTGAGGTAGAGCTTGACTTGTTATAGGAAGAGAAATAACAGATTACTGACAGGGTCAACAGGGAGGACACAGAAAAGTAAAAACTGCCAATTTTAGTTTACCAACAGACTGCATTATCTATGTCAAGGGTGCCAAACAGGTGGATCAAGATCTACTGTTAGATCGCAAAGGCAACGCGAATAGATCGCAGAGCCCTGCCTTTCAAAATAAACTCTACTGCGCACAGGAGTTATTAAATTCAAGTTTTTATTATTGGTAGATCATTTTGACTTGGTCATTTTAAAAGTAGCTCGCAAGCCTAAAAAGTGTGGGCACCCCTGATCTATGTTATTGATTTTGCTTTAAGTCACGCTATAAGTCTTCCAGCTTATCTGTTCACTGATATTGCCAAGTTCGTCCACCCCTCCATTTCCCTACCCTATGTTTTCACAATTTACTTCTCTGTCCTTTATTCCATTTTGTCGGCCATTTCAGAAAAAAATATTTTATCAATGCTCATAACTGATTTTTTTTTTTTTTTAGAAATAAGAGGAGGGGCTTCCCCCCTTTTTTTTTTTTTTTTGGGGGGGGGGGACAGCATTGCCAACCTATTTTTAATATGTTCCTTTCAAAACAACTAAATGTCCTCTTTCCATTAACTTGTGACTTACCAGTGTACATACAGCCTCCTCTTCTCTTGTGCCAGTATTGGGGTACAACTCTATATTGTTAAAACACTTTTTGTAATTACATACTGGTAATCTTTATCATTGCCATTTCCAAAATCTAGATTTGGATTCTGTAACTCCTAAAATGAATCATATTGTTCAGTTGTTTTCAATCTATTCTTTTAGTAAACTTTAACTTATAGAAGACTTTTTTGCTGCCCTTATTTGGATTTACCCAATTGCATATTTAGTAGTCTTGAATAAAAGTATGGACATTATCAATATACAAAGTTAAAAAGTTCTTACTCGCAGTTGCTGTCACTCTGTAATGGAGGTAACCAAGGCTTGATGGGAAACCAATCCATAAAGCAATGTGCAGAATGACTGCTGCATACTTGGCTTGCAGAAACTAAAGAGATTATTTATATAAAACACACCACAGAGGCAAACCACCACGAACAAAATGGGCAGATTTAGTGCAAATCCCATTTGGGGGAACCAGCTTGCTCCTCACAAAAAGTCTAAAGGGCTATAACTGTCTTCAGGATTCCTAAAGGACATAATATGCAAGATATATGAGGCATAACTGACATTCTGAAACTGATACCCTATTGAAGCTCTCCAAGGTTGGAAGAGATACACTTTCTCCAACCAACCAAACCTGGAATTAATTTCTTAAAAGTCATTTGCTATTTGTTAGCAAATGTTTTGAATCTTGGATCCATTCCAGGTTTGCTGGATCACCCAGCTTCACTGATGAAAGTGTATCCTTTCCAGCCTTGGAGAGCTTTATAAAATCAGGCCCAATAAACTAGGCGCCTTAGAAGTACATAAAAGTGGGGTTACTGCTGGATACTTAGGAATATGAGATGTAGTTAGTTATCAATAAGATGGAATTATTTATATATATGCATTGTACTAATGAGGATGGGACCCTCAAGTGGCACATAGAGCAATACCTCCCTGCAAAGATCCTTGCCTGCACAAAAGATTGTCATGTTTTATCATCCTTAAAATACAATTTCCTTTAAGTTCTGATTCTGTTTACATGTAACTATCATACCTCTCCTAATGCCCAAGGTAATGTTGGCATACGTAGTGTAGAACAGATATAAATATATTCTAAAAAATTGTATTACCAATTTATTTTATAATGTAATAAAAGGAATAAAAAATAAATGCAACATTTCAATTTTTTGTTTGGCTCTACAGTAATGTCTCAGGCTCCTACCATAACCCCAATCCTATTTATGTTGTATGGGGCCATAGCACCTTTTACATTGGACTTCCACCATATATAAATGTAATCACCCCATCCCTAGTCAAAGAACCCTAGATACAAAGCATGTTTTAACCCCAGCATGTGAGGACTTTGGGCCTGATTTATTAAAGCTCTCCAAGGCTGGAGAGGATACATTTTCATCAGTAAAGCTGGGTGATCCAGCAAATCTGAAATGGATTTCTTCTCTATTTGCTAGCAAATGTTTTGAATCCTGGACCAGATATATTCCAGGTGTGCTGGATCACCCAGCTTCACTGATGAAAGTGTATCCTCTCCAGCCTTGGAGAGCTTTAATAAATCAGGCCTTATCATCCAATATCAGCCATATAAATGAACTCTCGTGTTGGGTTGTTGCCCAATTATTCTGATAAATAGGGCTGAAGAATTGCATTTATAAAAGCTCTGCCTAAAGGTGTGTTTTCAGGGGTCCGTGATAAAAAAAAATTCAAGAAAAATTCTTAAATTATTTTAATATAGGGCTTTTAGATATATATATAGATATTCTAACACATTTCTCAACATGCCTTACATTGCAGTTACTAGTATTGCCCCACAATCACTAATCCCATCCTGCACTGCAGAATAAGAACAAGAAACAAAAGTTAATCTTTTTGGGGGGTAAGAAACATAATAGACTTGTTACAGAAATATATTCAGGATTTGCATAGTTGTACATTTGTATGCTGTTTGCATTAATATAGACTCCAGTAATAAAACAGGATTTAGCTCCTGTTAGTCTAAGGCTTTATCAAGATGCTCAAGAATCCTGATGAAGTGTTTCTGTTTTATTATATCATTGTGAGAGATGATCTTCTTCTATGTACAATTTACATGGAATTAAAAATAATAGGCTTCATTCCAGGGCTATCTGTTTTTCTTTAAATCTCATTTATCATCAAATGGTCAATGACAATGGCTGTGATGCTTGTTTTTCTTTCAACCTTGGGCTTTACTTTCACCCTGTGCTTTATTAACAGTTCCAGAAACCACAAGAGCAATATCCACCTTTCCGATTTGGAACTGTCCCAAATGGAAGTACAGAACGTAATATCCGTACAAATTATCCTGACATGCATAGTTACATGGTGCGATACAATCAGCGATCAGTAGAGGACGCTCTTGCCAGTTTAAAAGCTGGGTGAGTACTACAAAATGACCCATACCTGCTTAAGACTCGATCCAAAGTGAAAACATTGGAGCATAATGTGAAATATGTTAATATAAAAAATATTCACTGTTCATTGCATTTTATTGCTGAATTTTAGAATACAGTGCTTACGCACCCAGCATAAAAGCTTAACTCATAAATGGTATACTCATATTCATATGAAGCAAAACAGACTTGTAACTGTTACATTGAGATAAATTTTGTCTTTTGCCATCTACATGTAAATTTTTTCTTAAAATATTCAGAGCAGTCAAATTTGCCTTTTGCTTTTCTTCTCTTATCTTATGGTAGAAAGTTGGATGCCTTCATCTATGATGCAGCAGTGCTGAATTACATGGCAGGGAAGGACGAAGGTTGTAAGTTGGTTACAATTGGAAGTGGGAAAGTCTTTGCTACAACAGGCTATGGCATTGCTCTGCAGAAGAACTCACGCTGGAAGCGTCCCATCGATCTTGCATTGCTTCAGTTTCTAGGGGATGGTAAGTATTACAGTCAATGTTGGTCTCAGAGCAAAGCACAGAAAGCTGGTTGGTCTACTTTACTGATCCCACATAGAGATATGTGAACACAGATGTAGAACCTGGTATTCAAAAGAATTTGTGACATATGCTGTGTTTTCTGTGTAGTATGTCCAATATTCTGACTTATTTGACTTTTTACATGCATTGAATGCATTTTAATGTAGTTTTCCTAAATTAAGTTCTACACTACAGAAGCTTTTATGAGTTTGGCATGTGTAATATGTCACAGTATTGGGATAACAAAAACAAAGAGAGTGTGGAAATTCCTGGTTCCTAATGTGCATATATGGCATGAGCTAGATAGCTCAGAGGTCCACAGTTCCCTACTCCTCCTGCTCCGCCAACCTCTACCAACCTCCACCTCTTTTTTAACCCAAAGAATACAACCAACCACAAATTGGTTACATATATATCCTTAAAAACAATAAAATACCATACAAAACAATATTTATACATCTTTACAACATGTAACCTATCAATCTTCTTAGCTGCAGATCTTGGAGGACATTATAAGCATACAACACCAGGCCTGAAATCTGTTAAATTGTTATTTTTGGCCCAAGCCACATTGCACTTCCTCAGGGGCAGATATCAAATACCCACAGACCCACTCCTGGCCTCTCCACCTGTACATTACCATTTTCTTTGTAACGTGGAGAGCACCACAATGAAGATAGGTCTCTCTACTGCTCCCCAGCACCACCAAGGCTACAGCGTTCCAGGACCTCGGCCGCCCATCAATTGATACAACATACCAGACATGCTCATGCCCCAAAAAAAGCCAACATACCAGGTATACTCATACCCCAAAGAATGCCAATATACCCAGCATACTCTGACCCCAAAGAATGCAAGGGTGGCAAGCTTTCTCCAGCCAATTTTCTAGTGACTTATTTTTCCCCACCAGCTCTCTGTCACTATTCTGAACCCCACTCCTATTTCTCCACTCCCCATCAATTAAATTACTGACCTTACCATAAGCACTTTCATTTAACCAATCCTTATCTTACTCCCTTTGTCATGTTCCTCCGTGCCTATATTTTTTTCTTTCTGCCTCTGTTCCTGTCTTTCTGTCAGATACCTGCTGCTTGAATGGTGCATCTTGTAACAAGTACATTGGCACCCTGATAAAAACATGCAAAGCTCAAAGACCACCTTGCCAAGGACATGCCGCCATAGAGAACGTTCTGTAAACATATTAACATATAGGATCCTTTGATAATAACTGGGTGAGAATATAGCACATTCCACCAATTACATCCTTATTTCGGGGGATACTTTGCTACTGACCAGCATGAACACTCTGCCGGGGATATATATTGAGCATCAGGAACACTTTGCCAGAACATTGCCATGATGAACAAAAGGATATGACAAGCAACGCACAACTTAAAGCTTTCATTGGACAATAAACCATGGCATCTTCCTGACCTTGTTGATCAACCCTAATAGAGCCCATTCACACCTCTGCATGGTATCATAACATATATATGAACAGGAGAGGATTATCAATCTAAACTACAGCTCATGGATGTTTATTAATCACATATGAAATGCATTTTATACAATATAATTCATGTGTTTAACCACAATAAAACAGCAAAGTGTGAATAGTCCTTAACATTTCCTGTATCATTGTACTGACCTTTTATTATTTATTCTAAAATATGCCCTTTAACTGGTCTGACATATGTTTGATCAGTTTAGCTAAAACCGCTGTAACTGCAAAAACCTTCTGTGCCATAATGCGGTACTGAGTGCAATAAAATGCGTTCCATCTGTACAAAACCTCTCCATTTCTATGCAGAGCAGACAGGATAAAATGAAATGGGAGTACAATAAAATGGCTGCACAGCTTTGTCCGTACAATTTGAATTCCTTGTAAATCATGCATGCATTCTAAAGTTCTGGCCATCAATCACAAACACAGAGTGGAATCAATTTATATAGAGCAGAAAGCATTCACCGAACTTTATTTCAGTACTGTCATTTGTAGGAGTCTTTGACAAATAGCAGTCAATTAAGTCTAGACAAACACCATACATAAGGTTGAAAATAAAATCGCCCTGTACATTCAACTTGCTGGTTTTTAGGACTGTAAACAAAAATGATCAGGTTTATGATAAGCATGAAGGATCTTCTTACTATTAGGGTTAAAAGGAATGTGCCATCAAGGGGACAAAATAGGAACATATTTCTGCCAGGTTATTGGCCAGGATGTGGTTATAGAATAGTACAAAACTCACCCTGATTAAAGCCATGTTAAAAGAGCTTGAAGTTTTGTGCCATCCTGAACTTATTCCTTCTTCACCTCTTCTAAAACCCCTTCATATTTTGTTTAGGGGAAAATTATGAATAACATTTTCCAACATGCCTTGCATGGGTTTTAGTATGCTCTCAATTCCTTCATCTTCTTCCTCATACACAACAGCTGGTGGGTTCCTTCTCTATGTGTGAATGGATTTCAGTTCTGGAATACCATGAATCCAGGCTACATGATGATGTGTCCCCAAGGGGCAGGTTCATGGCTGTCTGGGTCCACAGGGAGTGTGTTGGATGACCCTGCCCATCACTCAACTCGAAGACAAGAGGCTGCAGCAGTATAAAGATTCACTATGGTGAAAAGCACCTGAAGTGAAGATGCACTGCATGAGCAAATCATTGGAGTTTTTCATTTGCTATGGGAACTGGAATTTTGCTTGATAACTGCACACATACCATATATTAGGGCAATGCAATAGGCTAAATAATGCATACATGCACAATATCTGGAATAACCCTTCTACATGGTACACCTTCTTTCTCTTTGAACACAGCACACCATTTTTATTCTGTTCATTATAGTCTGGTACATGGGTGTAGTACATGTACATGGGTCTGGTACATGTACATGGGTCTGGAATTGGTTAAAGAACAGAAGATAAGCAGTTGCAAATGAAATGTATGTAAAATGCATTGGTGTGCTTCAAGAATCAGTAATGGTCTCCATCCTATTCAGTCTTCTTATTTATAACCTGGTGAATTGAATAAAAAGTAGTGCAGCTTAATTTGCTGATTTCATACGATTTTATAAATGTAATAAAACCTAGCATGCATATAACATATTAATAAAGTAAGCAGATGTGACATGGTGGCAGCATGTGCAGTAAATGGCAGATAAAATGTATGTTGGCAATGTGAGATTTTGCACTTACGTTAGGTATAGCAGTAGCATGCCCTAATATGATAAATGGAATAGAGTTAGGAAAAAACTATTTGGGATACTGCTTTAATGCACTGTTGTAAAAACAATCAAAATCTTACAACAATAACTGTGTGTAATGTAAGTGTATTCCGTGTATAAATCACTCCTGATATGTGTTACAGTTTTGTGCACCATAATGTAAGAAAGTAAGGAGATATGGAGGGTTAGCAGCCAAGGTAATATAAGGGATAGGTTTACCAATGTGGTTAATCTCCAGGGGAACTAATTCACAACTTAAGTCCCTTACTGACCCTTTTCCGGGATCGGGTCTGTACCATTATCCAGAAATTCACTGACTACCCCATTCCCTGGGATCTGGTCTTCTTACTTCACCACCATAACTCCATACCCTTCAAGGTCTACAAGGATTCTGTCTTAGTTAATGACACCTGTACCTGTATACCTTTACTCTGGAAACAACAACCTACCCCCCAACTGTCCTACACTGGTTCCGCAGGTTTAATGACAATAAAATAACAAAAGATCTTATTACCTCCCTACCCCTGGGTTAAAAAGATAAAAAGAAAATTAGGAGCTTTTTTGTTATCATAAAGTTATATTTGTTATCTTAGAGTTGATTTTATATACAGATAGTCCCTGAGTTAAGGACATCCAATATATGAACGGGGTTTCCCTGCTCGCTCGTGTGCAGGACGGAGGCTTGATGGGGGAGAGGGGGCGGTTCGCATGACTTGCAGAAGAAGTCTTTTGGTTGTAACTCTTTTATGACCAAGAAAAACTCAGCAGTTGTTTCTTTTTGCATATCAAAGCACAGCTTGCTCCAGACGTTAATGAACGTCTAGGCTCCATAAAGTTTTTTTTTTTTTTTTTTGTGATTAACTCACAGTGAGAATTTTATACAGTAACTGACACCACACTGCCTAATATAATGTTGAGACAAACATCTGTCCTAATTGCATTTATTAAAATAATTGTACCTGTTCCGACTTAACTACAAATTCAACTTAAGAACAAACCTACAGTCCCTATCTTGTATGTACCTGGGGACTACCTGTATATGCTTGCTTTATAAAGTAGAGTATGATGCCAGACACACTAAAAAACAGATGTTGTGTTTATTTACAATTTAAATGTTTTTATTAATAAAAAATAGATGTGTTTTTCCAACATTTTACAAAGGAGTTTCTTGTGATAAGAATGATTCAGCAGTTCTTTAAATGTGGAATGCCCTAATACACCAGATAGTAAATCAATAACATTATCCCAAAATAAATTGGATTCTTTTCTTACTATTTATGGTATTAATGGATATTGAGGATATTATTTTACATATTTGACCTGGAGAATTGATTTGACTTCCTTTGTAGAAGGATTTTGCCCTGGGATTGCCCATAGGGTTTTATATTACCTTTCTCTAAAATAAAACTCTTTGAAGTTGGTGAACTGGAAGAATGTTTTTTTTATTCAGTTGTTTACCCATTTTTTGATGGTGCCCTAACAAATTTATACCTGTTTTGTATAAGGTGAAACTCAGAGACTGGAGACAGTGTGGTTGTCCGGCATATGTCAAAATGAGAAGAATGAAGCTGTAAGCAGTAAACTGGACATTGATAACATGGCTGGAGTCTTCTACATGCTGTTGGTTGCTATGGGTTTAAGTCTGTTGGTCTTCTCATGGGAGCACCTTGTGTACTGGAGGATGAGACACTGTATACCCAGACCTTGTGTGGAGCAGAGCCTGCTTGGAATCAGTCGGGTAATGAAACACATGTTTATTTCTGTATATTGTATTGTGTTTGGGGAAAAAACTAAAGTAATATCATACTGGTGAAGAATATTTCACAATTATCTCTCTTGTATCCAATTTAGGTTTTAGGGCTCTTTTCAAGTTTTAAATATTTATTCACATGGTTGAACAAAGCCTGTTGTCTACAGAGCTCAGTAGCTAAGTAACTAAATGCATAACTTCCTCCCTCTTCAGCTCTGTTCGGGTGGGTCTTTTCTTTCCTTAAAATAAATCTCACAGTTCTCTATGACATGTTTGCACCTATATTGTAGGTTTATTTGTAAAATATAGTTTTTATAAAAATTGTTAGACAAGATAGAAAACTTTAGTTTAAAAAGCTTTAGAATATACATTTAATTTTTTATTTCAAATTAAATCAAAAAGAGTTCTGGTTTGATCAAACATGTAGGACATCAATGTGGGGGCAAAATTTTGTAACTTTTACAATATTTAGTATGATGTCCATATGTCTATAGCAGTAATGTTTTACCTAGGGAGGGAGATGCTTAATACATTAAGAAGCCCATGACCATATGTGTGCAGTTCTTTATGGACTTAAGCATTTGTGTGGACGTTCCTAAATAGCTTGTTTTGACTATGGGTAGTAGTTCTACTGAATCCCTACAACTGTAAATCAACCATACTGACAATGACCAAAAAGTCCTCAAAATAAAGAATAAAGTTCCATAACTGAAGAAACATTCAGGGCTTTCGTACAGTAAAAACACATTGTAGCACCAAACATTTGCAGACTTTTTGGAAAATTTTGTGGCTTAGACATGTGAAGGCAGATTTTAGGGATCTCCCTGGCAGTGTAGACACCTTTCCAGCTTCTGTAAGCCAGTGGTCAATACAAAAACAAAAAATTATAAATACATTTTAATTTGACCTACAAGTGTTTTGTGATGCAGAATAAGCAAATTATTGGGTGTCGCCGGAAGCACACCGGAAACTCCAAAATATATATTAAGCATTTGCTTTGTAGCAGCAGGACCTGGGATTCTCTATGGCCTCTGATCTAATATCTGATGACTGCATAGCTCAGTGGTGATAGGCTTTCCCCATCTCCACTACATTTGCCTAATGGTAAAAAGCATTATACAGAACAATATGGCTCTGTTAGGTCTGTGTTGTTTATATCATAAAACTTTCCTGTACTTAAATATAAGGGATTCTGAAATTTTACAACATTCTCTGGTAAAGAATATTCCAAATACATGTGTTTGAAATTACAGCAATTAGGTTTTCCACCATAGAATCCTGATAAATGTCAGATTTATCTATTTCAAATAGATTTTAGAATCTGCATTAAAAAAAACTATATTTTAATTCCACTTAAAGTGGAACTAAACCGAAAGATAAAAACAAATCACACTTTCTTTGATCCGGTCCCCACGCCATTCTGGAAGTCTTCTTTGTCCCAGCGTGAAGGAAGTGCCAGACACTGTCATCTTCAGTCCTCTGTAGTCCTTGGTGTGAGATCGAGTGACAATGCCCGCTGTAAAGGGGGAAAAAAGAGAGCCAATCTCACTGCGCATGCAGATCAGCATCTCTTTGCCTTTATAGAATGAAAATGCCCCTTCTAAGGGAAGGAGCCAGGAGCCTCCCTGGATGTATGACTTAGGTATCCCGGGAGGCTTTGTGCTCCCATTCAGTCTTGATCACCCCAGAGAGGTCCTTCGACCCTTTTATATAAAGCAAAAACATTGACTTTAGGTCCGCTTGAAATATTTTTTGAGCAATGTTTTCTTGGGTATTATAAACAGTTCATCCAACATACTTTTCATTATGTGTTTCCTATGTTTTTTAGGGTATTTATAGCTGTTTTCGAGGGGTTCAGAGTCCATCCCATGGCCCCGCTTGCCCTGACCCTGATGTGACAGGAACTCCTGTACCCGTTAATGTTTTGCGGGTTCTGCAGACAGCCAAGGATCTTGTTTCCTCCTCCGCCGTTGGTGGTTCCCTGGAGACTGCATCACATGCATTACGTACATGGAGACAGAGAAGTGAGAACTTGCAAGCAGTTTTCTCAGTGCAAGGTTCACAACAACAAGCACAGCCCAATTCATCCCCTCCTTATGCTGTTACTTCAAAACCTTTATTACCTGCAGTCCCATCTAACAATATATCACTTGTTTCTCCTACTCTGAGATCAACCCAAGTTCCATGTTCTCCAAGAGAAGAAACAGATCCTAAGCCCACAACTATAAACACGTGTATTATTCAAGACACTATGCCACAAATGTCCATCACTATCCAGAATGAAAGTGTTCGGAGAACTGAACCTGGCACAGCAAGTGGAAACTTTGATACCCCTCAACCTACGACCTGCAAGAGATGGGAACTTTTGGAAAAAGCACCCACCACTTCCTCAACAGCGGTTCCTCACTGTAGTTCTTGGTGCACACCAATCCCCAACCAGGTATCAAGAAGACATATCTTGCTGTGTGATTCATTTCACAGGAAGGACTGGAGGCTACACCAGAACTGTGGGTGCCCATCATACTGTTCCCTCCCTCATAGTAATCAAGCCTGCTTTTTGTGCAGTAGTAGTCCTCCTTTTGAGCAAAGAGGGAAAAAATGGCTTAGTCCAGTTTACCGTAAACCCTCCCAACAGGAAGCATGTTTTGCTGACCCAGTCTCTATATGTGCCAAGGCCAGCACTCTAAGCCACAAGGACCAACATACTGCTTATAGTGTAGCATCTGTAGGGAGGACTGTATGTCACAGCAAGACGAGAAGTAGAAGAAAGCCTTCCCCTTTCCCTTTAGGAACATTTCCAAGTGAAAGATCAAGAACGCACTACCCATCAGAAACATGGAAGAGAATTAGCAGAGAATCTGAAGTGTAAAGTTTGATTGGAACACAATAACAGTGTTATTATTAACTATGGCAATAAGGACTGTACCAGCTTTAATGGATGCTATTCAACTGCTGAGGCTCAGGTACAGGTGGCACAAATACTCTAAATCTATTTAAAAAAAAATCAATATTCTCAATGGCACTGATAAAGTTTCAACATTGATACCCTGTCAATTAACATCAAATTTGTCTATTAAAGATGTAATCATGCTATTTACACAATATTCTTGCCAACATGTTCTCGAACATTGAACTCTATGTATTCCCCCACATTTGTACTGAGGGCCTAATGTGTTTTTCAAATATGCAGTGGTTATTTTTTAGGTTGCCCCTGGTCCTGCTTGTCCTTAAAAAAAAGCTATTTGCCTGAGATGGTTTTGTGTTTCATCTGAAATTTAAGCAGCAATAAGGTATTTCAGTGATCTGAGAACTGCAAAGATCTATGGAAGATCAAAAATGACAAAGTATTCTGGTTTTATCCAGCAATGTTTACATAATGCCTGCCCTAAATAAAATGCCTCCATGTCTATGAGTATTCATTATTATTGTACAAATAATGCTTGTATGCACCTTATGTAAATTCATAAGAAAGCTGAAATGGTCTGGTATGTCAATGTACCCAAAGATGTTAGAGCAGGGGTTGGCAATCTCCGGCCTTTAGGCCAGATGCGACCTAGCCGGTAGTTCGTTCCGGCCTAACGTCCCTTGGCCGATCTGGCCTAATGCCAGCAGATCGGCCAGGGGGCGCTAGGAACTAACAGAGCCGATGGAGCTTCGGAGCTGCCAGAGCTCCAGTGCCGCCCCCTTGCAGTGGCTCCCCTATTTACTGCGGCCGGCGTTGATACTTCCGCCGCCGCGGTAAATAGGGAAAGCTCTCTGAAGCTAAATCCCTCTCCTCCGCAATGCATACGGAGGAGAGGGATTTCACTTCAGGGGGACATTCCCTGGTGGTGGGTGGAGCCATTAGGGCGGGTCCGGCCTTGTGTGCTCCCGCCCACCCCATAAATGGCCCAGTGGCCATAAAACTTTGCCGACCCCTGTGTTAGAGGAACAACTTGTGATACCTGAGATTTTAGTAGGACTGAATGGTGGTTGGTCTGTTTATAGGTTACATTGAGATCATTCAACTAATGCGTATGGAAGAGATGAAGTGTTTGTGTATGCATGATATATAAAATAAAAAATAGCAGTTACTCAAGATTTAGCTGACATCATATGTCTATTCTAGTTTTAGAGCTTACAGTCTAATATTGTTGAAGCACAAAAACATGGTATAAATAATAATATTACTGAGCCTGGCATCAGGTGCTGTTGGATAGATGATATCATTATCTGAACTGCAAGCAGATATAAAATATACAAATGAATGTAGCTTTGTATTCAGCAAATACATCCTTAAATTTATTTTTGGAATTTGCTTATTTCCGGATTAGACTTGAGGTAGATTGCTCATAGCAGTGATTTCCAAACATATCCAAGTTCCTCTGATATTATGCAATGCTTACATGAATCAAATTAACTGATTGCTTTTTATTGGTTAAGTGACATAATTATAAATGACACTGCAGGGATCTTACCATGCATTTCTGTTCTTCTATACTTTTCATTAGCATAATGAGTTTTCTATGACTTGTATCCCTTTAGTTGGACACCAGGGCTCTATTGGAAAAGAGAACATCTAAAATCAAAACTTGGTTTTGCAGGGATTCATTAGTACAATTTATACAAATGATTACAAAGCAACTGGTATGAAATGTACCATTAGCATATGATTCCTGATTGGGACCTGTAGAGCACTTCCTATGTACCCTTTAAACATTTTGTCTTGTAAGTTCCTGGCCAATTTTTACATTTTCCAACCACTCCTGTTGTGACGATTGGATTACACTAATGATTTTATCAAGTAGGTGTGTTCATAAATTACTTTTCTCACTCTTGAAAGTTCTCAGGCAACTGTGTAAAGTGTATCTGAGCTAAAAATGATGATTTACTATGGTTTATGGAACATTTTGAAATGTTGAATGTGCCTATTTAGGTACCTTGGTGTATGTACCTTTGTCTGGAATTCCTCCTAAAGACGGCAGCGCCAATCGTGGTACATAGTGCCTGGTGATTCTTGTGCTTACGGTTTCAATTTTGTATTTTTCCAATGCAATCTAAGGCACTGATACCTCTGGCTGCTAGCCTTATGAGATTTGGAGTGATATTTGGTGCTGGCACAGTTATGTTGCCCATTGTTGTAGCATTTCTTGCTAGAAACTCTAACACAAGGAAGCACAGCCCTATCTCTACCAAGATGGAAGCCTTCACTGTGCAAAACAGATGGTAAGTTATGAATGGAGAAAGATTTGCTGCAGGGACAGCATCCTTAAGGTTTTTTTTATAGTATAAGGTATTAGAAGTTGAAAAGCATATTTTTTTATTTTCTCTGCCATACAAATATCCACCCCCAACTGCTAACGGGTAAAAAAAAAGTCAGTTGGCCAAGTTGTGGTCATGGTCAAGGATGGCATGATAAAAAAAACATAGCATGTGAGCTCCAAATTTGGCAGCTGCAGGTAATCACTGGTTCAGATAGTTATCTGTATTCATCACAATGGTCAGCAAGAAATGGATGTGGGCAATGAATTGGGAGAGCCAGATCTTTATATGCCAAATGATGTCAGCCTACTGCCAACAGCCTATAATGCATACACTATATATGAGTTATGCACTAAAAAGAAAGAAAGAAGCGCCCATAGTAATAGTAAACCAGAAACAGCCACTTCCCAAAGTTCAACATATAGGGAATATTTTAAGCCTTTAAGGGCTATATGATTAAAATTTAATACCTTTTATTATATGAAAAAGTAGAACACACAACATACAAAATAAAATTTAAAAGTCATAAAAGTTTCATGCAAGCTTTGTAGAAACCAAGTATCTTGATGGACATGGTTTTGGGGAAGTATGTAACTATATTTATGACACTTCTGTGCTATTTATGAGCTTTTGTGAAACTTTTTATGACACACGTGAAACTTGTACTGGTCCACAAGGAGTGTAAAGCTGGGAAAGTGAAGCAATGAACAGAACTTTTAGGGTTACTGGATGTAAAGTGCTATTTTCTTATTGTTGAATGCAATGCATGTGTCTTTTTAATCCAAACTATGTAGCTTTAGGGCTACAATAGCAACCAATCTAAATCAATCATTCATTGAACTGACTTCCAAATACAAAAATCTGATTGGTTGCTGTGGATAATGGAACTTTACACATCACTGTTATTGCTTTATTGAATTAATAGGAACACAAGCCACAGGGGATGCTTTGACCTGGTATCTTTTTAATTCTCAGCTATCAATTGGAGGGAAGATAGACAATAGGCTTCCTTATTGCATTTCATTCAGTTTCCAGGTTTTGCTGCATGTCTGCCCCTGTACACAACACTATCAGTCACCAGAAAGTGTGTATTATTCAGCAATACCTAATAGGGATGTGAGTGACGTATCTTCCAGCTCAGGGCTATATATCACTGTACTATCAACACAGGACCAAATTACAAGAACCGATCAGTTATTTGCATCCACATGCAGGCGATTTGTCACTGACATAGAAACTATTACTTTTGTCACAAAGACTTATGTAAGTGACATATCAAAATATATAACTTAAAAAATGATCAGTCAAGCAGCTTTGATGAAATCAGATACAAATAACCTGAGAAAGTCAGATTGCAGTAGACAGCTGATTATACTCTCGCCCGACATCCTAATTGCTTTAAAACTGTTCTATAGCTTTATCTTTCATTTTTGCATCATTTGATATGGTTCAGCAATGCATCCAAACAGAAGAACACATGAAAATGTGCAGGTGATAACCCTACAAGCATGGTTCAAAATCCTGCAGGTTGTTTTAGTAAATACTGCCAATGGTAATGTCCTTTCTCTGCACACGGTGACTACTATACAACTAAGCATTAGAAGCTGCAGCAGGTATCCTGAGCCAAACTCAAATCGACTACAAGGATCATACATTCCATTATTCATTAAGTGTGCTGTCCTGGCCCCTATCAACTATTTTTTTAAGCTCCATCTTTAAAACCATAGCAGTGGTTTCTATTTGCCTCTGTATTGTGCAAGGGATGAAAGAGACACACTTTGTGTAAGCCACTCGCATACTATATGTATTCAGACTACTTAAGTAATTCAACAAACTGACTTCTAGCAATGAAGTTCACATTTTAAGACCCAACACATTAAGGCAACCTTGAAAACCATAACCCTACCAATTATGTACCCAACTGGCACCGTAGGAGCCTTTTTGCTTGCAGATCCCTCCTTGACTTGGATAAATGGATCCCTACAGATTTTCTGGATATAGAAACATCTGCTACATATGTATCCTTTGTAACTATGTGAATATTTTGTATTTAATACAGTTTATGTATTTTTCAGGGTTTTTTAATATGGAATTTTCATCCCCTAAAAACCTTTTGTTTTCTCTTCAAACCAAAAAAAAAAACTTGCTCTTGGCTTTAAGTTTAATTGAAGAAAGACTCATAAATGTACAGACATAGTGGAAAACTATACATGACATTGAAGTAATGGAAGCTAATTTCAGTTTGCCCCTTCTTTTTCACATATATATATTTCTTTATTTTTTAAAACTTTCTTTTTAATTTCCACAATCAGCAACAAATACCTGGGAATCCTGACAGTTCTTTTCCTGGAGCTTTTTGATGCCTAGTACAGAAGCAGATCCATACTTATGTTGACAGTTTGCATCTCCAGCTCATATTTGGAAACAGAGAATATTGTGCCAATACACAGGGTGCCCATAGACATTGGGTGATTGGCGGGGTGTGGGATCCAGCCTTTTTTAGATTGGAGTAACTCCTAAAAAAGCCCTGGTTTTTGAAGTGTAGCGCCATGTCCAGCCAACATCCGAAACTCCAGACTCAACAAGGGGTTGGGAAGAGGGTCCATGAGAGCAGACTTTTTCCACCTCCAGCAGCAAGACCTAGCTCTTTAAAATACTTTGTCATCTGGAAAGGAAGCAACTTTTTTCCTCCCTCCTAAGATCTAAGTAAGTGACCCTGGCACTGTGACATGGCCCTAAGGAGACAAAAGTTGGCAGTAGGTGAGGTATCAAAGAAGATGGCATTGGTAGCTATGGAAGAAGAGCATAGAAATGCCATCAGTACACCAAGGAATATAAATATTTCAAGTTCTGCTGGCACTCCCTGCTTTACTGTTCTACTGTAATACTGAGCATAGTATTTATTCTGCATTCACTGGGAGTCTGTACTCCTCTGAATTTCAAAGGCGCCAAGGTTTACAATCCTTCTGCATTTGCCTATGCCCACATTGCTGGAAGAATGCTACACAGCACAGACCTGGCAAAGTGTTTCTGCTAATACCATTTACCCCCCTTCCCCATTGTATGCTGTACAAGAGAGGTGAAGAACATTGAAGCATAGGAGCCAGCACTCCCACACCATTGTATGTTCTACAAGAGAGGTGAATAACACTGAAGTCCACTACCAGGGCAGTAAATTCTGCACCTGTTCATGAGAATGGTGCACATACCATGGGCTAGAAGAAGGAAGCGAGCTGTCAAATGATGAACGTATTTAGCAGAGGCTATTTATTCCCAGAAAATAATGATGATTATTGATTTCTATAGCTCAATCAATCGTTGTGGCCCTTAACAAGATAACATGTATATGAAGGCTTGTTAATATAGCTAACATAGTACATTGTTTTCAAGGACATTGCAGCTGTTTCAGATTGAAGGGCACAATTTCTTGAAAAAGAATGTAACTCGAGATGGCTTATTATAAAATGTATTGTCTGACATATCCCTGCTTTTCCTATACATATGGCCCATTGGGGTAGAAGCTTGCTGCTGGTTTCTACCACATAGTACTGGTGTACTGTAGAGTACTGGTCATTGAGTTGCAGATTATAGAGTGAATGATGACCTTTCAAGATTTATTGTACAATTACACCTATGCACTTTTGTTATTTTTTATGTCAACATTGATTGTTGTATATGTATCTTTTGCTTCCCATGGGTCTTCAACAAGTATCTAGTTTGGTATGCGGCTGTTTAAAATCAGGTCATCAATTACTTTGGTGTGTCCTAGGAACAAGCTAAGGTAACCCATACATAGTTGTATGTTCATTAATTTATGGCTTTGTTATCTGATGGTAAAATGACAATAGTATAGAGATTATAAAGAATAAGGGAGTTATAAAGAAAGTGGTAGAGCTTACAATCTATTAGGAGCAGTGCATTCAAGGTGATCTGGATCACAAAGCTTCCATGCCTGGGCCTGGGTTTGTCAGGATGATAAAATAAAGTTCTCCTATGTAATTTTAGACTTCCAAAATTTTTTTAAAAGCTAAAGTTAAATATGTATTATTTATATCTTGTTGCCTTCTTGAGTTCCTCCTTTACCTCATCAACATGCAAATAACTTTTTTAAAGTCTATTTTTATTACATTCCTTATTTTAGACCCAATGACATCATCAATGAATTTGTGCTTCTACAAAGGCAGATCTTGCCTGGTGGGAAAGGCCGGCGGGTACACTAATATCCTCCAGAAAACAGTAGGATGTGGAAATCCCCACATAATGATAATAAGCCCCAATGGATGAAAGGGGTGAGCTAGGGGTAGTAAGACTGGGCAGTAAAAAGTTTTAGGCAGGCTTTCTTGACTTAAATTAATGTTTAGGTCTTTAGGGAACCCCTTCTATAATTACTATATCTACAGCTCATAGTACATTAGTATGGTGGTCAGTGGGAAGAATGCCTCTTACATTGCTGGCCAGCTGGAAGACTGTCACCCTTACAAATAGCTAATAAGATTATTGGGGTCACTTAAACTGACCTGAGAGGCACAAATTGCTCACAGAACCCCCAGCAATCCCTGGAGGAGCCCCAGGGTTCCACACAACCCTAATTGAGAATTATTGGCCTAGATGATGCTGAATATTATTGTCCCAGTCCCATTAAGGTGGGCTCTATCTGACTTTTTAAACTATATATTGTAATTGAAAGAAGCTTTCTGTTTGCAACAAAATCAGAGTATACAATTTCACTACAGTGAAGGACTGTGCAGACTGAAGGTAAGGTTGGAGTACAGCTTTAAGAACTAGCTACTTCAAATAGTGTTTATGTTAGATTTAAATTTTTTCATTATTAATTAAAACGAACTAAGCAAATAAACCAACAGATGTCATTTTATCTCAGACTGGGGTGAAGAATAGAGGCCGAAGGCATTATACTCTCATCTGTTGCAAACCAGAAAATAACATCAGATAGTTCTAAATCTATATGCTGATACACAGACAAGAGAAAGTAGGACACAGAGGGCCTGACTTACTAAATTATATACATAGATAATAGTGCATCAGTTGTGTGCAGACATCCAAATCCTATCCATATGGTATTTATTTCCACAATGCACACACATACATGCAGAATTAACCAATAACATACATACATATGCAACATTTAGAGGAATTACCTGCTTTACTGCTTTACAATGTATACCCGATCAACCATAACTGTGAAAGGCTAAGCCTTCGTATAACAAAAAATAAAATGTCATTTTCCCACATTGAATAAGATATAGCATCTTCCATTTCACTTACTGGAATCCCAGGCCATCATACCCCCCCCTCCCCCAGGGGTACAACATGAAGTGGCCCTGGGCTCACAGTATTCCCAAAAAGGATAGTTCTCATTAGTGTTTGTGTTCGAATTGGGGTCGCCCTTATGTTCGACCTGAATATGGCTGTTCAAATTCGGGTAGACCTTCACCGAATATCACATGTTCGCGTGTTCAAATCTGGCCCTCCCCCATAATGCTAGGGCCCTCCAATAGGAGCAGCGATGCTCTCCTCCATCTTTGTGGTGGCAGGCAGAAGATTGGCAGATTGGATTGTACTGTATTGCTTCAGTCCTGTGATCTACTGTAGATAGGTAGAGTGTTTGTTAGTTAGTCAGATAGATAGATAAATAGTCAGTCAGTGTGTTACATACAGGCAGGCAGAGGCAGGGTACCCTCCCTGACAGCGTGCACACTATCACACTTGTACTGAGAGACAGTCAGACAAAGGCAGTGACTGACGTCACATCTGTATACTGTGCTGCATATTACAACCGTCACCGCTGAAGGACACTGCTGCATACAACACACACAGCGCACTTGCATCCCCCACCCCAAAAAAAAATAAAAATCTGTTTACTGTAAAAATTTACACTTTGTTAACCATATTGGCTCCAAAGTATTTTGCAGGGTGTGAAGCCACACAAACATTTCAACTATTTCAACAACATTTCAATGTCTAGCCAAAGAGGAAGGGGCAGCTTTGCCAAGGGTGGCAAGCAATGCATTATGGGTTTGTTTTTAACTGCAGACCCAGGAACAAGAAGCCAGACGGACTTTAGACATTTTAGAGCTGCTGGTGGTGGTGTGCGTTCATTATTACCACACCTTAAACAACAGGTAGTAGAATACATGACCCAGACTGGTTTATACACCTGTTCCTCCTAGTTCTTCCTCCTTGGCTGGAAAGTTTTGTGGACAGCAGTACGTAAAGGAGTCCCACTGGAGGGTTGGAGAGGCGGAGCAGAACGCATTCCTTGAAGATGCTCAACTGTTTTAGTCATCTGACGAAGAGAGTCAGTTCACAGGCTTTCCCTCCTCTTACTTTTTACCCGAACACTCTGAGCAAGACGAGCCACTTCAAACTGGCTCCAAAAGGCTGCCGCTTCCTTTCAGCACTTACAGGGAAACTGTTCTCTTCTAATGATGATGATGATGTCCCTGATCCAGCATGGGGCGAACAAGGAGATCATCATAGGCAGGAAGAGGAGGAGGAGGAGGAGGAAGAAAAGAAGGAGGAGGTTGCAGAGCGCAAATTTAAAAACCCACAACCTGGACGGGAACACCTGAGCAAAGAACAGAGCTCTGTGCGTCGACCTACGCCCCAGAAGCAGGCTGCTAGATCTTTCTCCACTGCCTTTCATCCTTCTGCTACCAAAGGTCCCCGTGCTGCTGCCAGCAATTTGAGTGGTGCATGTAGCCGAGCTTTACAGTTTTCTGGCTCCACCAGCGGTGAGGAGGAGCTGCAACGCAGATTGGCTGCTGTTTGTCGCATTGCTAACAGTCAAGACCAGGCATCATTGCCGTCCCCCACACCTTCTACCCCATCGTCCAATCTTTCAGTGGTTAGCATTAGCAGCATTCAACCTTCCATTCCCAAGATGCTGGAGCGCAAGAGGAAATTTGGCCCAAATGACCCCAAAACAAAGCTAATCAATGCGGCGATTGCACAGCTGATTGCATTAGAGCTCCTCCCTTACCGGCTGGTGGACTCTAATGCGTTCCAATACGCATTTCTCTGCACGAACCCACAGTACGTTATGCCCAAGTGGCAAAATTTTGCACAAAAATGTGTTCCTGCTTTGCAAGAACACGTGCAGAGCAATGTGTCCGTGGCCCTGCAGTTTCTGGCAAGGTGCATCTGACAACTGACAGTTGGTCGAGCAAGCACAGTGTGGGAAGATATATTTCCTATACAGATCACTGGGTAACTTTGGTGGCAGCAGGAAAAGACACAGCTGTAGGAAGGCCTGCATACCTAGCTCAGCCCAGAGCAATATCCTCCTCGACCTCTTCTTCCACCTCCTTCTTTGACTCGTCTGCTTCAACCTCTTCCTCCAGGGATACTTTGCCGTGGACACCCAGCACCTCCCATTCACCAGCATCTATTCACCACCAGCAACAACCTGCAGTTAACTATCTCGGTGCACAAGTCAGACGTTGCCACCCAGTCCTGAGGTTGCAATGCCTCAGTTCCCTCAGCCACACGGGCGCAACCATTCTAAGTGCCCTGCAGGAGGACATATGGCTAACTCCCAACAGACTTCAGCCAGGCAAGGTCGTGTGTGACAACAGGGCCAATCTGCTGGCAGCCCTGCCTTCTGGGAAACTTACACACATACCTTGCCTGGCTCAGGTCATGAACCCCATAGTACAACTCTTCCTTGGGAATTACCCAGGCCTCCAGCCATTGTTGCTGGAGGCCAGAAAGCTGTCAGCGCATTTCCGCCGGTTGTACACAGCCAGTGCCAGATTGGTGGATTTACAGCGAAACCTCAATTCCACCTTTTACATGCTGCAGCAGCTTGCTGAACGACAAAAAACAGTTGTATGTGGCAGAGTCTGTACGTTTGAGATGCTTACCTACATTATGGGCAGCATGGTGGCTTAGGTGTAGCACTCTTGCCTTTGCAGCGCTAGGTCCCCGGTTCAAATCTCAACCAGGACACTATCTGCATGGAGTTTGCAGGTTGTCTGCGTGGGTTTCCTCCGGGTACTCTGGTTTCCTCCCACATCCCAAAAACATGCAGTTATGTTAATTGGCTTCCCCCCAAAATTGGCCTTAGATGGTATAAATGACATATGACTATGGTTGGGACATTAGATTGTGAGCCCCCTTGAGGGACAGTTAGTGACACAACTATGGACTTTGTACACTGCTGTGTAATATGATGGTGCTACATAAATACTGTGTAATAATAATAATTACCTTACTTCAGCCCTGTGGAGTGGCTGCAAATTGACAACTTGTGCTATGTATTGGCACCTTTGAAGGAGACAACTAGCATGATGATCAGGCCTGTGTCAGTGACACCCTCCCCATCATATGCCTACTGGAACAGATGATGGTGGAGCTCTGACATGACACAGAGCGGATGCTGCAGGAAGACATGATGTTTCAAACATCATCTTGGACATGCATACCTACTAGGCATAGTGTACTGCAAATCCAAGAGGATGAGGAGGAGATTGCAGGCATGGGGGCAGAGGAGGATACATGGCATTCACCCAAACACAAGGTGGCATGTTCTGTAGATGGCCAGACCAGGTGGAGAAGGAGGATGACCCTGTGCTGTGGTTTGACCCACAGGGGTTCTGGGTCCAGAAGTACCTCAGTTTTGAGCCACATAACAGCCTTCATGCAGTAGTGCATAGCCAAAGATCCGTACATAAAAACATAGACTGACAAATATTGGATTGCTACATTGCTTGATCCATGTTACAAGCTTGAGATAGAACAACTCATCTTGCCCCAATACAGGGGACCTAAAATGCAGCACTACTAAGAAGTGCTTGTTAGGGACTTGTGCTCAGTCTTTCTATATAGCAAGAGCAGCAGGGATCCCTATGGCAGTTCCAGGAGCCATGGCAGCCAAACTACCTTAAGTGGCATGGGTGGCAGCAGCAGGAGAAGTTGTCTAAGCCAAACTATGCAGGCTTTTTTTAAATGGAGGAAAGCCGCCAGTTGCCAATGACGGTCAGCAGCGCTACTCAGTCTTGGTGCAGGAATACCTGAGCTCTACATGGGACATCTGCAACCTGCAAAGTCAGGACCCGCTGTGCTACTGGGTATCAAAGCTTGAGCAGTGGCCGGAGCTGGCAGAACATGCCATTTAGATCCTTGCCTGCCCAGCCGCAAGTGTTTTATCTGAAAGAGTGTTCAGTGCAGCTGGGGGCGTAGTGAGTGACAAGCGCATTCGCCTCTCCGCAGAAAATGTCTTTTATTAAAATGAATAAGGCTTGGATCAGCCTATAACTTGCAATGTAACTGGATAATTTTTGTACGGAGGACTATTTCTGCATTTCTCTCCAAAAAATATAGATATTTAATTCTGATACTACTTGCTATCTATCCAAAAAGGCAGACAAATTTCTGTATTTCCCTCAAAAAAATACAGATATTTTATTCTGATACTACCGTATTTTTCGCCGTATAAGACGGAATATAAGACGCACAATTTTAAAGGAGGAAAATCTAGAAAAAAAGATTCTGAAAGATTATTCCCCTTCTGATCACTCTGTGCTTTTTTTCTATTGTACGGCAGTTAGGACAGGGAACAGCAGGTGGCGCTGTGCCGGCTTCTTTCGCTTTCCTTTACAGACAGGAGAAAACACGATGCTGGCAGAGGAGAGAAGAGAGACACGCTGCAGCCAGAGACACACGCAGGATCGGGTATCGGGTGAGTATATTATTTTAATTATTTTTTTTAACACATTTGTCGTATAGGACGCACTAACTTTTCCCCCCCAGTTTTGGGGAAGAAAAAGTGCGTCTTATATGGCAAAAAATACGGTACTTGCTATCTATCAAAAAAGGCCCACCTCCTCCTGCTGCTGATGCTGCTGCCGCCTGTCAGTACTCCATTCACTAAAACTGTACACTTCTGGGTGTCATTGACGATGGACTACACCCAGCTCTAGATGCCAGTTACCAATGCTGCCCACGCTCTGTCTCAGGGTCCAATGCCTCCTCCTCCTCCTCCTGCTGTTACTGCTGCCGCCTGTCCATTACCCAGCTCTAGATGCCAGTTACCAATGCTGCCCACGCTCTGTCTCAGGGTCCAATGCCTCCTCCTCCTCCTCCTGCTGTTACTGCTGCCGCCTGTCCATTACCCAGCTCTAGATGCCAGTTACCAATGCTGTTCATGCCGCATTTTACAAAGTTACAGCTAGCAGATAGGAAAAGGCAGTCCTCTACACAGCAATGTCTCCAATAGCTACTGCCCCTACACTGTCCATGTGAGGGGAAGCCTCAGCCTCTTCACATTCATCAATAGTTGGAGCCTCTACAGTCTTAACCTCTTCATATTCACCAAAGTCTGCAATAGCTACGGCTTCTACACTGTCCAAGTCAGTGGAAGCCTCAGCTTCTTCAAATTTACCAATAGTTGGAGCCTCCACAGTCCTAACCTCTTCATACTCCCACTTATCCTACACCTGTCATGTCACTTCACAGTTGCAGACTAGAGTCAGGCTCAACAGGGTCTCCTTTCCCCTCTGATTCCGCCAAGCCCGTTCCCTTGGCTGTGGCTTCCCTTCGCTAGACAGTAGGTAGGGACAGTGGAATCTTGTTCATCCATTCATGTTCCCAATAGCTACAGCTTCTACACTCTCCTTATAGGTGATGACCTCAACCTCTAATGCCGCCCTTGCTCAGGGTCCACCGCCTCCTCCTCATGCTGTTACTGCTGCTGCCTACCCAGTACCCAGCTCTAGATGCCAGTTACCAATGCGGTCCACGCTCCGTCTCAGGGCCCACTGCCTCCTCCTCCTGCTGTTGCTGCTGCCTGTCAGTACTCCATTCACAAAAATTGTATTACAGACTTCTAGGTGGCATTGACGATGCACTACACCCAGCTCGAGATTCCAGTTAACAATGCGGTCCCCACTCCTGTGAGGCCTACATAACTTGTAACAAAGCTTTGTAACTGGCTAATCGACTGATAGACCCCCCTCAGGACCCTCTGCCTGTACTCTGAAGCCTGTGAATGGCTTGTAATGGAGCAGTGAAACCTGGCGGCTAATTTTTGGACCAGGGGAAACCCCCTCATGGCCCTCTTTGCCTGTATAAAATCTGGCATGTTCCCATGACCGCCCCATAAAATGGTCTTGCCAGCAACATAAAAAAGCCTTCCTGATTTTTTTTCTTGACTTGTACAGTGTTGTGCAGAGGTGTGGGAGTCTTGACATGTCTTTTTAAATGTATTTGTAGGCTGTAGAACAGGGGTCAGCAAACTTTTTTGGCTACTAGGCCATTTTAGGAGGTCAAGAAGACACCCTAGGACGGACTCTCTCTCGAGTCTCTCGAGTCCTGAGCTGATGGCTCTGCCCCCCACCAGGAACGCCCCTGAAGGGGTAATCCCTTTCCTCCGCAATGCATACGGAGAAGAGGGAACGCCCCTGAAAGGAAATATCTCTCCTCCGCAATTCATACGGAGGAGAAGGAATGTCCCCTTACCCTGGCGGAAGGGAGGCATAACAAGGGGGCTCAAGAGCCGCGGGTTGCCGACCCCTCCTGGCCGGGATTAGGCCAGATCAGCCAGGGGGCGTTAGGCCGGAACAGACTATTGGCTAGGCCGTATCTGGCCTAAAGGCTGAAGTTTGCCTACCCCTGCTGTAGAGGCTCTACACAGTCCATTCGAGTTAATAGCTGTCGAATCGAATAGTGAGATATTCGACCAACACTAGTGCTCACATGTATTACATGCATGGCAATCAGTCCAGAAGTAAGTGCCCATCCACTCCCCAAAGAGGAACCCTCACTTGTCATGTGATCAGCCTGACATTTGCAAAACTTATAGCGTACCTAAACTCAGAACTTTCACGTAGACAACCCTTTTATGTTAAGTAACAATTCTGGTTGTTTGTATTTTTTTCAAACTGCAACACCCTTTTTTTAAAGCGTGCAGCACCGCCTAGACGATCAAGAATGAATGGAAGGGCAAAGCCTCTCAAGGATTCCTACGTCACGTATCCCAGGAGGCTCTTGGGTGCTCCTTCTGCGCATGCCCGAGCATCTCGGACATGCACAGAAGAAGCTTTTTCAAGAAAATGGAAACAAAATTCCCAATCTCACGCATGGGCAGTGAGATTGGTATTTTTTTTCCAACCTATATCACCCAATCTGGCACCTCGGTTGGGTGCGTAGGAAGAAGAACCCGGAAGAAGAGGAGGAGATGGCAGCGCCCGGCGCAGCCACGGGTAGCAAATGACGCACGACCAGATGAAAGACACCTCCGGACCGATCAACTGTCCTGCGGGATTGAAGGTAAGTCTATTTTTTTTTTTTTGTTTTGGGCATTTTTCAGTTTACTTCCTTTTTGATGTGGGAGTTCAGTGGATGAAGGACACACAAAATATAAAGATGAGTTTTCTGAGCTAATACACTTACTATATTACTATATTTTTTATTTGTCAAATGTTTACATGCTATAGCATAATTTATCGGAATAAAAGGTAGAAAAACAGCATTTTTTTGGGGTAAAATAGGACCACATTGTGTGAACTGAACATCATTATACTATCAACTAGATTTAGGTTCAGGGATGTGTGTTTGCTGTGTGTACTTATAATGTAGTATTATACTTAATGTTAATGTAGGCCGGCAATGTAAGTGTGCCATAGAGACACCAAGGCACCAAGATAGGAGTTAGAGTTCTGGTGTGACACATAGGGGTCTATTTATAAAGTAGAGAATCTGACATTCACTGAAACATTCTCTGTTAGGTCCATGTGTTTCAATAGAAGTAACTATTTCTTCTCAAAGGAATATTTCAGTAAATGTCAGATTGACTGCTTTAAGAATAGACCCCATAGAATTCTCTGACCTTGTTATGTTACAGTCCAGGTCTCTGTCACTAAAACTAATATATGAAGTAAGGATGGAGGGAAGAACTTAAGATACAGGGCTTTTTTTACCACCCAATACAGCCCTAGGCACACCAAGGATAAAAATTAAAAAAGCCTATGCAGTACATCTATCCAATACATCCACATTCCACATTTTTTCTCTTCTACAAGTACAGAAAAATACCATTATTACACAAGAAAATGAACTCCTATTAAGGGTGACAACACAGCATTTTTGTGAGCCAATGTCAATCCATACCCCTGTCCTTAGCATCAAAGCAAAGGCACTAACTGACTTTTTGTTTCAATATTAGAACTAGGATAGGGGGTAAATAGTCCCCTTTAGGCTGTGTACACACATCAGATAATTGTCGCCCGAGCTGTATGGTTGCATAATGGGTGAAAACCTGACACGTGTACAGCAATCAACCAACATTGTTCATCAGTCTGCAACAGATCAATAAACAAATATTGAGAGTGATTGCTATGCATGTCAATAGAGGAGAGCCCAGCGGAGTGCCACTAGCTTGTATTCCCCCCTCCATAGAACATAATGGACACTGTGTGTATAGCACTCATTCGATCATATGTCAAAATCATATGTGTGTACAAAGCCTAGGGTAACATAAGAAGTGTCTTTCACTCCTAGACATTTTCAGATTTGAACTTGAAACCCCTTCATCATGTATCATGTAATAATTATAGTCTGTGTGTTAATAACTTATTTTTTCAATTTTGTATTATTACATTGATTTATAAATACTTTTATTCCTTAACGTTTTACCTTTATTACAGTTGTAATACATCAGATCCAAAATGACTTATTTACAGACCTGAAAGTGCAGCCAAAATGAAAAGCCATTTTTCCAAATTATGGGTAGCTGTTTTTCATCAAAGTAATTCTGATGTATCATACCTGGCTCCTGAAGGGCGAACAGCGTGTCCTGAGCAGGAGATGATAAAGCAAGGTACATCTCCCATTGTTGGGTGTCTTCCTATTGGATTTATCAGTGCTGCCTGCCCTGAGCACTATTTCATTGTAGTAATAAGAAATAACCCCCTGGGTACACTACACTGATCATGAACATTTAAAATGTATGTAAACCCAATTAACTTTTAAGAATTAACAATTTTTTTTAGTACAAATAACTTCTCTTATTTGCTTTAATTTGTTTTATACCATTCAAGGCATTTCGTCACATCTGTTCAAGTATAAAAAATACCTGTTGAACTTAATAATAATTCCCATCTGTTCTGAGCCCTGAGAAGGATTCTGTATTTTACTAACAGACTATGAGGACAAAGCTAAAACCCTTTATGGCAATATCTGCCCAGTGTTGTCAGACACAACTGGAAATTAGGAGCAGGGTTCATTTCTGGGTTTTATTCTGTAGGATCAAATCCTTTACAATGATAAAACCTGGAGAAAGGTGCAGCATCTGTCTACAAATAAATAATATGTGGCCCGTGTGTGTCTGTGTGTGTTTGTGTGTACAGGGAATCGCCTACGTTTGTAGTGGGCGTGGCCTGTGCAGGGCCGCACAGACCAAGTAGGACCCGCACAAACCACGCCCACTCTGATTCAAAGAAAGTTCGGCGTCCGGTGTCAGCGTAGGGAACTTTCTTTGAATCAGAGTGGGCGTGGTCTGTGCGGGTCCTACTTGGTCTGTGCGGCCCTGCACAGACCACGCCCACTACAAACGTAGGAGATTCCCCGTCTACTGCACAACACATAACAACACACAGACAACACTGCACACA
>NC_092860.1:23704633-23754729 GCF_032062135.1 Pyxicephalus adspersus
ATAATGGTTCAAAGAATGTCAGGCTGAATGGTCGGCCCCCGCACATTTTCACCTCACCAAATCTGGCCCTCTTTGCAAAAAGTTTGGACACCCCTGGACTATATGCTTATTTGTAAAAAGTCTGAGTGGACCATTTTGTGTTTCCAACCCTGATAAACATATTATTGTTTAACAAAGTGGTCACTACATTAATATATATATTTAGATATTTACAATAGTTATTCTAGTGTAAATTAAGATGTTTTCACCCCTCAAAATGCCATTTGCAAAAAGTATCTCTGTTTATACTTGGGTCACACCAGTAGATGGAGCTGTGTCCTTGTGTAAAGTGTGTAACAAACTCTTGCTGTCAGAGAGCATATGTGAAATTGTTACACATTTTACATGATGTACTACCATATACTCATAGACAACAACATTGCAGTTTATATTATGTTATTAGATAATTTAAGTGACCATGTAACCAACTTAAAAATAAAAAACCTTTAACCTGTTAAAAGGAAGAAAAAAAAATTCAAACTGAACCCATGTGATTTAATTTTTTTCCATTTTTTAATATTACAAAAATAACACACCATGGATGTATTTATTCAAAGAATTCCTATTGATTACTGATTTAAATGTTAGCAGTAATGTCTGCATTTTGTGCCCTGGGTTTAAAATCAGTATTTTGAAATAAAATGTTGGCTTTACATCCCGTAAAATATCCTATAGGTAGAGAAGACATAAAAGTTGCATTATTTGTGTGTTCAAAGTGTACAGAAAATTAGGATTGTATCATACACATCACCATCAGTATGCTCAGACTGATAGGTTTATGGATTTTTATAGCTGCATCTGTACACACGTGGACCCTCAGTCCAACCACACCATAATAATGATTTGATCATGCTTTGTTTGCTTTAACATATACTGCATACGCCAAACTTTCAGTACAAGTTTTGCTGTCTGGTTCTATGGAGCTGGTCTATCAAGAGCTAAGATTTGTAGTTTTTAACTTGACAATAAGACATTAAAAATTATCCTCACTTCAAGAGTCATAAAAGTAATAAACATTTCTCTATTCAGTACTGAGAATTGCAATACAGGTAGTCCCAAAGGTAAAGTCATCCAGATAACTCCTTGATAGAACAGGCTTCCCTGCTCATTAATGTGCAGGACAGAGGCTTGATGGGGAAGAGGGGCCAGTTTGCATGACTTGCAGAAAAAATCTTTTGCTGTTCTGCAAGCTCTTGTAACTCTTCAATGACCAAGACAAACTCTGTAGTTGTTTTTTTTTTTTTTTTTTGCATATCAAAGCACAGCTTGCTCCAGAAGTTAATGAATGTCTAGGCTCCATAAAGTTTTTTTTATTTTTGCTTTGTTTGTGATTAACTCACAGTGAGGATTTTTTACAGTAACTGACACAAAGCAGCCTAATATTATTTTGAGACAAACATCTGTCCTAATTGCATTTAATAAAATAATTTACATGTTCAAATGTACATACAAATTCAACTTAAGAACAAACCTACAGTCCCTATATTGTATGTAACCTGGGGACTGCCTGTACTGACAAGAATCACATTGCCATTTACACATTCAGATTCAAAAACACGTCTGCTAATTTTTACCTACTTTATTTTTTTAGTTTAATATGAATACATTTCATTTAATATTTTTTTATTTTAATATAAATATTTTAACACTATGTAAAATCATGTTTCTCAGTCTTTCATACTGAGACTGCAGGAAAAACATTCTTGAGTTTACACTGATATCTCTATCCAACACTGTCAGGATGCTGCTTGTTATCAAAAACTTTGCTTTACATATTTTTTGTGCTATTCCACCCCTAATTAACATATAAATGAGAAATACAGGAGTAATTTTGTCACTCCACCCCCATACCGTCTGTTTCCCTTCCCCCTCCTTGCTTCGCTTTAAGAAGACCAAGGACAAAACAGTACTGAACAGTGCTGATGATACAGAACAGCTTGTCCTATGACCACACACAGGTGTATAGCCTAGTTTTAATGGAAAAAGAAAATTGACATTGACTTTTTTAAAATTGTTTATGTTAACTCTTATTTTGTGATTTAAATTCATGTATTCAGTTATTGGAAAATCTCAACCCTAAAGTCCATTCACATTTATCAAACAATAAACAACTCCAATGTTTGCCAGATATTTTTGTCTTGATAAAGAACAAATCTGTGTTTTGCAATCAATGTTCCCGAAAATAACAGTCTTGATAAATTTCTCTGAACTGGTTGGTGTTTTATCAGTGGCAACGCAGAGACAAAGGCAGGCAGAGGTTTCCGTCTATGTCATTGTAGGATTAATCCTGGGATGCCAGCCAATATAACAATGACCTCAGCAAGAGCCCAACTTTGCCTAAAACTTTTTTTGTTTTTGGATGAAGTAGAGAAGTCAGAACTTCCATCAAGTTTTGTAGGGTGAAAGATCTCCTGACTTGCTGTCTACAGTGACATGAAACATTTAGAAAATTGGAAACCTTCATAATTGCTGATTATCGTTGTCTTTGCTTTCCTGTCCCAGTGACCTACCCCACATTTTATATCTTTTTGTTAAGAGAAAGTATCATGAAATGTCCCCAGTACCACCACAGAAGGCAGTCCAGTATACCCAAGGAGATCTGCTCCAAATTTTGCACTCGATTAACAACCTGATAAATTTTTCAATCAGCATTCACTTGGTTGGAAACCCCAAAACACAACATGCGTGTCTGATACTCTGCTCCTCATAGTGTGGTGGACAAGAAGTGCACCACAAGATAGATAGGAGGACTTATTCCGATCTGCTTGATTGTTTGCGTGCTCTTACATACTTCAATTGATATTTACCAAACAGAATGATCTGTGCATCCAATGAGGACCCAAAATTGTCTGCTCACAATCAGTTGACTGTTAAATTTTCTCTGGATTCAATTAGGATCTGATCATTTTATCAGACCAGTGATAAGATTGAATGTGAAAATTGACTAGACTTACCTCTCCATTATTCGGAAATCTTTAGAAGGAATAGGGTTTTACAGAAATATCTGTTCATGTGTCATGGTGCCATGTGCATTGGGGTAACACATGGTAAAACAATAAAATACACAAAGCCAGTCATTTTTTTAATGGCACCCAACATTCTTCACAATTGGACCATAATACACGTATTTTGACACAGATGTGAGCTATGTACACTGAACTAATATAACCCATGTTGTGGTTCATTAGTGCAACACACATTACCAATTGAAAAATATGTCAACCTGTTTGGTTAGCCACTGCAGCAGGAATATCTCAATAGACTCCTAGTAGCACTAAAATTCTTTAATTTAGAGATTTCTGGCAGAAAAGACCTCCAAAGTCATTTATGCGAAAAGCTTTTTTTCCTTGGCTGCCAGCACTTTTTTCCTCTATGTAGTACACAACACACATTAAACACTCTAAGTCCATTCTAAGCATCTTTAAGAAACTCTGTATTGAGTCTGTAGATAGGGTAATGTAATTTCTGTGTGCATTTGCAAGAGTTGTTACATGATCAGTTGTGCTTAGTGGCCAAAAATTAACATTGTGGGAACCAAAACCAGTGGCAAAGGAGATGGTGATGGTGTAGGATGAACCAGTGACTGGAAACTTGACCTGCCATATCTGAATAAAGGCACCATGTATACTAAATGAAGTTATCCAGTCTGCACTTCTTGTGTAGTGTACTTTACTTATTTTCCAAATTTACAGCACTGGGTATACAGCCTACATGCTCTACAGTCCACATGCTGAATTATGGCACACCCATACTTTATTTTACCCATCATCACTGTATCCTTCAAAAACTGCCAACTTTGCCGCTGACTCTTTCAGGCCCACCGATTTTTTTCACACTTAAGGTAATATGAGCTCAATTGACCCATTGGCCCTGATTTATTAAAGCCCTCCAAGGCTGGAGAGAATACACTTTCAGAAGTGAACTGGGTGATCCAGAAAACATGGAATGAATTTTTAAAAAATCATTTGTTATTTGCTAGCAAATGTTTTGAATCCTGGACCTGGATCACCGAGCTTCACTGATGAAAGTGTATTCTCTCCAGCCTTGGAGAGCTTTCATAAATCAGGGTCATTGTGTCTGATTTATTAAAGCTCCACAGGACTGGAGATGATAGACTATCTTGGGGGGAACCTGGGTGATCCAGAAAACCTGGAATAGATTTGGTCAAGGTTGAAATAAATAAAAAAATGTATTTCTTCCATTGGGCCTCCACTGATGATATAATTCCTGCACATTTTCCCCAACATCTAGGTCTATTCTTACTGGTGCTGAAAATAGAGCCGGACTCTACAATAATACATGGTGCATGTGCTGTGAAGTATAACAAAAAAAAAAAAGAAAAAAGGATCATGTCACTTTTGCCAGAAACCTTGCATCTGGTGACTTTTTGAGTTTTATGTTTAGGTACCCTAAATCAGCGGGTGCCAACCAGTGGTCAGCAAGAAAATATTGGGGGTCTGCGGCTCTGGTCGGTCCACCCCTGGGCAGGGTCAGGAGGGGGACGCTGCTGAGGGGACGCACTGGCCTGAGCCGCGGACCACGTCCCCTGTGTAGTTTCCAGGCTCAGGGAGGTGGGCGGTCTATGTCCCTGGACACAACCCGCCTACTCTCCCATCACAGGCTCAGATCTGCGATGGGGGAGTGGGCAGGGTTATGTAATCGTGACGTCACTATGGGGAGGGTTCTCCCCCTATGAGCGACACCCGGCTCCTCGTGCATACGCGGTCAGAGACGGTATTTTAGTGGTCTGCGGGACTGAAAAGGTTGTTGACCGCTGCCCTAAATGGAATATGTAGTGGTTTTCCTTGTTAATGTATTATTATATTTATAAGGGGATGATATCTAAATTAGAATTCCACTGGATTGCCAAAACACTGCCTTTAATTTTTAGTAAACTATCAACACTATTGTGTTACCCCATTCATAAAACTGTCAATTAGCCACCATAATCAACCACTTCTATTTACTGGCAGCTCAATTACAACTTCCCCATTTACAACATTGCAATCAGCATAATCTTAGCCTAATTCTAAGTAGTGTAAGCAACATTAGTGCTTAATGGTATTTGAACTAAAATATTGAGGTATTATATACTAAAATGCCTTGTTAGTCATTAATATTTAAAAATTTGAGTTAGACCAATAAACTAATAAAGCAAATATGTGATTAGAAGATTAGCCCGATAAACATGTGAAAAATAGCCAACAACTTTATCTCCTTACTAGAAGTAGATATATATTAGATGTTTTGTGCAATGTATTTTATTTATTAATATTTTTTGCTTGTTTTAAAAAGTTTTTATTGATTTTTATTTACCATGCAAGTAATAAACAAATAGACAAATGAAAATATTATTAGTGAAATGTTGTATACAAAATTCAAGAACATACAGACATATAAAACATAAAAAGACAGCATAGATACTCGTATAAGGCCAGTTTGCAGGCTATAATTTACTTTTTTTTATTTTTTAGCTTTGTATTTTATTATTTTAGTTCATTTTTTATTTGTATTTAGTAATTTATTGTTTTATTTTTATGTATTTATTATTATACTTTATTTTAGTCCTGAACACAATAAAGTAAATAACACACTACACATCCAAAGCAAGGCCTTTATCATCAAATCACACAGGAGATTCTCCTAAAGAAGGTGCGGTGTTTCAGATAAATTTGGCACTAAGAAACCCTGACAAAGGAAGTGAAGGCAGATTGTCATCGCTGGTGGCAGGTATCGATGGCTGTGTCCATCCTGTTGTGAAAGCATTATTCTCTTTATCACTGGGAAGGTCACTTCGTATTAATCTGTCAGAATTCGGCACCTGGCCATATGGAGACTCTGCAAGACTGTCTGCTACTTCTGCAACTGTATTACATGCACGTGCACATCAGACAGATCAGTCACAATACAGTTATCTACCCAAGTAGGCTTCATACCTGTCTTTTTACCGACAGATATACTTATTTCTAGGTGATATTCTGCCAGGCTGAAAACTATCTTTGCATCTTTCTGTAAAACCAGAACATTTAACAGACGTCTGGTATCTTACAGTGAGAAAGTCACTTGTCATCATTTATCTGAGGGAAGACTCTTCTTTCAATGGCAGCAAGAACATATTCCTATTTTAAATATACATCCTAAATTGCAGCAATAGATGAGATAGAAGACCTTTTGGTAGTTGAAGTGACATTCCGCAGGTTTATAGTAAGAAATATAAAAGAGTAGCAGCAGAAAATGTGGTTCATTAAGTCTGCCCTTTTACCATTTTGTTTTTTACCATCAGAAGTTTGTTTATGTATTTTTTATATTATTATTTTATATTTCTTTTTTTCCTCCTTACTATAGATTTATGTTTATCTTAATGATTAAATTTACTTAAAATTCCCAAGTTACGCCCTTTTGTCATCGGAAGTATTTTTAATTGTCCAAGTGTTTGTTTATGCACAAGCATTGTAGGAAACGCGTTGCACTTGTACCAAAATGCATTGAAAAAGGAATGCAGGAAAAAGGCTAAAAGTGATCCTAACGGGGTAAAAAGATTCCAATACCTTCTACAATTTTAAACTTATCTGGTATTATATATATAATGGCAAAGGCTAGGTAAGTATTGCAGCAAAAGTTACTTCTTTGTATTTAACATGCTGGGCTCTATTTTGACTTAAAAACTTTTTTTTTTTATTAAATAAGCCTGAACCACACCGTAGACATTTTATGCTTTCCTAAATTATCAAAATTATTTATATATTGTCTGTATTTGTGTGACACCACATCACCTTTCACTGGCTCATTGCCACCGCTGTCTTCTAAATTTGACATCCTGTGTAACATATGTTCCCTTAATTCACATTTTAATATACAACCGCTAGTAAATCTCATAGCTCTCGGGTGATTGACATTGACCCTGGGGGTGAATAATAATGATTTAATGTTCATCCCATACTCTCTGTGTCCTCAGCTGTACTTCATTAGTAGAAGAGAGCGATGCAGCGTACCTTTGGCCATTCTCTCCATTCTGCGCTATATTCTAATATCCCAGTTCTGTGCTTCAGACAGGAGAGGGTCAGCAAGTGATAGGAAGTCCAGAAACTGAACAGATGTCTGCTTCTCGCGCTGGGAGGAATAAAGTAATGAAGAAATGAGGACAGAGAAGACAGCAAGGCACATTGTAAAATTAGGTTAAATAAAACGTTTTGTCCAATGTGTCTGAGCTTTTTAAATATTGCAAAGCAGACCTCAACAATTTCTATGATATATGTATAATTGAATGATGTTATATTGGATGTATTAAAAAATGTTGTCCTGAAAGTATAGAAAAGATTTCTTGAAAATTCACAGTTTGAAAGGCATAGAAAAAACCCTTGACTGTTCATATATAGCTGAAACCCAAATTTCAAACCATTAGTCTGTGCCTAATGTGCAGAACATTATTTAGGAAAATGGCTATTTATGTATAGATAGAGATAATGTTTGCTTTTGCTGCTATGTTGGTTCATGGGGAAAGTCACACATTTGCCAGTTTTGGAAGCCCATGGGCCCATGAGAATGCTGCCATAGAGGTGGTTGATAACATATACAGTGGGCAGCATTCTAGCTGGTTGGTACCAGCCTTGACAGCCATGGATCAATGGGAACACTACCAGTTCTGTACTAAGTAACCATCCACGAGCCAGGTTGTAAAGTAAAGGGTGACCAGGGTTCCATTTGGCTGATGGTTGTTAGGGGTGGCAATTTATCAGGAAGTGAGGGAATTCTTCCAGTTGGGACACCTGCTTTGGATTGATTGGAGTAATTTTTTTTCCCAATTTGATTAACTCTTGCTATTCTGAAGACACAAAAAAAGAAAAAATCTTCTCAATGAGATTTCCAATCACTTGCTAAAAAACCATAATACCTGCACAATAGTAAAATACCTAAATAAACAAAAATCATGAAAGAGAAAAAGTGTTGGAACCTAGTGGTAGCAGTGATGGTAAAGTAACATATTCATCCATACCTGGATAGCTTTGCCTGCTGAGTTAGAGGAAGCGACAATAGGGGAACACTAAATAGGTAAATAACAGTTAATTATGGAACATTGTTCTTTTGCCATGGAGTCCATAGACTTCAATATTCACAGCATAGTATTCTGATAATAAGCCTTCCATTTAGTGACATTTTCTGCTGCCAATGACACATACCACAAATAATTGTCAATGGCAAACATTAGCTTGTTTTAAATTCCACGTGCAGGCTGAGGACTGTGGTGGCTGGAAAGCCTCCTGTCATCTTCTACAGGTAGAAATGAAGGGGTCTTGGCTCTCCCACTTTTCCTGGGATCAAGTACAACAAAAATATGCCACCACTTCATTAGTTGGATTTTAATGGCACACTCAAAATGTATTCAGGATGAAGGGCATGGCTTGTGGGGGGATATCTGACACTGGATCTTTCCTCTTGGTAACCTGCTCTGGTTTGAGTACTTTTGGGTTCACAAAGGAACTACAGATAGAGGACATTCTGTAGTCAACCCGCTAAGGTGCAGTGCAGGGGAGATAATGAGGCATTATTTGGTCATTGATGTCTTCATAAAGAGAAGTTCTCAGCAGCAGGTACATTGCTATTAACCATGCCTCCTACAAAAGCTTATCATTTCAACACAAGCTGACACAGCCTACCTAACAGTAGCAAAGCTACCCTGAATTCAATGCCGCACCATCACAGGAAGCTGCTTTCTGCATTTCACTGGCAGGATCAACAGATATTTTTGGGAGGCTAAGAGAAGATGTAAGAAGATGTAAATTGCAAGTGCACACATAATTTATTTCTTCAACAAAAAGTAGGCCACAGATGTGGAGATGGTTTATATATGGATAATACCTTCCAAAACTGCTTAGCCCAACACTAGTTAAAAAATATATAAAGTCAGAATCAACACATTAGGAGTGAATAAAAAGCAACAAGCACACTCACATATATATAAATATTATACACAAGTAATATTATAATTATCCTTCTGGCAGGTACTGACCTATATAGCTGCAGGAACTGAGGAGCAAACAATATTCAAAGTTTAAAGAAATGGTTTCTTTTGGCAGCTTTGCTCCAAATCTATAATTACTGGACAGCCTTCTTTTTCTTTAATGTGAACACAGGGTCCATGCTTTGTGTTCACATTGGAAGAATAGAAAGCTGCCAAACCACTCCTATAACTATTGAAAAACTATTAGTTATGGACTTTGGGAATTAATTGTTGAACAATCATTGCAGTTACATTGGTCAGTAAGGGCTTGTTTAAACGTTTAATTTAGTTTTAATAATTTAACTACTTTATATTGAGATTGTGTAAATATTTGCATGTTCATTACCTGGTCACTGGTATACCATTTTTAGGTATGGTCCTGGTAATTATAGGTTTCTATCCATTGCTACCCTATTATTGCCTGCTATGCCTAAAAAAATGACATTTAAAGATAGGAAATGGTATGTATTCACCTTATGTGTGAAAAGCATCCTTTGCCAAATTATTTTAATTAAACTGGATTGACTTTGTGCTAATGAAAAATGCCTTTTTCAGCAGGTGTTCAGAAAGGATATGTCTGACAAGTTTTAGGAGGCATCCAAAGTAACTTGGTGCCCTAGGTATAGTCCACTAACCAATAAATTACATATGCAAGCAGTATACACAGAGGTAACAGGCTACCTGCTAGCTCATACTGTAAATTAAATTTTATTATATGATTGTTTATGCAGAATTGTGTGACGTGTTAGAACCTTCACTCACTACTAGCAGGCATGGGAGAAATGAGCCAAAGATTTTTGCAAAATACACCATAAAGGACCAAATTCTTTTTTTTGTTGCATTTTTTTATGACACTATGCTTGATCAGTAACATTAAAACAAATATTTTTAAAATAGGGAAAAAGTGTTTTTCAGTTTTAGTATTTAGTTTTTAGTATTAGTTATACTGCTTTATTTATTTTTTTTTTACAGTGAAAATAGAAAACATTTTTTTCTATTGTCCATAAAACTCAACAAAAAGCAAAAGAGGAAAGGTCACAGCATTTTTTTATTTTCTATATTTTATTTCTGTCCTTATTTTGTTTTCTTTGTACATTCATTAAGTTATACATAGGTAGAATTCATTAATAAAGAGATCCATTCATAAAATAATGGACTTGATTATCAATGATTTGTATTGTGTAACAGCTAATTGAATAAACTCCGAAATATAAAATGAATAAAGTACATGGGGAGGGCATGAGTGCAAAATGTAGCTCAATTGGATTCTGCTTTGTCTTTTGTTGATGCTTTAGTTAAAGCCTGTATCCGGGGAAGGGGGAAATGACCAGGCCCGCTGGGGAGGTGGACACATGGAGAAAGGTGCAGGAAAGGTTGACAGGAAGTGGAACAGAAGGGATAGAGAAAGGGAGTGATAAATTAAGAAGGATGAGGAAGTCGGGCCAGTATGTTAGTAGGAGTGGAACAGTGTCCCTCCTTTCCTCCTGAGTATTATGAGGAAGGGGTGGCGGTTGGGGTCCTTGGGAGCAGTATGGTAGCAACTGTCCCAGTGGGGGGAGGACTTGCCATAGGTGTAGTTCCTCCCTAAATAGTGGTGGAAAATAACAGCAGAGGTTCAGAGTAGAGGGTCTGCTGGATTGGTCACGTTACCAAGGTAGGGCTGTGGGCCTGGGAGCAGAAAGTTCATTCAAAAGGGGGTGGGCCCAAAAAGAGGGTGTATTGATCAAGTTAACGCTCTCCAGGACCTGCAACAAGAAAAGGGGGTGCTGAGAGTTAAAAAAGAATAAATGGTTCCTGTATTGTGATGGAAATTGTTGTTGGAAATATTTAAGAAGATCAAGAACTGTTGTAACTAATAAACGGCCAATTTCTTTCAAACAAGTAGTCTGGTAAGTTCTTGGGGATTGAAGAGAGAGGAGTGAATAAGTAGGGAAGCATCAGCGCTGCCATGTCATGCCACGTTCTTGCTGTAATGAAGAGTGCCTGGACTAAGTAAGTCCGGTGGACAAAGTAATAGATTTTTATTTTTACAGATAATGTAGACAGCTTTAATTAGTTGCAGTTTTTTAACTCATAATCTTTGACAAAATTAAAAGGGTGATATTAATGAATGTGAAACTGTTAACTTAGAAATGGAAAAATTAGGTTGGCAATTGCCCATCCTTAGTGGCTATATGTTACAGTTAAACCATCAACTCGCCATACACTTAATGTGCCTTCTACAATTTGCCAGCAAACTACAGACTGTTATTTGCTAGTTCTGTTTTTTCCTTAGTCTGCTGGTTGCAGATATTTAGGATTGCTGCCTATATTTTTTTTATTGTTTTCTACCTATTGCTTTTCACTTTTCATCCTCAAGCACAAGATAAAGATGGTTGTTTGATCTATGAGCCTTCACTCATCACTCATTATACTTAGATCCACTACACCATGACAGATTATAAAATATTGGCCAGACTGGTGACACCGGCCATTGCTGAATAGGTTCTCCCTCCTATTCTATGGTTAATAAACCCTGCTATGAGCAGACACTGTCAGTTCATTTCTAAGTGATTCAGCTTGAGTAATGATACCTAAATCCTTTTTATGATTCACCCTCAGGGTCACTGTGGATGGAGCAGTGACTATTAGAAGATTTAGTAGTGGAGTGTGGCAGCTTCTTAGGAACAGAGGGAAAAAAGCTTTACAAGATTAGAATGGCACCAACACATAGGAAGACTGGCCTGGGAAATATACACCAGGAGATGCTCTGACAGACATTATTGTACATCATTTTTGGATAGAAAAAGGTAAACCAAACACCTGCCTGTTTATTTGGACATGACATTTACTTTTTCTTGTTATGTGAAATACACATATATACTTGCAAAAACCTGGAACAATGAAGGTGATAAAAATGATCATATGTAATTGATATTGTTTCAGGAATAAAAAAATGAATGTTCTTTGGTGGCACCCCCTACAAGACCTCATTACCAACCTAAATGTTTAAATTATTACACAAATTATTATATTTTACCTTAATGTAATATTTTTACACTTACTGTAAGCCACCCAAAAATGGGTAGGCGTTGTCCCTTTTTGTCCATGTACTTTTGCAGCGTGCCACCATGGTCTTCCTTCTTCTCTTTCTTCTGGCGATCTTCAGCCATTTTATTCAGTCCTGGCAACCACAGGGGCAAACAGGATGTGCCAGGTATGCTGGCATCCTAAACAGGATGTTTTTTGTAGAAGAGACATGGCCTGTCTCTTTCTGCAATAAAAGTGGAACTTTAGAGTAAGATATAAATAGTATAAAAAACATAAATAAATGTATAAAGGTAATTATTAATCTCCCAATCAATCTACATTATTCAAAAGTACAATAATAACATGATTACAATGCTGTAAAAATGTCAAATAATCAATCACTGTGTTGTATTTTAACAAAGTTCATGCATATACAAATAATAATCACCACAAATCAAAATTCCAGAGCTAAGTATAGCTAAACTTACATTGTATCCTAAAATAAGCTGGTAATTGCAAACAATGAAAATTAATGTTTAAGAGAAAAAAATGATTATAATCATAAACCTAATGGAAATAGAAATATTTGTTGAAGGAGGACCACACTTTTTTTAACTGTTATTATAACGCAGTTTACAAAGAGGAAATGTGGAAATGTAACACAGATGAAGGGGGCATACTAAAAATCTTAAGGCCCATTTTTTTCAAGCTATTACTGAACCATTTACAAATTATTTATTCCTATACTGGACATGGTATTGGAAATATCACCATTCTATATAGTACTAGAATGAATGGAAGAATGGAAGTTTTTAGCTGCCATTGAGCAAGTTGAGGGCTCTAGTTCCAGAACCTTTAGGAAGAATAGACTGCCTCCAAGGCATGCCCAATTTTATTTAGTATATATTTCCTGGATTGAGACTCTGTTGGACTAGTTTATGCTTATGTATGTGACTTTACAACTATTTCCAACTCGAAAGCCTAAATGGTACCATACCACCCTCTTTCTAAAGGTTGCTGAGGTCACTTGTTTTAGATACAAAAGCCTTCTAGCACAAAAGCCTTTCTCCACTCTTGGCCTTGCCTTCAAAAGCCCTGTTAGCCAATGAAGTTGTATCCTTCTATCTTTACACTTTTTGTCTCCCTTGTTTTTACAGTCTGATAGCAACTTTACAGATTTTTTTAACTCGGATCTTTGTATCGATTACCACAAGTGTTTCAAGATTACTTTTATGTTCTTGCTTACTAAGGATCTCAGCCTTTTAGATATGTCTGGAGAAGATAGTACTAGAAATGTTGTCCAGGGGCAGATGTGTTGCACATAAAACCCTATGCCTGGTACTGATGTACATCATGTAGGCCAATGGGAAGCAGAAAAGCCAATAAGAACAAGGATGGGATAGCCTATGTTAGTATGTACGGTCCTCCCACCATTACACCTCTTTTATACTACCAGCTACATACATATGGGCATCAACCAGCATGGTAAGCTAGGATAAGTTGTTAAAGCAGACCTTGCTGCAAAAATAAACTGACCACTATCTGTAAACTGGCTCCTCATCAATTCCCTATGTAAAAATTATTTGTCTGTTTCCCAATAGCTCTCCTTCATTGCCGCTTCTGAAGGAGAGTAAAAGTGGACATTTCTACACTATGCAAGCATGTTTCACTTTTGACTCTGTCAGGAGAAATAGAATTTGCATGCATGAGAAAAGTATGTTAACAAGTTAAATGTTGTGCTACCGAAGATTGGCAGTGGTGCTAGGATGATATTAGTAGTCATCAGCAACATTTAGGAAGCATAAAGCGGAGACTAGTGCTTCATTAAAACAAAAACACATGAAATATTCGATGAAGTCAATATTTATTTTGAAGAAAAAGTAGATGATAGCATATGTTTTATATTTCTTAATAATTTATGTTTTGATTATTTTACATGGAGGGTAGGGAGGCAATGCAGATTTGGACTGCAGTATTACCAATGCAAGATCAGCACTGGACAGCTCCCTTCCCAATACCACTGAACAAAGCTGAACTCCAGCCTTCCTTTAAAGTGGCCTTTTCACTGAGAGATGATGTAGGCTGACATTACTAACCTGGTTCTAAAGTATAAATCATGCCTGGTAGGTGTTCCAATCTGCTGAGATTAATACCTTTTGAATTACTGACCCAGAATGAGGATGCTGCCCAGGTGTTCATCCAATTGTCACACAAATGTCTGCATGCTTGTTTCAGGTGACTGACATTACTGAAACCGAAAGATCAGCCCTACATACATTCACTTAGCATTCTTTACAATGAAGTTAGCAATGGTAGCTTATACCATCTCTCAGGATAGATCATCTTCAAGTCCTGCAAAGTTGAACAGCTCCTTTCATGTACTGAAATTACACAACTCAAACGCAAACGCAATAAAAGCTGCAATGAGTCAGATGGAGAACATTTATTTCTTAGCTGGAAGACATCCAACATCATTTAGCTCCCCCTCTATAATTTGATAATTTCCAGAAGTTATGTAGAGCACCTGGCAGGTCCCTCCCACCAGCATTTTGTAGAGAAGCACAGAAAGCCAGGGATGACTTTATTGAGTTGAAAATAGGCTTTGTAATAAAAATGTAAATGTTTTTGATTAAAAATTCTATTAGCAAATGGGGAGAACAAGGAAAGGGAAAATATAGGCAAATGTAACTTAAGCTTTACCAGGGGGAACATCCAAGAATATGACTTCTTTCTTTTTGGTTCCTGATCACAGGCCACTGAATCAGCATTTCCTCACTTTTCTTCATTTAGAAGGCAGATGAAAAAGGAAAATGTAAAACTAAAACAAAAGACAATGGAGTCATCTTCCTAGTCATGCTTTGTGTGACTCCAAAGACTGGCTAAACAGAATTAGAAACCCTTTGGTGCAGTGGTGGCCAACCTTTTTGACATCACGGACCACTAAATCCACGGAATCTGGACCACGCATGCACAGGGAGCCGTGTGTCACTCAAAGTGATGTCGTGATGCCAGAACCCGCTCACTCTCCCATCGCAGGCTCAGACCTGCTTGCTAAACATCTTGGGGGGACAGTAGCGTAGGGCTGTGGATGCAATAAAAGTTGTGTCCACGGCCCTGCACTACTGTCCTCCCAGGATGCTTAGCAAGCAGGTCTGAGCCTGCAATAGGAGAGGGGGCAGGTTGTGTCCATTCCCCATGTCCAAGGGAAAAAGCCGCAGACCACCAACATTTTCTGCTGCTGCTTTTGTGGGTACATTTATGTATGTTAATGAAGTCTTTAGGTCTATTCTAACCTTTATTTTAAAGGTTCTCATTTAAAAATAAACCCCATACTTGCATGGGGGATTAACATTTGTAATTATTGCTTAGCATTGCATGAAAAGGTTTCATTACTGCCTGTTAATAAATCAAGCAGTGGCTGCCATGCACACTTGGACAGTAATAATTACATTGGTATGCCTGCATGGTTTACCAGCTTTCAATGCATCGAGTCCTGTTTTTTTCTGGTCTGGCAGCAATTTATCTAATAGTCCAGAAGGACTGAATGCACTGCCTGTCATCTAAAAAATGAAAGTAAGAATTCACTGGATTACTAGCAGGATCAACAGATATTTTCTGCAGTTGCAGGAAAGCATACATATGTTGTAGAGATGTACAGAATAAATATATCATTTTTAATCTTAAACAGCTGTAAAAGACCATAGAATGTGCAGCAAATCAAATATGTAAGCATCCATGAAATTGAAAGCAATACATACATGTGGAACATTAAAAATTGACAGGAAGCATTTTCCGTATGACATCACTACACAAATTGAGAGCTGTGTCTGCTTCTTACCCCATACCGCTGTGTATGACAGTGAAGAAATTCCTGGGCCGTGCGCGTGACACAAATGTATGTAAAAAAATCAGGCTTCCTTCAAGCAACTAAACGCTTTGGTGATTAATTATACATTTAAATAATAAATCACTGCAGCACATAGCTGTTTTATCACATTGAAGGCTTTCACAGAGGGAGGCTGCAAGCCATAGCACCCATGTTAAAACAGGTCATTAGCAATGTAGTCAATGTGTTTATTAACTAGTCATGTGAAGCCAGGGTGAAATTATGTACAGCACATACTATAAAACATTCACCTTGGTGTCACCTTTACAGCAATATATCTATATAGTCCCTGCTGTGTTTATTAACTCATAGGCTGATCAACATTCAGTGAAAACACTTATAGAAAATCATCAGTGTAAAGCAGCCACAGCAATTTAGATTTTGCTATTGATTTTTGCATTATGTGTTATTAGAAGGCTTGCTTGATTTTCAATATTTGTGCTTTGAACAGAAGCAAACATGTTTAAGTATTTATTGAAGAGTAATCATTTTCATAATAATAATCAAATTTAAATAAACAATTCCCATTTATGCCACCTGTTGCAGGGTATTAAAATGTGCCACCCAGAGCAAAGTTTTTGTACCCTCTCCTAAATATAAGTGACGTTGAGGCTTATTTTATGTATATACAGATCGACTAGGAATACCTATGTGCAGATACAGTGTGTGGAAGACAGTGAGGTAATTTACTATCTTGATTTCATGGTGTTTATTTCATAGAAACTTCTACTAAACTTACACTCAGTGGAGTCACAGAAGGTTCAGTGCATCACGGTAATACAGAATTTATTCACCGGTGGTATGAAAGTACAGACAAAATATAAATGAGATGGGGTTTGTAATTTATTGTTCCATCAGCAGTGTCAGAGAAAAACTGATAACAAAACTTAATGCAAAACTGTTTTGCATTTGAGCTTGGCATAGGTGGAGGGAGGATTGGAACAAGTTTTAGTTTTGCCCAGAGTTCTGTGATAGCACAAGAAAGGATTTTTCTGATTTTAGTAAATGGAAGAGATAAAAGGTTGAATGCCCACAATAACATACAGCAGGTCTTCAGAGTATGTATGGCACTAAGGATGAGCAGGGTGATTGTGCTGAGCTTTGAGAACAGTAGAGAGATTGCCTATGTATTGCCTGCATTGACATATCCTCTGCCTCTGAATTGTGGCTGATCATGATGGCTGGCAAATAAGGATTACACAGTACAGGTTCTAGGTAAATAAAGGAAAATAATAGGGGGCATTTCACAGGGGTAGGAGGGGGACTTCATTGTATAGTTAGGGTGCTTACCAGAGTTTAACTTTAATATTGATGGTTAGTTGGAAGAACAATATATATTTTTTTATATTGCAGCATTCTAGTAAAGATATTGTCCTACTAATTCCTAATTCTGCATATTGCCACAATTGCACAATTTTTGCCTGCATATGATGATTTGTTTCTAACATAATAAATGACTGTGTATTATAAGGATTGACAACTATATGTCATTACCTTGTAACAATTGCCTCTTTGTTGTTCACACATTGTAACTATTGCCCATGGGATGCCTACTTTTTGTCCCAATTGCCTATTTGTTACCCGTTATGTCCTAATAATATTCCCTTGAATTTTATTTTATTTGCAATATTCTGTATACAATTTTCAGAATACGTTCACTGTCTTCATTTCTTTTCCGCCTATTTATAGTTTTTTTTTTTAATTTTCTTTAAATGTGTAATGAAAAGATGTGTATATACAGAGGATGGGATGTTTCCCTTCCCTCTTCCACAAGTGCCAAAAAGTTTAGTTTTTCCTTTGCAAATGTGCATGTCTGCATAAGTATCCTTTGTAAGAAAGACTGTTGTACCGCCAGACTGTGCTTGCACGCCTGGTCACCATCTGATGGCTTTAGGCTGCCTAATGGAATATTAATTTATAAAAAAAAGTTGGAGGGGCTGCCTGACAGTTGTCTTCTAGTGATACAAGATTGCTCTATAAACATAGCTTCACATTTGCCTTTTTGATACAAATCTGTTCACAGACGTACCATCTTGCAACATATTCTCTTTAGACAAAACTCCTTAAAGTGAGTCATCATGTAAGGCAGGAGATGTGTCTCTCTGATCCTATTTTCCACCTAGCCACTAACATTTTGACATTTCTGTTTGGGGAGAAAGCCAACAACTACTCCCTCCCCGGTGACAGTGACCAGTATTTGTCTTGTTGGATATGATAGGTTGAGTAAATGGGGCTTGGCCATAAAGGAATGTTAAGTCCTTGGTTAGAAAATGAAATCTGATTTTAGAGGGGTGAACAGAAATGGAGTTTGTAGAAAGGTTGTAAGAGTGTAAAAAGGGTCAACATTTTTGTGAAGTTATATTTCAGTCTTTGACTCCACGATTTTCCTTCACTCTCTGTCACTCAGATGCCCATACAAGAAATGGCATAAATGGGTGGCACTGGGACAGGAAAGCACAGACAACAATATAAACATTGCCAGAAGTGTAAATCTTCATCAAGTTATTAATAATTTGTTTTTATTTTGTCTCTGTCTGCTAGAGGAGCTGGTCAGAGACTACACCCTTCTATATAGGAATGATCAGAAACAGCAATATGCTAGAGGAACTGGTCAGAGACTACAGTCTTCTGAAAGAGACAACGGACATGCTACAAAACATGATCAAAGACTAAAACATACTACAGGAGATAGTCAGAGAGGGTGCACATACTATAGGAGACTGAGGATAGGACAGGAGAAAGTCATAGATCAGAGACATAATACATTGAGATTGATTGAGATCACTGCCATCACTTTTCCAGTAATGAATCATCACTGCATGAAGACACATTTGTTATTTCTATCAGCAAAATCATTATAGGAGATCAGAGAAAACAAACAAAAAAAAAATAGATAGACAACACAAAAAAACCCAAACAAAACAATTTAACTGTTGCAAACCAGTCTAAGAAATATTTTCTTTCACTTGCTAAAGTAGGAGAAAATAAAAACCAAAGGGAGGTGAGAACCAAAGGAGTGCAAGATCTGAGTAAATTTCTGGCAGATCAACAGGTATTTTTCTGTGCTTGCGTAGTCTTTAAAGGGATAAAACAATGTACTGCATATGGGGTTTTTTATTTAATTTGCCTTGACATATGCTTTAACTACACAAACCATGTAGCAAAAGAATTAAAATGATCAGAGTAAATTTCAATACAACAATAAATCTGTATGGTAGGAACATCTGGCCTTGTTGATGTCCTTCCCATTACCGTAATTATACTCTGCTACTGCTGAATGACTGGATCTTTCACATTTTATCACAGGTGTGTAAGACAAGTCCAACAGACCTGGCTGCTAATGAAGGTGCAGTTGTGTGATGACAGATTATAAAATACCTGTAGGAAACTGCCTCCAGGGAATCTGGGGATGAAATATAATGATTTTCAGACTATAAGAATGTGAGTTACTGCTATTTATATTCTGCAGTTCATCAGACAGGCACACAGAAATAAACTGAGGAGAAGGTGAACTAGGACAGACAGTACGTGACAGAGATGGAATGCGGGACTCAGAAAGCAGCAGGAAGTTGCCCGTGATTCCCTACCAGAAAGACACATATGAAGAGAAATGAGTTTGATGTAATTCAACTTCCTCAGTCAGGATGTTATCAGCTCCCTGCTGCTCTTTGCCTGCTGCTTCAACATGTGTGTAGGCACAATAGAAAGTCAGGCTATCTGTATCTGGTGCAAAGAACGTGATCAGGTTAAATGCCTAAAACCCAGATAAGTCCAAACTTGAACAAATAAGATTCTTATGGTAATCAGGTTGATACAATAATACAAAAAGTATATAGAAGCAAAGTGGTGGAGAGAATACTACGAGTCAAATGTGCTTGCACACTGCTCTATATCTTAATTCCTCTCATCTCTGAATTCAGCTAATGGGTGGGTGAGGAAGATGAAACACTCATAATGGGAAGAACAATAGAGGTCAGGTTACATTTTCCAGCATCCCTGGATTACTATTTTTCTACATAAATAGGTGGGATGTAGCTTAAGCAAAATGTGAGCAATTTTATGACCTCAGGCTGTTGACAGAAAACCAGGAGTGGTCCTCACTGTATGATAGATGCACAGCTACAAAACAACTGTTTTGAATTTGTAAAGCTCAGTTTCAAAGATGATATTTACATTTTTATATTTTTGGTTTGTCAACTTTTGGGTTAAGCTGGGCTTTAAACATCACAGAGTGGCAAAAGAATGTAATTTAAAGTGGAATTGAACCCAGGAGATACTCATCTGTCCCCATTCCGTCGTGGGTGCCATTATCATCTTCCTTATTCTCTTCCGCATTCCGATCTGCTGCCATCTTGATCATCTTGAGCTGGCCAACTTTAAAGTGTACCTAAGGCCCAGGTTTTTGGATAAAGTATGAAATGATTAGGGCCCCTCACAGTATTTTTTGTGCATGTCTATTGGGATGATTTCCTTTTATTTCTTGTTCTAAAGTCAACAGAAAGTAAAAGCAAATCTCTCCAAAGTGAGAAAAGGTTCCATCATAAAGACTTGGTCAATACTTGAAACAATCATTAAAAAAATGTTCATCGTACATAGCTAAGTCTATTCTATGGAGAAGGGAGTGGGGGAAGACAAGCGGGAAACACCTGCATCTTTCCTATTTTTATCTGTATCAATGAAAATGGCCAACAGAAGAAAAAAGGTGAAGCTTCCCAGAGAAGAGGAAGACAAGAACTTGTCTCAGTACTCAGCATAGCATTGCATAGTATAGCATAGAACTAGCATCCCTACTCAGAAACATAAAAAACACTTTGACTATAGATAGACAAATTACATAGTAAAGCTATGTACAGACGTCAGATGACATGTGGACAGCGGTCGCCTGATGATGCTCATGGATCCGTCCTGATGGATCCATGAATGGCCAACAGTAAACCACTACTGTACAAGACAATGGAAAGAGCACAGCGGGGTGCAGCGCGCTTATTCTGCTACCCTGTCCATAGAACAGAACAGCGCTGTGTGTACAGAGCTTGTTAATTTATCTGTCACTCTTCGCTGGAACCTATCATGAAAGATGGTTTCTAGCGACAAAAATTTAATGTATGTACGCTGCCTAAGAGGTGCAATTGCAAAGAATAAACTGTCTATACAAGTAGGCCCCAAGTTAAGAACAGGCTTTCCTGCTCTTTGGAAATCTTTTGCTAAACAGTTCTGAGCAACCTCTTGTAACTCTTTAATGACCAAGCCAAACTCTGCAGTTGTTTATTTTTGCATTTTGAAGCACAGCTTGCTTCAGAAGTTAATAAATGTCTAGGCTCCATCAAGTTTTTTTTTTTGCTTTGTTTGTGATTTACTCACAGTGAGGATTATATACAGCAACTGACACCATGCAGCCTAATAAACATCTGTCCTCATTGCATATATTAAAATAATGTACCTGCTCCGACTTACATACAAATTCAACTTAAGAACCCGGGGACTACCTGTATATTCAGCACTCACCACTATGAGCGCCATTAATTTAAAGATTTTTCTGGTTGGTTCTAATGATATATTCTAATAATGTCAGAGTAGACGAAAAACATGATGAATACCTGATGGAATAAATTAATTATTTTTATTAATAAATGAAAAATGATGGAGAAAGGGTAAATGTGTTAATATGCTTGATTAATTTGAATATGTTAAAAGTCAACTCCTTCTTTAATGCAGTCTTCATCCTATGCACACAGAGATAACGTACGTGGGTTGATAATATAGCTGAGAAGATCATATCAGGATCACAGAGCTGTAATAGTCAGTCACTTTACAAATAGTGTATTGGTGTTCCAACTCTAGCAGGGTGACAGCAGGTCTGCATGATGTCACATAGTTAAATCAGCAGTTGCACGGTCACACCACATTGGTACAATGCCAGGTCTGTTTTAAAAGCGTGGACCAGGTCAATACCAGGTGAGGAATATCTGTGCCAAGCTTAATCTCCTCTCCTGAATCAAGCTTTCTGACCATCTGTGCATTTACTGTCAACAGCACTGCACAAATGGAATACTAAAAAGTGTAACCAAGAATTTCTAAACAGGAGTATTACAAAATAGAATCATTACATGCATAAAAATGTAGGCAGATAAATGATCTCCTTACCAGTAATCTATTTGCAAGCTTTAAATTTGCACCTGGGGGACACTGAGTAAATAATCTTGAAACATGAAAATAAAAATTGCCAGTTTACAGAAATGAACGAAAGTATCCAAAATATTTACCGATCCATCATAGGTATAGATGCTTGTCACACAAAAAAAAATTACATTATTAAACATATTGAAAATATTATGGTTTACTTATGTTGATATAGATAAAATAAATCTGTCCATTGCCCCATAAAAAATAATGTGGCAGGTTCACTTTAACACAGATCTTATGGCTTCGTGTGATATCACCGATTGGTCCAGTGTCATCACATGAATGCGTCACATGCTACTCTATACCTGGAAGTATCGGGCATTACCTTCAGTATCGGGAACTGAGAGAAGACAAGAAAGTTATTCTGGGTGTGATGGAGGAAGTTGAATCAATGTGTTCTTTCTTTCTAAATATCAAAATGAAAAAAGAACATTTTTTTTTAAATATTGTTTTGTGAATATCTTGTTTTGCAAACAAACATGACAAAGGATTCCCAAAGCATATATGTTAGCTAGAGACAGGTTCTAATTGCTTTCAGGCTCCATTAGTCCTATAGAAAACTTGGACTTGGCCTGAGCTACTGTTGTGTTGATTCATTAGGCTGCATGTACCAATTCTGTTATACTGTAAGGCAATGAACATGTGTGGAAAAATAAAACCTGACTCTGACCACGTCTAAATGATGAGTCTGTTAGTTGTGAAATTTTTTGCTCTCATATCTAGGGCCTGATTTATGAAAGCTCTCCAAGGATGCAGAGGATATACTTTCATCAGTGAATCTGGGTGATCCAGCAAACTTGGAATGGATTTACTCAAAGTCATTTGCTACTGGCTACCAAATGTTTTGAATCCTGGACCAGATCCATTCCAGGTTTGCTGGATCACCCAGCTTCACTGATGAAAGTGTATCCTCCCCAGCCTTGGAGAGCTTTATTAAATCAGACCCCTAGTATTAAATCTGTCCCAGAGCTTTACAAATTATTGCACATGAATGTCCAGGATTACAGACATACTTGTCGCAGTCATAACCTGTTTCAGAGACTTTGCTGAACAAGGGGCAGCCTGATTTGCAACCAATCCTGATGCCAAACTGCTGGATCTCAACTTGAGACTTGTTTCAGCATAGCTAAGAGTGATAACCACTTGCATGTAGAAAAGCAGTCTATGGCTCCACCTGCTGGGTGAAAAGAATACTAGATAATATTAATACACAATATTTCATATTACAAATCTGATCATTTTAAAGAAAATATGTACAAAACCACTACACACTCTTTTTAGGAACCACAATAAACCATTATTCACCAAGAAAAGGATTGACGGGAGTTAAGTGTAACATGTCAGAACTTCCTGATACCATTCACTGTACTCAAAGATGTACCCAGCGATTTGACAAACAGTCCATCCAACGGCTCTAATGTCAGGTGGATGACTGCCATGCGTCTTTCCACTTCAAGTGACGTCTGATTTCTCTACAATGTGTTGGTTAGATTGATGCAGTGTTATGGTGCCAAAGAACATACTGCGTGTATTGCATCTATCAAAAGCTTACAGCACTGGAACACAACTTAATGAGATTTGGCAGGTCACTGGTCGGTTTTATCAGTTGTGGAGTGATGAAATGAACAGAATTCAAAGCATTGCACTTGGCAGACCCTTTTAAAGTGACAGGCAACAAGCTCTTTGTGTCCTATTGTGTGTTGACAAATGTGCCAATAATATAATTTGAGTGGAATGGCTGTTGGTTGTTTTCTCTGCTAATACAACTTGTGGCATTTAGAAGAATTATGAAGACCTTTTATTTATTTTAATATATTTGGTAGATTGGGTTCATAGACATCGATCCACTATTTTTAATCAAGTGAATGCTGGGGCAATTACAATTCATCTTATGTTACAGTTGACGTTATGACATCAGCACTTTGCAGCAATACATGTACAGACACACAGTAAATATTTTTTATATGATTATCATCAAGTTATTTATTTTAAAGCATGCATGTCATTTTTTGTTTTATATCCCTAGTCTACAGTTTACCTCTTGTGACATGAGGCCTAGATGCCCAAATTAAATTTGGCACCACCAACCCAAATCTTTAGGGCTGTAACTTACTCAAATATTTTTTTAAGTCATGATTTGAAAAGAATATAAAGCTAATATCCAAAACACAAATCTTGTGTTATAAAGTATAAGCTTATACGAAAAGAATGTTTATTAAAAATGAGATCCACAGAGATTACACATTTTATTCCCACCCGCACAGGATGTATTCACGCATTGATCATTTTTGGCTTAAACAAAGAGATCTGACACAGGCCGTGGATTGCAAGATTGGGAACATTGCTTTCTCAGATCATGCCCCGGTGATCCTCACGTTGCATTTAGCCTACACCTCCCCCAAATCATGGTATTGGAAACTCAATGAATCGTTATTGGCTGACCCAGTGGTTGTGGCGGAGCTGACCTCAGAAGTGAGAAGTTATTTTGCCTTGAATGTTGCTTCTGAGTGGTCCCCCACTGTGATTTGGGAAGCGCATAAGGCTGTGATTAGGGGAATTCTTATAAAACACGGGGCTAGATTGAAAAGGGAAAGACAGGCGGAGATTGCTTCCACTTTAAAACGCCTGCAGGAGTTAGAGCTCCTCCATAAATGCTCCTTAGACAAACAGGTGGGCTCAGAGTTGGTTCTTTTACGCCAGAAATTAGCCTCGCTCTGCCTTGGCAAAGCGCGGGCAGCCCTGGTTAAATGCCGGAGATCGTATTATGAACATGGGGATAAATGTGGGCGGCTGCTGGCAAGAGCCCTAAGAGGCCTCAGGGCCCGCACACATGTATCTTTCCTGGCTACTGACTCTGGGGGAAAGGTGTACCGGGTGAAAGAGATAGCTGCAAAATTCAGGGATTATTACGCCTCCCTGTACAATTTAAAACCATCTGATCAGTCAAGTACAGCACGCAACTCCCATCTGGAGAAAATACAGCGTTATTTAGAGGGGATCGGTTTACCGTGCCTATCTGATCTGGCACGTAAGGACATGGAAGCCCCAATAACTGTTGCGGAGTTCCAGACGGCTATAAAGCAAACCAAGTCAGGGAAGGCACCAGGCCCGGATGGCTTTTCACTCCCTTACTACAGGAAGTTCGCTGAGGACCTGGCTCCTCACTTTGTGGCCGCTTTTAACTCCCTGACAGATGGGAGCTCTCTACCGCTGGATTCCTTAAGGGCTATAATCACTGTAATTCCTAAAGCAGATAAAGACCCTTCGGCTTGTAGCAGCTACAGGCCTATTTCGCTTTTGAACCAAGATCTCAAACTCTTCACTAAAATTCTAGCTAATCGTTTGCAAAAACACATTCATGACCTTATCCACTTGGTCAAGTGGGGTTTATGCCTTCCAGGGAAGCCCAGGATAATACCCTGAGGGCAATTTCATGGATCCATGCAGCAGCCTCTTCCGACAGATCTTCGCTTCTGCTCTCAACCGATGCAGAAAAAGCCTTCGATAGAGTGGACTGGGACTTTATGCTGGCTACGCTCTGTACCATGGGCATGGGGAACAAGATGATGACCTGGATTCAGGCTTTGTACTCGTCCCCTTCTGCATCGGTCAGGGTGAACGGAGAAGTGTCCTCACCTTTCAGTATCTTTAATGGCACTAGACAGGGCTGTCCCCTATCCCCCCTTATTTTTATTCTGTCTCTGGAACCTCTATTGTCAGCAGTGTGTTCCAACCCCGATATTCAGGGCCTTATGTTAAATGGTTGTGAGCATAAAGTGGCAGCTTATGCAGATGACCTTCTTTTCATGAGCACTAACCCTCTTACATCCCTACCGAACCTTATTCACACAATACGGGAATATGGATATGTGTCAAACTTTAAAATCAACTACTATAAATCTGCAGCCTTGAGCATCTCGATGCCTCAGTCCCTTCGATCTCGTCTTATTCCATCTTTCTCTTTTAAATGGGAAGATAAGGCACTCCAGTACCTGGGGACTAGGATTCCAGCGGACCTGTCTCAGCTCTATGCTCTAAATTTTTTTAGTTTTATTCTCCCATACAGCATGCTTATTCAGGATTTGCAATGCAAGTAAAGTTTCCTTTAAACGTCAATGTCTTTAACAGACATTCACCCTTAGGGTACCCTCAATCTTACAGTGTAGGGCATGTATGAAGATACACAAGCATCGTGTACAACACAAGCAAAGCCATGTCACGTACAGATTTCATCAAGCCAAAGAATAATGTACTCATAAATCACCTCTCCTGCTGGAGGGAGTTAGGAGGGGGGGCGGGGAGAAATCTAATCAGAACCAGCAGCATTTGTAATCAGTTTCCACTGGGAACATGATGTGAATGGGTGGTGTTTTTCTTGGGTAACAAAAGCTTTCCCTCAACTAAACAAACCAACTGAATGCCAGACATCCTAATTTTATTTAGTTTAACATTGCACACAGATCAAAGCTGATCTTTACACAGACAGATCAGTGAGGATCTTTGGAAAGCACTTTTTATACACATCATGAAATCCAGACAACTCTTCATATTAAACAACAAGTGTACCTGTGTGCCATGCTAAAAAGGCACTAAACATGTAAGAGTTCCCTTTTTGCAAACTGAGGCAATTTAATGTCCATCGCAAGCCAGTGATATAAGGACAAGCAAAGGACTGGCAGTGCTTTCATAAGCGATATTAACATAGTGAAGGAAAAGGCACAGAAAGATTGATTATGAAAGAGTTAACCATCCGTGATTTCTGGCAATGGATGATGTTACAGACTGTTTACGGTCATTACACCAACACGATCAACAAATCAATGTCCAGCAAAAATGGGGGCCAGCCCCATAGCTTTATCAGCTTTAAAACCATATCAGGGACAGGCTGCTGAATTGACAGCCATAAACCGGAGATCCACTACTGTGTCCTGCACAGCCTTGTCCATGGTGTGTGCACAGTATCCGATATCTATAGGTTAACATCAGTCAGGATTATGTTGGCTGTTACATATATAAAACATGATAGTGCCCAAAGGAGGACAAACCAAACCCAGCCCTTTTGTTTAAAAGGGGACCTGTGCTTGTTAGAGAGTCCTGGTCCATACACAAGGGCAGAGTCTTTACGGCTGCAGGCCACAAGGAAAGCTGGGATAACATACTGGATACCATTGCCAGCATATGCACCTGTAACGCTAACCAGTATTTCAAGGTGGTTGGTACAGAATGCCACAATGATGGGGGGTACCAGTGTGATTAATGGAAAGACAATACGATCTACAAGCCATGGGTATGTCCCTCCTTCACGGTGAAAGAGTGTCTTCCAGTTATTGCGCAAAGTGACTGCAATGATGGGAAAGTTGGTGCTGATAGTAAATACGGGGAAAAGTCCTAGAAAGTAGCCAATCACTGGAGGCACGAAAGACCTACACCCGCTGAAGTTTAGAGTGTACATATCCATGAGTGCTCCGGAGGAGAAGCAGAAGATAGCCGTGAAGCAAAGCAGGCTATAAAATGAAAGAACCAGTATGTAGTCCAACAAGACGAGTCCGGTTATGTGTTTTTTCCTGGACACAGGTGTGATTAGAGAAGGCAGAGAATGCTGGCACATAAATGAATAAACACAAACGCCAAACAGGTTTCGGATCCCAGAGATATCTGCAACAGGAGGATGACCTTCACCTTGACCCTCGCCAATACGGACCAATGCGATCACAATCATGATGATGAACGCTATAGAATAAAAAAAAACAAATGACGTGGTTTAGGCCATGTTTTCAAAAAACATGTTACTTGCTGTCTCTCTTCAAGGTCATTCTGTGCCCTTGTAGTTACTCTCCCTACAAATTTCTATCTATCCTGCACATTCAGGGTGGTCAAGAGTTAAACTGATGTCTTTACGATTTATGACAGAACTCAGATGAGAACAAAGTGGCAGTAAAGCTGTGAAAACTCATTACTCGCTCCATAAATCATTTGGAGAAGGAGGCCCCTGACACTTCCACGAACTTTCTTTCCCACAGTGCTGCCAGGACAGAGCCCATCTTAGCCAGCATGTATAGGGTTACAGATCTGCCTCAGGAATGGTCTCCTTGTGAATGCACTGTGGTAGAGGGGGCTGAGAGGATGAGTTCTGTTATATACAGACGTGATTTGGTTTCTGAATTTTCTAGAGGATTTTAATCTCCTTTTGCCTGTGGGTAGCAAAAGTTGGTAAGTTGAAAGAAAATGAGTTTCTATAGTATATAGGATGGAAAGAATGGAGACCTTTGCTTCCCCTGCATGTGATAGTGGACAGAGTAAATTATATCCCAACATGAATTTTCAATCATTTCCATCATTTTAACAAAATTGATTTTGTTTTGAAAAAGATTTAGATTTAAATAAGAAAGTCAATGTAAGTTTACAGATAAACTTCTGGGACAAAACCTCTTATATACTCTTCAATAGCCACAAATTATATCAATTTATTTTGTTCTTTTGCTAACCCAGATAATACTCAGATAATAGTCTTGTACACAGTAATCAGGGATGTAGGTGTGCTGCAGCAGGTCCATGCACTGCAGGATGCCTATTGAAAACTACAGGGGGCAGATACATGACCAGTCACCCTGCAAAATCAGAGAGAAGCAGCGACTTGCCTTTATTACAGGAAATCCCCATACAGAGGCAAAGGTGCAGGAGTTTATTGTCGGATTACTGCACAGATCTGGATGAAATTCACAAAGCAAATTTAGATTCAACATGGTGGCTCAGAGGTTAGCACTCTGGCCTTTGCAACGCTCGGTCCCCGGTTTGAATCTCAGGTTTATTGGCTTCCCTCAAATTGACCTTAGACTGTTTTAATGACATATGGCTGTGGTAGGGACATTAGATTGTGAGCCCCTTTGAGGGACATCTATTGACATGACTTTGGACTTTGTACAGTTCTGCGTAATATGTAGCTATATAAATACAAGTTAATAGTTAATAATAATAAAAATGCCTAGTGTATGTCAAGCCTGAAATCCAGCTTTAAAACATGAAGACTCCAATCTAATTGATAATCTATATTCAGATTCCAATACCAGTGAATCAAACCACCAGAAAAAAAAATAAATAAATTACAGCTTATCAGTGTTTAGGTGTGGTGGCTGTATTAGGTAGGAGAGCTGATCGCTGCCATCATGAGCAGAATAAGGTTACAAGTATAAATAGAAAAGTAAAATAGTTTATGGATCTCATATTTAATGCATCAGATTTTGGAAAGACATAATTATTTCAAATAAGCAATAATTACCCTGGGATATTTTTTGTTGTTATTATATGGTCGGCATTACATGGCCCTAACATAATCAGCCTCGTTAGTAACAAGTTTTCACTTTTATGTGCTAAATTTTTAAGGCCACATGTGTCTGACACAGCAGTACTATACAACAGCCACTTTGTACAATGTAGAAAACACTGGTGTTCTGGAAAGTCATGTTGACCATACACAACAATTTTGTTGCTTTTAGCCTGAAACCATGAAGATCCGGTTACTGATACCATACTGGTGCCAACATCACTCACAAGGTAAATCTAGATGGTACAGCCAGACACCTATGCCCTTTATGTTACAGTTTTTATATTTGTTACATTTTTTGTTTAAATTGGTTTTCAATCATTTACTGAACTGTTGAACGGGTTTATTATACAAGGTAATTTTTGGTATCATTTTAAACTGGTGTTCAAAAGAAGAAAAAGGTGAAAACTGAAGACGCAATAGGTAAAGGGCAAACTGGTGACCCAGTGGGGAAGATTGGGGGATCGGTAAACTAAGGTATGAAGCGCAGACACCTAATGCTGCATCCTTCCAACAAGCTCAAACATTTACCAGTGGTATAGAACTTGCTGGCTGCTTATTATAGTGATGAACCAATAAGAATATGCAGGGTTAGGACTGATGTATAATATGAATATATTATGATAGGTCTATCCTATGGTGCTTTTGTTTGCTTTTCAGACCTGCAGCACCTTGATCCTCTTTCCAAACAGTGACAGCCTTTAAAGGCTAAATAACCAATGTCACAATCTACTTGTGGGGTCAAATACACAGGAGCGTTGGGAATGTGGAATATTGGGAATAAATGGGAACATTTTGTTTCTGGAAGTATCTGGAGTTTGTTGTTAAATAATTTCACTGTTGCTGCTGTAAAGAACCAGTTAAATGTTTTATTTTCCGAGTTTAAATGTTACAAAGAATTAATAAAACATTTCCATGCAGAATAATGTGATTGCATATTTCATACTTACCAATCCATCTCATTAGAGAAGTTAAGATCTGGAGGTACTTTGTTTTTTGCACATTAAAAAAGGTAAATGGGCCGAGAAGCAGAGTGAATACAGCCTAAAAAAAAAATTGTTTTAATTACTGACTGGAGCAAATATTTAAGGAGGTTTTGTATCTATGACAAAATGGTCTGAACAGTAGTAAAAGACTAGTAGTCAGAGACAGCAAAGCTTTCAATTCATACTGCAAATCTGTGCTTCAGTGCCGTTATCCATATCCTTGCTTTATTACTTATCAAGCCATTTATTTGCAACGGGTATCCAACTCTGAAGCATCAGAACACCCAATCAACCACCCAACCCCATCTCAGAACCTTTAATTATCCCTGATTAGTTCTTTCAATTCAAAGAAGGGAAACTAAAAATGAATTAAACCTTTGATACAGAGTACATAGAAAAGGTTAAATCTTTTGCTGACTGGTTTTACTCCATGCCTGTATAGTGTACATGTTATACAATATATTACATTCCATTCAATGTTCACTTGATCTGCCATTCTGTATAGTCAAGGGACACCCCCCCAACACAATATGTTTTAGCTTGAATTTGCTCCTAACTATAATGACTATATTCTTTTAAAAAGAAAAAGGCGACAACAGGCAGGAAAGCAAAATCACCTTACTGCACTGAATAATCATTTCCATTTAAATAAAGAAAACTCACCAAATAGATCCTATAGGCATCAATTCTTTTAATCTTCCCCCAACAGGCTTGTGTGTCATTCATCTCTGCTGTCCCAGATCCACAAGTTGCATTTCCAGAGAAGCTGCAGGACACAAACGCATTGCAATCAAAAAGCCAACAAACAAAATTCAGATATGAAATTCTAATTTGAAGAAACTTGAGTGCCAAGTAATGGTTAACACTTTTAGATATTTAATAATTTCAAGCCTCTCTTTATAAAACAGGGAACCTGACATTACCTGATGGAAATCTTCTCTGCCCATGTGTTTCAATAACAGTAACTGTGTTCCACCAGGAAATGTTAGGTTCAATGTCATTTTAAAGGAAATTGTAGGTTCTCTGTTTTAAAGATAAAGCCCTAAGAGATTGCACTAGACCTCCTGACGATCTGCTTTTAACTCCAAGCTTGCATATTATGGCAATATGACCACCCATGATGACACAGCAATTTATTCTGCTTTAAGGAAAGGTAAATTAAGTATTTTGGCTTCTGTCTGCAAAATACTTTGCACACCTTTGCAATACCTTTAACGCACACTAAACATAAAGCATGTGTGGGAATCGGTCCCATAAAGTACTTTATGAGTATTTCTACAGACTGTAGATAAAAATGGGTGAATATGCTAGGAAAATCCTGCATGTGGAACACCTATAGGAGGCCAAAAAGAATGCCACGTAAACAGTCCCAGCTGTTACCGGTGTTTCCAAGAGAGCTTGAAAAGACTGGATTCACATCACATGGGTTTAGTTTAGTTCACCTGTACTAGTGTTATTTTTATTTAAATTGCAATATTGTGAGATTTCAATTTTTACTCATCGCACCTTAACATGCATTGGCAAAATCTTTTGTGAAATAGGCCTATAGTGTTTAAGAGCCACAGTATCAGTGGATATGGTACCAATAAAACCTGATGACTTTTAAAACGCTTGCAGTGTAAATAGACACAGATTTGCAACAAACAACGCTCTCCTGTGATTTGAAGCTGGATTCCATGTTGCTACTGTAGCCATCTGCAACATTTCTCTACATAGTCATTGGTGTTACATGGTCAACAGAAGCTGAGCTGGATAACATTAGAAGCTACTGAAGTGATGGATTGTGTAGCTAGCTCCAAAGGCTAAAAAAAAAGCCAAATGTGTGACGCAAAGACTTAATAATGAATTTTTGTCCTAGCAACAAAAATATTAATGAACGTCATTATGCAGCTGCTAAAATCACTCATGTGATCCAGCCCAAAGGGCCAATATACGTAAGTGATTTTAATCTTCTGTTACGAAGGAGTTCAAACAGTTGCTGGAAATCACCTCATTAGGCTAGAGCTGCAAAGGAGATCGATAGCAGCTACTAAAATAGCTAACATGCGGCACCATCTTGTTTGCAGTGATCACTTGAACACAAACGGAGAATTGAGAGATCATGAAAGATTGATCATTCCTACATTTTACTTCATGAACGGGATATAAAAGATCCTCTGTTGGTCTCTAGCTTAATGAAGCAATTGTCAGAAGGTGGTTAAAATAAAAGCAAAGGAATAAAATCACTAATGAAGCCTAGATAAATACATTAGTATATGTCAGTTGTAACAGAAAGCATTTATTTATTTATTTGTTCAGCAAGGAAATACAAACATGCTCATTTGGTCACAACACCATTTCTTTATGCTGCAGATTTCCACTGCCTCAAATTCTTCTATCCCTATCTCAGTGTTACTCACCATGTGACCTGCACAAGTGACAGAGGTACAGCTGTTGCATATATAGCCAGGTCTCCATAAAGGTATATGATAATGCACAAATAAAAGAGGTTTACACCAACTGTAGATAAAGAAGAGAAATCCCAAAATCAAAACGAGCAAAGTCATATTTTATTCATAATGCATTTATTAATTTTTTTTTAGATAATGTAGAGAGTTAGAACCCTTGTTAGTGATTTTTATTCATGTCTACTTGCTTGGATAATTCATGTTATGTATAAAGTGGTGAATCTGACATTCATTAAAACATTTTCTGGTGGAGAAATAATGTGATTGAAACACATGCACTCTGGACACCAGAGAATGTTTCAGTGAATGATAGATTCACTGCTTTATAAAAAGACCCCAATGTGTTTCTGGTGACCACTAGAATTTTCTAATGGTGTTAGCAGTGACAATTGTCTAACGATGTGATTTTTCTAACAAGGAAAAGCTCCAAAACTTAACAAAGGCACAGAAAAAAAACCCATGGCGTTTTTCCTTTCTTACCTTTTCCATAATCAAGAAAAAAAAATTATGCTTTAATCCATTCCTCCCTTTTATAAGTATCAGGCAATGAATGTAATGAAAGAGCCATACTGTTCTAACAGATATCTCGGAGAACTAGAAGGAGCATGATCTGTCCAGTATTACACATTTTAAACACAGAAGATTTCTACCTATAGGTTCAAGATTTCTAGCTGAAGGATTACCCCCAACATATTCTAAAAAAAAGTCATACCCTGCCTATTATTTGTCTACTATTTTATTTTCCTTAGTTCCTCCTAACTAAAACATATCTTCACACTATTTGTTGACATGTCTTGCATCCCCAGGGAAAGCCCTGCTAAACCTTAAGCAATCGTACAATACAAAATACCTCCAACAAGCTAAATTCATCCAGACACAGATGTAATCAATGCAGTGTTATTCACATAAATCAGTGACTGTCTGGATTATTGCACCCTATAGTTCTCATAACCAAGTTATCAAATGAACCCCTACTGTTTTTATTTATAGTACATGCAGTTTTCTGTAAGCAGCTGAAACCAATAAAAACTGATCAAAGATGGTTTCCATTTCATACAGCACATTGCATTATAGTGCAGATGATACATTTTCACATAGTGCTGCTTATGAATATGTATTTCCAGTGACTTGTGCTAGCAGCAAACAATATAAATTAAACATCTTTGATTAGTAATCTAGCTCCACCTGCTGGAAACATTTCTCTACATAAGTCATGAAACCACAAATTCAATCAAAGGAAAAGTGACAATTAATAATTTTAAACAGAAAAGGACTGTGGTGAAAAGGCAATGCATTATAAAACTGCTGCAATGCCATATACTGAAGCTCCTCGCAACATAATTCATACCTTTATTAAAAAACATTGACGCCATCTGACCCATTTCCATTCTCTCAACAATTTCAAAAGGGTCGGATAAACCACGGCGCTCTGAAAGATATTAAAAAAAAGGTAAAGTCATATATTTTTAAAATTTAAATTAAAAAAAAAAAAAAGAGCGAGTTGATGAAAATTCTCCCGAAGACACATAAATACTCACGCACAGAAAGGATGGGTCGGACTTCTGAGCTGTCATACCCATCTGGAGGCAGAGATTCATTATCAGAATTTTCAGAAGAATCCACTTCCTACAAAAGAGGACAGAAGTCTAAAGTCAAACCAGGAGCATCAGGAGAATACGTAAATTAGGAATAGTCTTCATAAAGAAATCAGCAGAATCAGATTTATTCCTATAGGAAATTTACCTTCATCTCAGCTACCTATATACAATTTCTAGAGCAAAGGACTAAAACGAAAGCAGTATGTATGGTATTTTGTACCTTTTTATTATGCATAGGACAAAAATTACAGGTTAAGTAAAGTAATATTATTTAGCCTGGATTTACACCAAGTGCACTGATATTGTAAAGTTGTGTAATGTGAACCTTTTATGCAAATAAAAGGTTTGCCTCTTTGCCAGCCCTCACAATAACTTACCTCCTTCTGGCTACTGAAAGGTGGGAGTAATGCAGGTAATGTTACCGGTGACTCCTGGGTAGTTTATTTGAATATACCCATTTGGTGACTGAACGGCTCTCAGACGATTACACTGTGCAAGAACTGTACAGTGTACAGCTCTGCGGCATCTCCTCATCACTCTTCTCAGGTTCATCTTTCATCCTGTGTAGCAATCCTCTCCAATTCGAGTCTGCAGGCTGTCAGTGAACCTGTCACTGGCATACGCTGCTGTTGCTCGCAGCTCTTTCTATGCTCCTCGCTTAAAGGTTGTTGGAACTCAAACTGGCCATTAAGTGAGGAAAATCTGTATTACAAATAGCATCATGCTTTGCTTACTTTCCTAAAAAAGGTACTGTGGCAACGGTGTACTCCAGTACTGCTTTGAACACATGCTGCCAACAGGTTGTCCACTTCACACACTTTGCTATAGGCTTAGAGGTCAACAGTAAGCAAAGCTTGTGTTCTCTCTCAACACCTGGGTGTGCATGACGCCTCTAATGTGCACCCTGCTTGTTGCCATGACCCTTTTCCCCCACTGCACCAATACACACTCTTGCACGTAATACACACTTCCTGCCACTCCACCTGACAGGTGCTCTTGCATACACTGCCAATGTCACTGCACTCTTGTGCGGTTTTACTCAGGCTAATACTACACAGACATACATTTTTGTACTGTGCACAATAAACAGGCACACATTTGCTATTTGATAATAAAATAATAATGCACCATTCATTCCCTGGAGAGGAGTATAGGGTAACACCTGGAATCCTCTGGATGCCAAGGAACTCACCTCCTCTTTCTCCCATCTCTTCCAGCGTAACCGAGCATTGGCTGCAGCCATGGCTTCTATTACAAATGTTGTGGTCATATAACTAGAAAAAAAGAACAACATATACACATTGATAACAGGTAAATTAGTGGTGATCTTAGTCACCTATAAATGTGGCCATTTCACATATTTGATATTATTTTAGGATAAATGAAGCTTTAATTTTTAGTAGTCGGATTGAATACATATAATACATATTGTAGCATAGTGGTATATTAGAGGATTTTCTGCAGCATTATCCGCCATTTTACCAAGGGAAAAGATTAACGGGCTGGATAAGGCTGCAAGTAATTGTTGTGCAGCAGATTTCTAGAGTTTTATTTGGGATCCAAGTCTGGAGTGTTCTGGAAAGATTGAGTGGGCCAAATACTCCATCTCTCCACAATGCCAAAATTTGGAGGTGGCTCTGGAGCCACTTTTGAGTGGTTCGGGTTAGAGCCAAGTGTGGTTTAGGAATATAGGCCTGTGTCCTGGACACTAGCCAAGTGCGCCTGACCGTAACCCTTTTACAAGGACATTTGTGATTTACAAGCTTTAGAGTGCCAAAAAGGCCATTTCCGGAGCATGATAGGGCCCTGCTGGAGCACAGTTGCTAGTAGCAGGAGCATGACAAAGTAAAGAAAGCTGTTCAAGATCAATATCTGATGGAAATGGTTTTGAAAATGCCACACAGTGATGTGAATGTATTTTTTTTCTGAAAATAAATGCAAGCCTTCTCTCCATTTTTAAGTTAATCCGACTCTTGAATATTACGGCATGTGTATAAATATCACACACGGGTCCATCAGATTGAGAGAAGAATGCGTCAGCAGATTGGACCCTATTGACAAATTGCACGTGTTCTAATATTTTGCAACAATTTGTTAAAATTCATAAAAGCAAGTATCTGATTCTTTACAGACTTCATAAGTTCATTTGATTTTAAATAATTTTTAATGATATAATATTTTGTTCACTCACCTCATGAATGCCAAGAAGATAATAAGGATGAGACTGACCAACCAGCCGGCATTGGCAAAGGCCTTTGGCATGGTCAGTGCACCTGTGCCCACAATTAAATTGAACATATACACAAGCCCAACCTATATGGGAAACAAAATGCAAACATATATTTATAAAGCCATGGAATAAAATAAATCTATACCGGTAGGTACATTTATTTAAAGTTGGCTTGTTGGCATTTTAAACATTTAAAGTTATCGTCCTGTCTTAGAGCAGGTAACTCTAGATTGGATCTGATCCCAATTTCACTTTGTTCCAAGTCCAACTTTTAGGCAACATCCTGAATAAAAATATTTAATGGGTAGTCCATTTCCCTTAGCCTAGTACATCTGAGGAAAAAATATAGCGGATCCCAATCCACCCATCAAGTGGTTAAAAGGGGGTCTAGCATCATCTGCTCATACCCACAGACATGGAGATGTGCTTTGTACACATATTATGCAAGTGTCTTGATACAGTTGTGCAAGGACCATGAAGTGGGAAATGTGTAAGAGAATGGAGGTTATAGGCCATTCAGTCTGATGTGACACATTGCATCACAAGCAATACATTTGCAGAAGCACAGCTGCTACAAAAAAACATGGAAGAAAGCCTGACGGTCTTTGACAAGAAGATTTATTCACATGGGTGTCTGCAGGCATTATCCATTGAAGGTTAAATGTAAGACAAACAAAATGCAATCTGAGAGAATACAATAGAACAGGAAGAAGAAGTCCTGCTTTGCTTTGCAATTTACAAAATGTGTGAACATGTGGGGGAAAAAAGTGCTTCTGTAATGAACTTGCGGAAACTTCTACTGTAGTCAGCCGTTTTACTTGACCACTGTCTTTAATCCTGGAACTATCTGAGGTCTTGACATATATACTCATATGGTAACAACATCTATGCTTCAGGGGTCTCCAATGATCCATACCGGGAGGTAGGAAATGAAGACTTTTTTTATTAAAATAAATATTTACATTAATACATTTGACAGTTCAGAGAACACAGGTGGGAATCAATTACTGCCATTGAAACATATGGACCTGGAACACTCCCACAAGGGAATGTCCGATTGCTTATTTTATAAAGTGAACACTTTATATTTGAGGTCTCAATAAGAGGTCCCATGTTCATACTGCAGACAATAAGGCTCAACTAAACTCAAAATTTGATAAAGGTAAATTCTAAAAGCAGTCAGGTTGATGAGTAAATAAACAAAGATAATTTTAGTCAAGTCATGGACAGAATATCTGTTTAATGGGCCATATCAGCTTAAACACTGCACTACATTTCATTTCCTCTCATCTCATCTCTAAATTCAAAAGGCTGGAGCGTCAGTCAGATGCGCTCAGGTGACACCCAAAGTAGGAAGAAGAACAAATGTCAGAAATGTATTTCCCAGCATTCCTGCGTTACAATGGAGTCCATGTATGTACATGAGGAGGGGTATGTAGACATGTGGTGACATGAAGTAAGTTGTGTGCAAATCTATGTTCCCTGTTTGTTAACAGGAAAAGTAAAAACAAAAGTATGAGATGTTACATAGCCACACAGCTACAAGCAGGCCCATCTACAAAATGGGTTTTAGAAAAGTTTTAGTTCTAGTTTTAGTGCTCTCTGAGGTCCAGCTTAACTATCACACTATTCTACAGACCTCTGGCAACCAACCAGCTTACTTCCAGCTGGGAATCTGACAAGTGAAATATTGAGACTCCATTTCAGCAGACAGTTTTAATGTTGTGGATGATAATTGTATATGCAATTGCATACAATAAAGTCTATGATCCTGATTAGAAATAACAAACAGCTACAGAGCAGATTGGGTTATAAAACTATTACTTACAAATGGAGAGTAGAGCTCCCCTGTTTCGGTTATGTCACCCGCCATGGCTTGGATAGGATGTGGGCTGAGGAAAGGGAAAAGGGGCAAGAGGACCTGGAAAGGAATGAAGAACATAAAAATATGAATTATTCGGTATTTCTTGAAATGCAATAGGCAGTGTGGCTTCAAATATACAAACTTCAGTCGTCATATATGTAGGCTGCTTAAGTCATATGCATCTATTATCTTTAAAGAATATTAGCCCTGGAGCTAGACTGCATGCTCAGGTAGATCCAACAAATCTGCAGACACAACATGCAGATATTTATCTCACATACCTTCAGAAAAAACAAAGGTTAAAGGGTAGTTAGGGTCTAGAGGGGGGGACAATATCTCCTAGATATAAACATTTAACCCAAGCAGGGCATGCAAAGTTTTATTTCCCCCTTGAAATTTAAAAGGAAAGGATTTCCAATATGATTTATAGGGAATACCTGATGTCCATTTTTATTTGACTTGTTATAATTTACTTCCTTGTATGGTATATATTGTAAGGTATATTCAATACACATTTGTAAATGCTAGTGAATGGTCATCTGTATAATAGTAACTTGATTAGCACTTTGCTGTTTAATAATTTAAAGAGCCCTTGGCGGAGTATTACAGTACATGCAAAGGTGTCACCCCTAACCCCCATACAGTCAATCCCTCTCCGCTCCCTTCTTATCCACATATGTTAGTAACTAGCATTAGTTGTGCTATCATGTGCTTGGGCCTAAAGTTCACAGACCAGAGCAGCAAAAGAAGCCATATTCTTTCATACCACCAGGTACTTTAGGCAGCTGCAGATAGGAAATAACGGGAAGACAGTGCTGCAAAGGAAGTGGGATGAGTTGTGATATTGTCACTTTGCCTGGCATGTGCAGTCAGGTCAGACACTCAGGAATAACATTTTCTGATCTACAAATGAATGATCTTTTAAACAACAAATCATGACATAATGAAAGGAATGAAAAAAATCAAGAATAATAATAGGAAGGACAGGCTTTTCTATTCAAGGTATGGCTGCTTTATAACGAACAATCTGTACAACTATTTCACTGCACCAGTAATTCAAGTAACAAAGCCATTGATAAGATTATTATTATCCTTTACCAGCACCATGAATGGCCTCTAGGAGTATTACAATTACCTGCTGTGTAATTAAAGGAATGACATGAAGCAGTCTGTTTACGGGCTTAAAATTAAACTAAAACTATACACATAATTACCGGAGCCAGTTTCCACTTGGCAGTGGCTAAAGTACAGCTTCAGGTAATGAATAATTTCAGAGCTACTTTATTATCAACAGTACACAGACATAATATGAACAAGAACTGCAATGCATCGGGGAAACTACTGGACAATTACTCCCAAAACTGTAACCTGCTTTTTACAAAGGTCTGCTAATAATATTCAGTAATAGGAATGTACCAACATAGAATCTACCGGTATATACTGATATCATTTAAATTATGTCTAGGGAACCATAGACTGGTACACAATATAAGGGTGTATAGGGGCTTGGAAACAGTTAAAGCTGAAACTTATTCTGCTGATATTTTGCCTTCTTCAGTGTTCTCCCTAGTCCCTTATAGCTGGGCGCACCACCCGGCATTTTTCAGTGACCCGGCTGTTTTTGGGTGGTTACTGAAGAGTTGGGTCTGCCACCCACCTACAATTTCTTACATTACCAAGGTTTAGATCCAGTGACACTGTTTTTATTTTATATTAATAATAATAATAAAATTTAATAATTACATATTACGCAGCGCTGTACATTAAAAAGGGGTTGCAAATGACAGATGAATACAGACCGTGAGCGAGAAGAGGACCCGGCCCAGAAGAGCTTACAATCTAGGGGGGAACTATTGCTGGGTCCCTGTGCTTTGCAGGTTGAAGAGACAAGCAGGGTGCTGCACATAGATTCCGGATATCGGGAAGCTGTAGTAATGCCCACCTGTGATGTTTACAAATGTTACTTAGCACATTAACACGAGTTGTGTAATGACAGCCCTCTCATTTCAATGGCCAACACACTATGGCGGACAATAAAACATTAGAGTGTATTATGGTGCTTCAAGGTCCTACGCCACAAACCAATGCACATAAGGTGCGGTACCCCACATAATGTAATCCTGCCTAAACGATACAATTTCCCAACACACGGAGCAGTTTCACATACATTTATAACAAAATGAGTCACTGATAGTGTGAAATGAGTACTTCAGCAAATTGTGCAATAAGAGTGCTGTCTATATGGTACTTTGGTCGTCGTCATTACCATAAAAAATAATTGTGTGCAGTCAATATTCAACTCCTCACATAAGGAAATGTAATTATATTCAGGGAGGATTGGTCATGTTAATCTTGAGAGGCAGTAAATAGATAATGAGGAGCAGAAATAATTAAAGAGAGCCCAACTTATCAGACAGACACCAGATAACACTAATATATGCACATAGATGCTTCTTAGATTGTAAGCTCTTCGGGGCAGGGTCCTCTCCTCCTATCTGTGTCTGTCATTTGCAACCCCTATTTAATGTACAGCGCTGAGTAATATGTTGGCGCTATATAAACATTAATATTAATAACAATAATATTCATAATAATACCTTGCTTTAGATGCTTAGCATCTCATCACTGCCCAAACTTTGGTCATGTAATGCAATTTATGGCTGGGATGTCGGATCTCTGACATACCCTTGTATATAAGTCTGCCTGACCTATAGAGACATGAAGGGAGCTCACACTACAAGGTGCACAATGACTGACCAATGATCACACAGAGGTGCCTGGATTATACCCAGCTAAAATCTGATCTCCAATTATAATAAACACCAACTACTGAAACATGTATCAATCAATGATTTTTGGTCTTTAAAGGGCAAAGAAAAGCTTCTGCATAGCAATCATAACAAGTTATAAGACCGGTTACTATGTGATGGACAAGTTTATTAAAGAAAGAAGAATTTATTATTATTAATAAACAGGATTTATATAGCGCCAACATATTACGCAGTGCTGTACATTAAATAGGGGTTGCAAATGACAGAATAATACAGACAGTGATACAGGAGGAGGAGAGGACCCTGACCTGAAGAGCTTACAATCTAAGAGGAGAGGGACATCCAACAATATTTTTATTATCTGACTGAGCTAATTCTCCTCCATTTGTGTCTCACACGCTACCCTCCCCAAACACTGCAGATCACTGTGGGAAGGTTTCAACAACCTCATCACACGCACGGCTCCAGGAATTTTCTAGACTTGCCCCCACTCTCTGGAATGGTCTTCCTCGTCCTTGTCAGCTTGCTCATACTTTCTGCTCAAAACCCATCTTTTCATACTCACCCACCCTTCTTCTTCTGTAAACAGTCACTACTTCTCACCATTCCATATCTCACCTCCTATTGTGTGAGACTTCCCCCACCTCCTAGATTGTAAGCTCTTCGGGGCAGGGTCCTCTCCTCCTCCTGTGTCACTGTCTGTATTTGTCTGTCATCTGCAACCCCTATTTAATGTACAGCACTGCGTAATATGTTGGTGCTATACGCTGTTTAATAATAGGAGGAAATTATAAAAGTTTACAGAATATTTTTGCCTTGAAATGCCTCCATAAGGCTCTGTGCAGAAGGATTGTCACTTCCCATCCAAACTATCAGATCTGAAAGGAACTCAGAGCCTGACTACGCCATGATGGCTGCCGGTATATAATGTATTGTAAATCAGCACTTAGCAATTCTCTGAGGTTTATTGTTGTCTGTGGCCCCACTGTATGGTGTCACCATCTCTCTTTGTCCTGGTGATCCTTTATCAGACACACAGTGATGAAAAATACATTTTACAGGTTGTCACCAGAACAGGAAATGAGGGGAAATGTTGCAATGGGGACACCGACCTGTCATTGGCTGAAATGATGAATGCCTGAGGAGACCCCCAAGTAGGGACAATACCCAAAGAGGTACATGGACCCATACCATATGCATATATTATCTCCCCCATATGAAGGTGAGCTGGGATATAAATAATATTGCTTTAAAGAACTACAAGTCTCAGGCTGGCCATTAGTATTATATTAGAGTAGATAGATACAGAAGCCTATTACAGTCTCATATCATTAGAACAGGGTATACAACACCGACACCACCCCCGTATCACCACCACACACAGCACACCCCATCCGCCCCGCTCCCCGTAGCCCCCCAGCCTTGTTGCCCCTGGTTACCGTAGCCCTAGATGTGTTCCTAGGCTCTCAGAAGCATTCGTGGCCACCAACAAGATCATGTGCTAGGCTGGCCAATCAGCGTTGAAGACGTCATCCCCAGGCCGGAACAAGCGCTATGGATTTTTTTTTTTGTTTGCCGGGTGTGGGAGGGACTTGGAGGGAGGAAGTAGGCGTGGCCAAACGAGTATCGCTGACGGAGGGAGGTAAGAACACGTGACAAGTTGTGCCGGCATGTGCCGTGGTATGCTCGGTGCAAACGGTGGGGGGAGCTACTGAGGTTTCTTATCGCCTGTCACTTAGACAGTGTCTGGATCTATAGAGGAGGAGGGTGCACTGCATAGTGGTGGGGTAATACAGAGCTCCTCACTGAGTTTTACTTCCTGGCTGATTCACACATTCTGCATTTCCTTAATTTCTCTAGTCACACATAACCCCTCTCCTGACACGTGTCAAAGCGTTGTCATGGGAATAGCATGCGTCTGGGGAGGAGGTATGTCTGTCAGGAGACTGTGCATTGAAAGCTTGCTAATATTTCAATAAAGCTGATTGAATTAAAAAAAATGAAGTTCAACCTAAACCTTTGCTCTGTGCAAGAGGAGATTTTTTGAAGAGATATCATCCCATATCCTGTTGTGACTTGATACAGGAAATTAAGACAAATCTCTGCAGAGGCTTACGGATAAAAAACAAAAATTATTTCATACCCGAAAACGGGAGCATGGCGACCAGCGGTTGTCCACGGCTGTAGTCAGTGCACCCCCCCAACGAAGTTGGAAGAAGGACCCCGGTGGGGGGGTGCACTGACCAGAGCCATGGACAATGTCCCCCATATGGATCGCAGGCTCAGCGCAGGGGGCAGGATCTGGCATCATGACATCACTATGGGGGAAATTTCCTCCCCTTTGAGTTACACACGGCTCCCCGCACATGTGTGATCCAGACTCCATAGTTTTATTGGTCTGTGAGCTCCAAAAGGTTGGGGACCACTGCTCTAAAAAACAAGTTTTGGCCTTTAATTGTACATTTAAGAGAATTTGTAAAAGCTTGTCTATAGATATCAGGACTAAGGGTTATCATAGGGGCCAGCATACCCCCTGTTGAACCATATATAGTTCTATAATCAATAAAGCTCATGCTCCTTGCGGATTGGTAAACTCTAGGGGACCTCTGCAGAAAGCCCGCTGCTTGTACAGAGAGCAAGGTCCTTCTTCACCAAACTGGCAGGGCCCGGACTTTTCTATTTAGGCTGGGGCAAAGAATTTGCTCACAATGTCATTTTGAAATGCACTTGTAAAGGAGAAAAGTAAAACTACACTTACCTTACACCCCCCCCCCCCCCCCCGGTATCTTCTACCTTTGGACCTGATGTAACCGTTGTGGGTAGAGTCCTGTAAAAGGCATCAAAGTCCAAATTCATGACCCAGTAGGGCAATGATCTTATCCTTACCAAGACAGAAGAGTAAGAACTTTTCATACAGAAGAAGGTTTGGGGAAGGGGCCACCATAAGTGGACATTTCATTTTAATGGAAGGTCAGCTTTATTGTAAAGAAAATGTCTCATGATCGGACCACAAGGGATCCATTGCCTGGTTGGGCTCTGATTCTGCAGCTTCAGTACTACAAACCACTGACCTAGAACAAATACAAGGATCTGGAATGCTGACATATTTCTGTCTTTCTTCTAGGTCAGTCACTCACAACTTTGGAGTCAGACACACTGAACCTACACTGCATTTAGGAGAAGAAGGTCAGGCGACATATTTCTCTTATGACGTGCTTTAATGACAGGTTTACTTTTAAGGTCACCAAACAAGTAGACGTGTTTTGTCTTGTATAATCAGTTCTGATCTCTCTTTGGTTTACAGGACCATGCGTGTGAATGAGGACACAGTGCTAAGAGGACAGCGGGTGATGTTAGTACCCTATGAGCCTCATCATGTTATCAGGTACCAAAGCCATCACCTAAATCATCTCGTATGTTAATGGTAAAGCTGGATTTTAGATAAAAAGCAAAATATGCATTGTAATACATATAGGAGCTTTTTATTTTATATATTATAGGAGCTTTTAGATCTGCTCAATGAAAGAGCCAGGTAGGTGACACGGTCAGGTAAAGAATACAGCTTCTTCTTATCACTAACCTGTGATTGGAAAGTGAAGAAGAATCAGCACATTGATGACACTTTACTCAGCTTCCTCCTTCAGTCATCCAATGTGTTTGCTACCCACCACTACTACCCCTTCCCCTTCCAATTCAGTTCTGTGCAGCACATACAATAAACTTACCTCCCTGTTCACATTTTATTTTTGGTACGTTCACCTCTTCTCACTTTGTTGCTGGTGTCGGCATCTTTACCTGGTTCTCTTCTAGGATCAGTTTCTTTGGCCATCTTGATTGGCCAGGCTAGTATGGTGCATGTGCATGGGAGGTCAATCATTCCCAGCAGCCAGGTATACATTGAGCTGTACATGTGCAGCTTAGCATACATTACACAAGATTGCTAACAGGTAGGTAAGTTTGGTTTATTACAGAAGGTTCATCACCTGCAAACTAAACAATCAAATCAAAATAAAAAATCTGCCTGCTCACATTTTCTAGTTCTGCTGTAACTGCAATGTAAAAGTGCTTAAAGGGATTTTCCCTAGAAAAAAAAGGAGGTACTGGTTTACTTTATGTCATTATAATTTTACCTTGTATATCCTGCGTTCTGATCATATTATCATCTATGTTATAAAAGAAATCTATTTTTCAATGTTCTCTTTCAGATACCATGAGTGGATGAAGTCAGAAGAGCTTCAGAAGCTAACAGCTTCGGAGCCCCTGACCCTGGAGCAGGAATATGATATGCAGCACAGTTGGAGGGAGGATAATGATAGTAAGTAGGACACGTTGGATGGACATTTATAAATGATGATGCAAATCTGTTACCTGAACGTTCATTGATGAAGTCTGCAGAAATAGATCATGGAAGAATTTTTAAAAGCAAGTCATATTTTTGTATTTTTTCCTACTGTACCGTAGATTGAAATATTAAGCCCCTTTCAGACTTTGCAGTCACAAACCACATGCTTAGGTATTTCCAGATGCATAGCAAAACTGAGCAACAAGCTATTAGATCCTCCCTGAAGCACCAATTATGGCTGTGCCCCCCGATATCAGCCTTCTGGCAAAAGGTATTACAGTTTCTACATGGGATCACAGGTTTTACAGTCCCAATGGGTCCTCTTTTATGCATATTTGGAAGTTGGGACGATATTCCTGATAACTCACTAGGTCGAGGTTCCAAAAGATGGGCTACTATGTGTTTAGTAATGGCTAGAAGGGCCACTATGGCCTCTTGGATCCACTCATGCCCACCTACACTAACTGAAGTCTAAAGGGCTCTAAAGTAGATCTTTTACAGGGAGCTAACTAGGGAGATCACTTTGATGTCAATCGCTTCTTAGATAAATGGCACGCATTTATGCATCTCATGTCGATGCTTTTGTAGTGGCGTTGTGGTTCTACCTCCAGAAGATCATGGCCAGAAGCAAAATGTCACAGGAACTGTGCCACATCCCTTTCTGAACTGTAACACAAAAGCAACCATGTGCAAAGGTTTTCACAAAGTGGTTCCCAACCGCTCCCATACAGATGAATGGAAGTAGCTGGGAGCACAGTTGAGTAGACAGTACAACACTGGGGTTTACCACAAAACTGAAATTAGCTTTAGTTATTACAAGGAAAATTTTGTCCAGTTTTATAAAACAGATTAGATTTACTAATGTTTAATTTGCAATATTCTTCCATCCTTTTCTTCCAACAATGTAATCCCAATACACTCCATCCTCCTCAGAGTCCATTCTCCTCCTTCAGGACATTGTTTCTTTAATTTACAATGAGGCATCTTATTAGATAGCAACTGACTGGTTTACCATTTGTGTCCAATTGTGTGATTGCTTTACAGATCTTTCATGATTGTTTCTCTATAACCATTTGAAACATTCATCATGGTTACCAGCATATTCTCCACCTCAAATCCTGTATGCTGCAAATTTGGGTTTGTCATTCTTTAGTAGAAAATCTGTTTCTCAGCACAATTCACAATAATTATAATTCAGTGTAAGCTACAATGTGTTTTGCTGTGTGCAGGTGGCAGATCAGTGATTTATTGATACTTATTGAGGACCCATCACACATTTAATTCTGAAGAAAACACAGCTTTAGGCTTAAATTAACCCTTTGCACTTTTCTTCTACATTTGCTGCTGGAGAAGCTCCAACAAGCCAAAACTGGCATCTATGCAGACCAAAAGTTTGCTAGAGTATAATTTTCTTTGTCAAAACCCTGAACTTCCTAAAAGCTTGTTTAGTGCCCTCTTGTTAGTTTTATATGGCTCATCTATTACAGCCAACCAAGCTCCTTTCAGTAGGAGAGGAGGATTCAGACTCCATAAAATTTGAATTTACATGATAAGAAAATGTATTAAAGGAACTCCTCTACTTTAATTGTGTGTTGGATTTATTATTACACCAATATTACACATACAGATTTCTGTATATGTTTTATGTTAAAGCTGAATTAGCAGTATTAGCACAATCTAGGGTCCTCTTCTCCTTCTGTGTCACTGTCTGTATCTGTCTGTCACTGGCAACCCTTATTTATTGTACAGTGCTGTGTAATATGTTGCCGCTATATAAATCCTGTTTATCAATAATAATATTAATAATAATAATCTAGCCCTTTCCTCCCTAGCCTAAATCTCCCTGGCCCACCCCTTTCATTTTCCAAACTTCAATTTCATTACTCATGGGTCTCCCTGCATGGCAATGAGAAGCAAAGTGAATTGCAAATGAGCTCACTGGGTCTAAAGTAAGAAATTTAATTAACAAAAAAGTTTTAATAAATCATTTTATGAGCATGTTGATTGATAGGTGAAGGATGATTAGTAAAGGAAAAAAGCGGTAACTGAAGAAAGCAGAATAAATGCAGATTATACTTCAGCACTGAGTGACTTATCCAGGATATAGAATTTAAAGCTCTTGTTGATTCCCTCATGTTTCTGCATCGAAAATATTCAGGGCTTCAAAATGGGGAGGCTAAATTAAATAAGCTCTTGTATTCAATTGTCCCCTGAATTGACAATAAAAAACAGTAAAATTGATTATATCTTCCTCCACCTTACCGTTCCTAGTAATAGTGTAATAGTGTCATTGAGATTTACAATTCAGCGGTCTTTTCCTTTTCTCCACACTTTGCTGTTGTTCTTGTGAAATGTCCTAGGACTGTAAAATAGGAAGGTAACCCTATGTACTAGTGCCAGATGATTCAAGACAATAATAGAGTCAGCAAAGGTTGGTTCTCTTTTTGTGTTCAGTAGTAAAAGTTTCCAAAGATGTGGTCTGTATAGAGTAATGTCATTCAACTGTAACCAAAAGTGAAAACAAGACGTAAAATAATTACCTTTTGGTAATCAGTTAAGAATCATTCTCTTAGGACAATATAAGTGCCTGATCCTAACTGGAAATAGCATTGTGCAGGTCTTTGTACAGCAGAATGTAGACTGGAACAAAGAAGCTTTATAAGGAGCCAGTCTAATGTGCTCATTTTTCAGAAATGGGCCTGATTTATTAAAGTTTTCCAAGGCTGTAAAGTGAAGTAAAGCTGAGTGATCCAGTAATCTTGGAATGGAACCTAACAAATAGCAAATTACTTTTTTGGAAATCCATTCCAGGTTTGCTGGATCACCCAGCTTCACTGATAAAAGTGTATCCTCTCCAGCCTTGCAGAGCTTTAATAAATCAGGCCCAATCTATAGAGAGATGAGCATATCGCAGGACTGGAGAGACATAAGTACAATTTTTGGCATGTAAAACATATATATATATGCATTTGATTGTTGTACTAACTTTTTGTCTGGAGTTTATGTTTTTTCATTTATCCATATGGTTTTTAGAGTAAAAAAGTATCCAAAATCTAAAGACAATTTAAAAGAATAGGTAGCACAACAGCTCAGGGGTTAGCACTCTTGCCTTTGCAGCGCTAGGTCTCAGGTTTGAATCTCAGCTAGGACACTATCTGCATGAAGTTTTCAGGTTCTCCCCGTGTCTGTGTGGGTTTCCTCCCACATCCCCAAAACATGCAGTGAGGTAATTGGCTTCCCCCCCAAAAAAATGACCTTAGACATCATTAAAGACATATGACTATGACAGGGACATGATATTGTGAGCCCCTTTGAGGGACAGCTAGTGACAGGACTATGGACTTTGTACAGCGCTGCGTAATATGATGGCGCTATATAAATACTGTGTAGTAATAATATTAATAATATTATTTGTGCTAAATACTTTACCTATGTACCCCATTCTGCCTGGTACTCCATCCTACTGAACTGACTTAATTTATTTGACTGGTCATATAAAAATAAATAACTGTTTGCCCTTTGCATTTCAGAGTGTACCTTCATCATACTGGATGCTGTGAGATGGGATCAGGGATGTCCAGAAGACCAGTGCATGGTGGGAGATGTTAATTTGTTCATCGTTGATCCCGAAAACCCAACATTAGCAGAGATTGAAATTATGATCGCAGGTGAGTCTGTACTTGTATGTACATGTACATGTACTGTACATTTTAATGTCAATTCTTTATTTGTAAATGTTTTCAGGTTTATGTTTTAGGAGATACAAAAAAAAAACATTTTTACAAGAAATTATTAGGATAACTGATGTCCCACTTTATATTATAAACTATTATGCAAACTCCACTATTATAATATCAGTTTACCATCGCTCCACCAACACTGCTAAATTTTCAATAGGGCTTTTATAGATGTATTCTAATCTAAAAAGATAAAAACAGACTTTTTTGGATTTGCAATGTGAGATGTCAGTTTACAAGAATTTTAGGAAGACCGGTGGAAGACTTTTGTGTTCCTTAAATCTACCTCACCTTAATCTGACCATGTAGGTACAGTCATGTGAAAAAAAAATACATCATTCTTTCAATTTTAAGGCTATGTACACATGTCCGATGATTCTCGCCTGATATGTACAGTCGGGTGTGTCTCAGTCAAGAATCCGACATGTACAGAAGTCGCCTGACTGCGTTAATGGATACGTGCTGCCCGATCCATGAACGACAGAAGATGAACAAATGCAATAGAAGTAAAGAGAGAACAGCACAGCGGGGTGCCGCTCGCTCATTCTCCCCCTCCCCTCTCCATAAAAACAGAACAGTGCTGTATGTACAGCACTTGTTCGTTCATCTGTCAGTCTTTTGTCGCTGGAAATGGTCATGAAAGATCTCTGGGCAAAAATCGAAATTCTTCCACTGTAATATATAT